>NC_073725.1:48325225-48700225 GCF_023634155.1 Falco peregrinus | reverse complement strand
TAGAATCGGGAAGTAATTCCAGGACTGAATGCAGGAGCACTGGCTGTGTTGATCTGTATCAAGGAAGAGGGAAGAAATGGGAACACCTGCTGTTTGCTGTGTAGATTGCTTTGTGTAGTAGTATAGTAGCAGTGGTAGATAAAGTGAGTAGTTATTCTAAAGCAAGTAGTAATCAACAAGAATGAGGCTCTAGGATAAAAATGACCTAAGTAATTGGTGAGCTAGGCCTGTTAGTGCTGATCCAGATCATGCAGTTCAAATCCGTTAAAAAAAAAATAATAAATTAAAAAGAAATAAAAAAAATAGTCCCAATACAGGAAGTACGCCAGAGCTGCAGAAGTAGAGCAGCTCAGCGCATCAGCTCGTTAGTGCAGTGGAGCCGGGACGGGAGTTGCCGGGAAGGATCACCGGGAAGGGGAAGGAAGGGTTTGCTTCTAGCAGGAGCCTGCGTATCTGATGCCCGTCCCGGGTAATTCGGGCTCTGCTGCCCCGTTCCCGAGCGTGCGGCAGCTGGAAAGGGAGGGCAGCCGCCGGGCTCGCTGGGGGGACCAGCCTGTCCGTCCCCGTTAGGCGGCAGTCTAAACCAGCAAAAAGTAAATGCTGGCTGAGACTTCTGGAAACTTGGCTACAGCTCTTCAGCATAACCAGTGCTGTTTTTTTCAGTGGAGATTAGTGAAAGGATCTGTTTTAGCATTAACTGTTCTTCCTTCCCCATGTTGGGATAGTGGGATGTGCCACGTCCTCATGTGCATCATCTGCTTACACATGGAACAGCAAACCCACCTGCCTCAATTCTGTTAAAACTTCCATAGCCTCCCTTCTTGTCCAGTTTTAACACATCTGCTGAAGGAATCGCACCCTGACGACACTGAAAGAAAAAGGTATGTGCTTTCCCAGAGCAGAGGGCTCCTCTGTCTGAGCTGGAGTTACAGGGAGCAATTTCCATTCCACTGTATAAGTGATGTGTTAACCTAAATCTAGGTATTGGCTACAACTGACATTTAGGAAGTGGTAGTAATGTGCAAGTTGGGAAGAAGTTAAAAATCATAAAAGCGGTGCTTTGATGAAACTAACAAAGCACCACATCACTGGCTTAAAAGTAGTTCTGTACTTCTTTTCCATTTCATAATTAAGTATTCTCAAATGTTTGCATACAGAAGTCGTCCATCCTGGCCCTATAGTGCTGGTCCTGTGACTTTCTGCTTGTGGTAACAGGCAAGCAGACTCCAATCTTGTCTTGCTGGAGGTTCATTATATCTATTTTTTTAAAAAATGCATTTTCCTTCTCAAATCTAGTGTAAGTGCGAACGATAATGTTTACATTACTCTTTTGTAGATGTGACAATTCAGTCCTGTGTTTTCAGTCCTGTCTAGCACTAACAGGCCTCCGCTGATCGCAGTACTGGACAATAAACACTAATGAAATATTTGGGTACCGTTCAGCAAGAGGTGATGCTCAGCGTGTTAGGTGTTCGCTCTAAATCCCCATCTTACTGTGTTTCACCCCTGCTGTAAAAGCAGCTATGGGCTCCAGCTTGGTTGGCTGGTTTTATATGGCAGAGTTTCAGTGCCATCACCAGCACTTTTTGGATTCGGTAGAATTCCGGTTTGATGAGAGCTGTGAGGCATTGACAACAATCCTCTTCCATCAACACGGTATCTCAGGTCTTCAGGGATTACAAACCAGTGGCACTGATAAAGATAAAATCCTTTTCACTGAAGCCTGTAGACCTCCTATCCTTTCATTTGTGGTTTTCTGTGCATTGCCGGTGTAAATCAGTCTGTAGCTGTCAGTAGTAGTTGCCTAGTTGATGTTTCTCAGTGTAGTTTCTGTTCTGGAAAGATCATTTCACGAAGCGGGAGCTGTGGTGAGGCAACCAGACCAGTTAATGGGGGCAAATGTCACCCATCTGCTGGTGCTCTGGCACAAACCTGCTGCTGACTTCTCTTGCTTCTGGGAGATGATATTCCAGGGATGTCTCAATAAGGTTTTAATTCTTGAGATACTTGGTTTTTAATAAGCTTTAATTTTCTACGTAACTTGTTTGTTGTAAAGATGCTTGCAAAAAAGCAAATCCATGTTAATGCAAAATTGTATTGAAGTATCAAAACTCCATAAATCCTTTTGGAAGTGCAAGACCCAAAACTAAAAAAAAAACCCCCAGATTTTACCTACAGCAGCTTGCAGTAAGGAAAGCAGTAGATTAAAAGCCTTTAGTTAACACAGAACAAAAATACAGAGCTTACAGATTCTTCGCAGGTCAGGTACCATTGTACAGAAAATCAATAACGTGCTAATCAATTTGATGTCCCTTCCAGAGTAACCTGTCACTCAGGTGTAGCTCAACTACTGTTCCTATGAGTACTTTCTACTTATGGGTACCTGCTCAGCAAATGATCACCATCTTCGAGATGCTTCCTTGAGACAAGTCACCTTCAGCATCAGAGATATGGTTGAGACGGCAGATAACAATAGGTACAAATAGCACAAAAGAAACTCCTAGTGACCCAAGTCTTAGATAATCCCATTTTCTTACGGCTTCCCCGAGGGATACAGACAAATCCTGCTTCAGCGAGTTGCTTATCTCCCCAGTTTGCAAGGCCAGCAGCCAAACTGCCTTCAGTTCCTGAAAAGCCCACCATATGTTAGAACTGTGCCGTGGTTTAACCCAGCTGGCAACTAGGCACCGCAGCCACTTGCTCGCTCCCACCCATTGGGATGGGGAGAGTCAGAAAAGTAAAGGTCAGAAAACTTGTGGGTTGAGGTAAAGACAGTTTAACAGGTCAAGTGAAAGCTGCACACGCAAGCAAAGCAAAACAAGGAATTCATTCACCGTTTCCCGTGGGCGATATTATGGCCATCTCCAGGACAGCCGGGTTGCATCACACGTAACCATTACTCGGGAAGCCAAACGCCATCACCCCCAAGTCCCCCCCCTTCCCCGCCCCTTCCCCCAGCTTTACGTGCTGAGCATGATGCCATGTGGTACGGAATGTCCCTCTGGTCAGCTGGGGTCAGCTGTCCCGGCTGTGCCCCCTCCCAGCCCCCTGTGCCCCCCCAGCCCGCTCGCTGGTGGGGGGTGAGAGGCAGAAAAGCCCTTGGGGCTGCGCAAGCCCTGCTCGGCAGGAGCGAGAACAGCCCCGCGTTATCAGCGCTGCTCTCAGCACGGATCCAAAGCACAGCCCCGTACCAGCTACTGTGGAGAAAATAACTCTATCCCAGCCAAAGCTCTCCAGAAGCTTCCCAGTGTGGCTTGAACAATCCACCTGTTCCCCTCAGGAATAACATGCGTAGTGTGTGTCGATTACTCATGATCAGCTTTGATCAAGCTTTAAGATAAAGCAATAGTTGCTTAGAACCGTAGACAGGAAAAAAGGGACAGTTACAACCAAAGAAGGCAACGGCACGCATCATTAGAAGTCTCTTTACAGCTCCTTGGGAGTCATGAGCCAGCCCTGTGGAATCCGTCCCCGGTACGGCTTTGGTCTGAAACCTCCCTCAGCTGGCACGCCCTGGCTCTACTGCTAAGCCCGGCCGCCGGCGTCCCTCAGCAGCCACTCTGCACGGGCCAGGACTTCTCCCTTCCCACCTGCCTGCCCTTGCCAGGAGACATCACCAAGGAAAATTGGGGACACTGTGTTTTCCCTCCTGCCTATCGCTTTTCTGATCAATGCGTGTTATTTCTTAAAGAGATCATGGTCTTGACTTCAGCTTAGTTTGTAATTGTAGAGCTTGTAGGCAG
This sequence comes from Falco peregrinus, assembly GCF_023634155.1. Lineage (NCBI taxonomy): Eukaryota > Metazoa > Chordata > Aves > Falconiformes > Falconidae > Falco > Falco peregrinus. The sequence continues at coordinate 48,696,482 of NC_073725.1, read as the reverse complement.
CTCTATAGCTTGGCTAGCTGAAATAAATAAGGCAAGAAGAGGCAGAAGATCTTACAGGAAGGCTAAAATAATTCCTCTACAGGTGTGTCAGCGAGAGCTGTGAGCTCACAGTTGGCAACAAACCAACTGTTAGAAAGATTTCACTCTGCGCAGCCCCAGCACGTCACTGGGGGCTCCCGCCAGGCCACGGTAGCAGATACGTGTGTCAGGAGCAGGAGCAGCAGCAGCGGCACGTCTGACAGTGCAAAATGGCCAGCCTGGCTTGCGCTTGCAGTGATGGGACACAACGTGTGTTGTGGTGAAGATCTGCACTCATCTTCTGTGAGCTCATTCATGTGAGTGAAAGCTCTAATGCGCGTCTTTCACAGGTAGCTGGAAGGGCTCTGTGACAGTGGTTGGCACTGGTTCAGCTGTGCAGAGCACGGCAGCCACCATTCACCGGGAGCAGGCAGTGCTGCGCTCTGAAGGATTCAGAGAAGAGCTCCGAGAGTATCCAAGGCGGAAACACATCTGATGATGGCGAGAGCCATAGAACTCGGTCTGTTTCATTCAGCGGGCTATGGGGACCTGAGCACGATCTCCAGGAGCCTACAAGGGGAGCAGAGGCAGGACAATAAAGGCTCTTCAAGGTACCAGAAAAACATAATTTACCAGGTATGATTATTTATGCTTAGAATTACCAAAATTCTGGTGGGCTGTAGTTCCTGGTAGAACAGGATTAGATATTCTTCAAAAGGAACCATGGATTACATTAAGGAAGATGCAAGGGCAGTCCAGCAGCATGCACAGTGCAGCAGATCCTGGAGCCCAGCGACAGGACCAGAGGCAGTGGGCACAAAGTGAAAGACAGGAGGTTCCTTCTGAACATCAGGAAACATTTTCACTGTGAGGGTGACTGAGCATGGGCACAGGCTGCCCAGAGAGGTTGTGGAGTCTCCATCCTTGGGGATCTATGGGGTCCACGGCTCTAGGGGTTGGACCAGATGACCTCCAGAGGTTCCTTCCAACCTCAGCCATTCTGTGATCTTTCCTGGCTTCAGGATCTAGTAACATACTCAGAGCAGGTCATCATTCCCTACTCAGTTTCTTTAATTTCTTATTTTTATGAAATCAGCAGCAGTACTGATTCCCAGCATACTAACATGTGTAACAGAGCAGGATTTCATTCCAAATAGTTCCAGTCCAGCTGCTGGTTATCTTCCAAAAATCACTATTCCAGTCACGTGCTGCTACTGGTTAAGGCTTGAACACATTCTGAATAATTGTTGGTGAATCCAGGGCACTTTTTGGACAAGTTAGTATTATCTAATTACAATTATACCACATAGACCTGGTGCTGAGCGTTAGCAATCAAAACTATGGTTTCATTTTCTGTTAGATGTTCCTTATATAGCTAACATAGTATGAAATTATTTTGTGCCACAAAAAATTTATGTGTAAGCTATACTGGAAAAGCAAAAGGAAAGTATACCAGGATGTTACCTACATTGACATTATACATGGATTTTGCTTGTCACGTATGACCAAATTCTTTGAAAATTAATGTATACACCTGAAAAATAAGCTATGTCTTACACTGAGTAAAGATTAAAGTTAAAAAATAATTACTTTGAAAACAACACTATCAAAACTACCTTCTTTAACACATATTTACCTAGAAATCAGAGGTCTTAAGAGCTTTTAATGGGTTCCTGTTGCGTTTGTAGGGTTGGTCTTGGCTACAAACCCTCTCACAACAAACCTGCTTACAAGTTAAATACGGTTTGAAGATCGCGCAGAACATAAATACATTTGCTGATATCAATCCTAATGTTGTCTCATTTCAGAAAGCTGTTTACAGCTTAAGGATTCCCCATGTTTAAAATGCCATTTTGCTTAACACTGGGGGAGGAAGGTGCTCCTGGTCCAAGGTCAGCAGGAGCAGAGACGTGCAGAGGCAGAGGGACGGGAGCAGCTATTTATCAAAGGAACAAACCCACGTCCTTGGGGAAGGGAATTTACTGCATTTGAATTCACCAAGAACTGAAGCCAGGAGCAGCTTCCAGAAGCAAGAGCCGATCTGCGGAAGGCCCAGAGATTCCTGGCCTTGGCTTGGGAGTTCTTGCTGGTCATAGAGGCAAGATATAATTTCTAAGGAGGGACAAACCTTGCTAGATTACAGCTCCCTGTTAACTCCAGAGCTCGCCCTTCAAATCAAATCAAATCAATCACATCAAATAACATGCTGGAATATCTCTTGTCTACAGAGACCGAGGACTCATGGTTACCTTTGAAAAGTGTGCACACAGACTGGCTTCCAGGGGTTCTGCTGAACGCGTCTCTCTTGCAGCCTATGTCCTTCCCTCTGAGCCATGGAGGTTGCTACTTCCAGTTATGTTGTTTCTAAACAAACAAAACATGGAACTGTCACCCTGTCTCCACTCTTTAATACTGTGAAGGATCTATGCAGAACAGACAGCTTGCATAAAACAAAGAACTGGACTGAAGTGAATGAGAGCTATGCATGGGAGCCAGGATCTTCTGAGCTTCAGTTCAAGGCACCACAAGATTTCCCTTTTTTATGGTGCTGGATTATTTCCTCACCTCTGCTGCATTTCCTCATTCAGTGAAATGAATGCAGTGGAACTGTTCACACGAGAAAAATTACTGATGTTAAAACCTGGAAACTAGTGTTGAATATTATAAAGTGCTCCAGGTTCCAAGCACTAAAGGTCTTACTGATTTCACCGTGTGGGTACGCTGTAATGAGTCAGTTTTGATTTGCAAGAGTGAATTACACTGTAAAACTAGTACAGCAGTAGATAGAAAATACTTTACCTGGAGCCAGCCTCGCAAGAGCACTAAACCCTTGGCTGGCCTTGGCAGCTGTCATCCCTCTGTCTCAGTGCATGATCACTACATAAGCAACGGAGAAATCCTGTCATTTTGAACTTCATGATGAAAGAAATCCTTATTTACAGTTACACCCAGTAACCATTGTGTACAGGAAGAGTGTGATTATAAAAATACAGTTAGGACAAGTCTTACAAGTCTTCCCTACCTGACTTGTAGCAGGATACACATTGCCCTCGTTGGATTAGATACACTGCAGCGATGCCCCTGCAGCAATGCAGAGCAGACCGTACCTTCTCAACGTTTGTGCAGACTAGAGCTGTCACTTCTGGGAGCAGCGTCAGGGTCTTGGGAGCTCTGATGAGCCTCTCTAGATTATGGCAGGACCTGGACTCTCAGAGTATTCCCCTCTCACTCAGGGCACTTCCCACCAGAACACAAGCAACATCTGCTTTTACCACAGATAGTTTTGACAGACAGTATTTTATAGGATTATAAAAAAAAATGTTATCAGTGAGTAATAGTCATTCTTTGAGCCACAGAGCTTGGTTTTCTCAACTGAACAGCACATCTTGTCCCATGTATTCCCAAAATAATCCACACCAGGCTGACAGATGTGACACACAACCTATAGGAGACCTGCGCTGTCCTGAGTGGCAGCTGGAGGCCAGGCTGGCTGCCCCAAGACACTTCTCCTGACACTGTATTTACACATCTGAATCTCTTCCACAGTGCTTGTCTGAACCACCCTCCCCCCTCACTGAGTCTCCTGCAGGGCTGGCTGAGGCAGCGGATGGCTCAGGCATCACTCCGCCCTGGTACGGCTGTGAGGACAGGGTCTGAGTGTGCCTACAAGTGCAAGGTAAGGTACAAGAGGATGTGGCCTGAGAAGCTGTGGTAGCTGCATCAGAGATGGACGTTCTTTTACAGCCTGAGTATACATATGGGTGATACATCCCCCAGGCGACAGCTGCTGGTAAGTAACATTCCTTTGCTCCCCTGATCAGAGGACTCTCTGCGCTAACAAGCTCTTCCACTGAATTCAAAACCCTCCGTTTTGAAGCCTTGAGGCTACATTGCAGCAGACAGCTCTAAGTTCAGAGCTAAAAGCACTTAAATCTTTGATATAAAAACATAGATAGAGTCAGCAAAAGGACAGTTCTGGGTAAGACGAAAGTAGATCCAACTTGGGAGGCAGGACAGTAATTATCAAAACTAGAGCAGAATACATAATTTCACAGTTTTTCACTCAGTCTGAGCCACACATTAAAGGACATAGCTGCAGTGAAGCCCCCCACTTCTGGCCAACACTTCTGTAATGCATTCGGATTTTTCTAGTCCCTCCTCCAAAGGCATAATATACAGTTTTGCAATATTTTTAAGTAGCGTCAAGGACATAATGTTTCAGTTCCACATCCCTGATGTACCAATTAACTTGAGTGACTTGGAAAGCTTACCTTGAAGTTGTGCACATAATGTTGACATTAAAAAAGAAAATGCTGCCAACATTTGTTAAAAGTGCCAAAATGAAAGTGCTCTGTTCAGGCTCACCCCGACCACCTCATTGTTCCCATCCTATCTCACAGGATAATCAGAAAGCGTCTGAGCAATTCTCCACCCTTTCCTCATTTTCTCTGTAGGGAAGCATGAGATCAGCAGCTTTCTCCTTTTCTCATTTTTGTCCTTTGCATGACTGTTATTTGTTTTGACTTATTAGACTTTATTTTCATATATACAAAAAAGTTTGTGGGGTATAATGCAGGGATACCTGCAACCTAGGGAAGCTGTGTCTTGAGACCCCCTATAGCCAGGCCTACTCTACAGAATCATTCAGAGCACTCTAATTTTAGGTTTCTGCTCTGAATTGCACTGTAGAAATTTCCTCCTGACTGTAGAGGCAGCACAGGGAGGTTAACCTGGCTGGGCTAAAGAATGCCATTGTGAACACTACTGTACTGATTAGCAGGTTTCTGCTATTTAGTAACTAACTGCTAATTCGGTATTCCAGTATTTAGTGGTGTCTCTGGAAGTAGGAGGTGCTAGTAGTATAGAAATGTTTACATATAGCTCGCAGCTAGCTAGTAAACATTCAAAGACTCAGGTCTATTAGTGCCAGGAAATAAATTTCCTGCTTATTATACATAAATATAAGAAACACAAATAGCAACCAAAAGTAAGAATTCTGTGGTTTGCAAGGTTTAAGAGATATTTTAACAAAAAAAGGAAGCACAGTCTAAATAAATATATCACTAGTTACTCGCTGTAACTAGTGGGACTGCTACAAAATTTAGAGAGTTTGGTCACTATTTCAAGTCAATTTCTTTTTAATCTGCAAAGATTTTGGTAATGTCGGATAACAAACCACATGTTTACATTTTCTCATGTAAAATCAGGAATTACAACTTTACCTATAAAACCCACAAGTACTAGCCATAAAAAAACCCTTGCTGGTGCAGAATTCCTTTTGGTAAAACTTTCTGTGCTTTACTCATGCTAATTCTGATGTCTCCGTTATCAATCCCTTGCTTTCCCAGCTGTACAGCAAATGGGCTAATGACATAAACTAAATGGGATAAGAGCTTCTGGCCACAATCTAATTCACACTGCTCAAGGCAAGACAGGACGACAAGAAAAGTGCCTGCAAGTGAGGCACAGGTAGCCACTGCTCTGGTAGCACGACGTGTACTTCTAACTACTGGCAGAATAACAAAATGAAAGAACTTGAGCTCAGATCAGTCCCCAGCCATAAATACCAGGCATTGACTTTAACAACACTTCCTTGGTACATCTAACAGCAGAATGACATAGAGGTTGATGCTTCCGTTGCAAATTATTTTTTCAGTGTCGGAGGTACCTGTCATCGCTTCCCTGTATAGCCTTGTTGCATAGATTCCCATCATTTTTTTATCTTATTTCCAACTATTTTCCGGAGAGTCGTTTTTATTATTTTCTCAAACCTGCTAAGGAATACAGCCTGCAGATGCAGAGTAAACTGAAGAGATTAGCAAAAATGACAAATTTTCAACCTTTACATTATTCTGTGTTCATCTTTTCAACTGTACTTGGTTCTACTGTAAGAGCTGGCTTCCATTCTTCCCATTTTATACTCTGTCCTTCCCTCACTGGTAGACAGCTGCCCTCCACATAGGGGTTTAAGCAGAAAGGGAAGCAAGCCGAGCTTTCCACCCTCCGGTTGTAGCGAGGGTTCCTGTGATGAGCTGGAAGCGGTGCTCTCCACAGCAGTGCCTAAGACTCTCTCTCTGGGGGTTTAGCGGATTTCAGTTGCATGCTATGAGGGATTACCCTAATCTTCAGGTACATGTAGCAGAGGTAATTCACCTTTTAATCCATATTTAGCAAAAGCCTTGCAACGCACCTCTGTAGTGCAACTGGATACCTCTAGCAGTTTAATACCAAATACTGTAGTGGGTAAAGAACATAAGTACACCGGAGTCTAGAGCCCAGGCATTATGCGTGGTGCTAATTTCTGTTTGTATGTTGCTGCCCTGAATTGGGAATGGGCTACAAAAAGGAACTGTGAGCAAAATGGTCAAGCAATAGGGAATAAAATAGTGGCCTCTAAATAAGAGCTAATTTAGTCTACTATGATTGCACCAAAACAATGTCATAGAAAATAAATCTTACTAGACAAAGGAGTAACGGACGTACTTTACCTCTGTGAAAATTCTTCCCACCATACACCTGAAGGAGGCAAGGGAACACGATTAAAAGCATAGGAACAGTTGGTATTAAAAAAATAAATAAAATCAAAGCATCAGCATCTACTGCTATATGACTTCTGCTGAATTCATGGTGTGCTCAGCATGAGTTCCTGATACATCTTCAAGTTCCTTTAGACATTTACACTGTTCTGAAACTAGTAGATTAGAAGCTCTGTAACACTTCTGGTCAAAATTTCTTCCTTTGATTATTTTCCCATATAAATGTTCACTGAATAGAATGTGGCTATGAGATTTAGGGAACATCTCTCAGATGCATAGTACCCAATCAGATTTGATATGTATAAATTAGTAATTACGTCAAATTAGGGCCAGTTTTTCAAATTCTAGATCCAGTTTATATGTAGCTTTCCAGCAAAGTAAATTAGGTCTTTATTAAGTCTAAGCATATAATTTGTATGTGTAATTAAATATATAACTATTCATGGCCTCAAATGCATTTCCTTTCTCATTCTGATGATATATGGGAGACTGGGTTGCTCCTGCTTGAATATTTCACCCTTCATTTCCATCATTTAAACATATCTAGGGCAGTTGTAGCAGATGTGATACTGCAGCTTGACACTAACCTGTTGTATTTTAACCTTACCCAGCACTTCCAAATACATGATCCCCGTTCAGTTGTTGCAACTTCAACCATTCAGTGTGACGTTCCTCGTGGTAACTATCAGTCACCGGGCACAGTTTCTAAACATGCTATTACAGCTCAGCACGTTCACCTCAGTCAGGCCCAAATGAGCAGCTGTTGTGGTCCTCACCCCAGGCGGGAAAGCAAAGAAGACTGCTATAGTTATTTGTGGCCTAAATCAGAAGATGTGCAGGGCACAAGGCAGCTGAGGGATGAGACGGGATGTTTTTGTGGTCAAGGCAATCAAACACCTCTCTGGAGAACTAGATCCTGTCATCACATGTGCCACATTCTTCCTTTTGCTGCAATTGAAGTAATTTAAAACAAACACTTTGGATGTGTGGACGAAGACTAACTTGAACTTGGGGAGTCCTTTCCAGCAGCCTCTATGGTCCGTAGAGAAGGACAGACTCCTCCAGAATTAGACTCTGCTCTGACCAGTGTTTCTCAGTGTGGACTGTGGAACATCTAAATGTGGTACACAAAATAAATTAAATTCATTTTTTAATTCACAGCTATTCCCAAATGCATGAGCACTTAAACAAATAACAGGGAGGGACACTCAGAGTTTGGCCCCAATTTTATTAGCTGGAAGAGACAGCCAGTGTCGATACTATATCACACGGATATTCCCAAAAAGCTAATGGGGTGGCCTCCAGTGTTTTTAAAAAGGTGAGAAATATTACCTATAGGAGCTCATCTCTTAGGATAAAATTAACTTGTTGGTCCTTGTAATGGTATAATCCTTACTGTTTGAGTGTCTGACTTAGGACTTCAGCATCTCATCTACAGAATTTAAAACAGTCACAACTAAATTAAGAGAAGCAGCCCTTCAAATGAAATCTAAAGATCATAAAAATAAATGCAAACAATATATTACACATAGGAATCAATATCTGATGTCAAGGACTCTGAGAAAATAGATTTTCAGATTGTGCCTTCCAAATAAGCAGATATTTCATTATCTCTTCACCATCTGTCCCCAGGTAATACTCATAGAATAGTACAGAATCATGGTGTGGGTTGGAAGGGACCTTTAAAGCTCATCTAGTCCAGCCCTTCTGCAATGAGCAGGGACAGCTTCAAGTAGATGAGGATGCTCAAAGCCCCGTCCAACCTGACCCTGAATGTTTCCAGGAATGGAGCATCTACCACCTCTCTGGGCAACTGGTTCCAGTGTTTCACCACCCTCACTGTAAAAAATTTCTTCCTTATATCTAGTCTGAATCTGTCCCCTTTTAATTTAAAATCTTTAACCCTTGCCCTATCACTACAGGCCCTGCTAAACCTTTCATCTCCTAGGGTTTGTAGTAGTGCAAATAAAATATTCCCTGTGGCTTCTCAAGCAACAAAGTGCAGCATACAACACTTGAATGTGACTTTTGCTGACTCCGTCTTGCAGAAGGACTGGATGAAGCATTGTGCTCTCTGCTTATTTAGAGCTGCAGATCAGCCCATTCTGGGCACAGACCCAGCTGTAACTGAAAACAGTGTTTCCCAAAAAGAAATGCAAAGAAAAGCAGAATGAGAAGCAACAAACAACAAAAAGTAAAACGGGAGCAGGAGCAAAGTCTGAAAGCAAAATGAACTTCAAGCCTGAGGGAGAGTCAGACAGGCATTCACCTCCACCAGCCTAGCTCCGGCAGCAGGGAAAGGGGGGGCAAAAAAAGGGTTAGCATCCGTATCCCAATCTTGCTGAGCACGGGGGATAAGCATTGATTGCTGGCACCACCATGGGAATATTGGCTCACGCAGGTGTGCAGGGTGGTGCTGAGGAGCTTCTCCCTGCTCTGGAGCAGCTCACAACCAACATGGCCCAAGGGATGGTGCTTCCTGCCACAGCTTTCCTGGCTTCTGCTGCACCTCCACAGCCAAATATGCAATGGCCTTTGCCTCTTCTGGTGCAGACAGGATTGCATTTCTGTACCTGAAAAACAACTGATGCGACAGGGCTCACTATGACTCTCTAGCAAAGGAACCGCATTATACAATAAATTGGGGTAGTTCAAAAAAATAGGCATGACTTAAACATTTCAGACCTACATACATATAAATAATATAAATATAATAATAGTAATATAAACATGTTTAAATTTGGACTATTCTTTGCTCCTGCATTCACAAGTTAATATCTTCCTATAATCCTTAGTAATACGTGCTGCCCACTATGGGAAAAAAAGCTCTCCTAACCTACCTTACCCATTTAGCTGTCATAGTCTTCCAGTCCCCTGAAACTGCAAATGTTCTTAATCCTGAAATTGCTCCATCACTGGTTTTAATTGGGTCTCGTCTCTTACTGTCTTGTGCTTGAATCACAGTTGGATAATTGGTCTCAGTACCAAGCATGAAAAACAGAATCTGAGGGAAAGCAAATTAATGCATCCACTACTGCAGGTACAGTCTGCTAATGAAATTATGGACTGGAAGCTCATGTCCTTGTAGCTAACTTTAGTCAGCAAGATAAAGGTTCATTAAAGAACAGGGCATAAATTCAGCCTTTTGTTCAGCTGGGTATGTATCTGAACAAATTGCTTCCAAAACTAATTCCTTTGACTGCAAGTGAAAGGTAACTGAAAAAGCATTCAGAAAACAAGATACATTTTAATTGTCAAATTAGGAAGACAATATTTAGCATTTTAAGCTTAGTGGGGCAGATATTGCTCTTACAGAAATCTATAAAATTATGAAATTAATATGTGAAGTTGAATCCACTCAGAAACTAGACGTTTTCATACAAGTTCAAATATCCAATTAAAAAAAAAAAAGAAAAACGTTTACAATACTGATGATAATAAAATTTCTCAGCTATTTTAACAAGTATGCTTTGCTTGGATAAAGACTATCTTTGTTATATGCACCTGACAGTGCAACATGCAAAAGAAATACTGACCTGACTGCAGGGGTCACTTTCATTTAAGGGAAAACTGAGCAGGTCTCTTCAGTGGGTGACTATGAAGCACACAAAAAAACTCAGGTTCCCTTCTTTCCTTCTTTCAAGCCCTTACAACATGCACATGCTGCCTTAGGAAACAACACATTCACTGGGTCTCAGCAGATAACTGCCAACTGAGAAGGGAACAACTGTAGTATCACCAGAAAGGGAAGGATTAACTTAGGGGCATGGAAGGACCCACAGTGGGGTGGTTCAGCTGCAGCAGGTGTGGAGAAGTCAAAAACCTCTTGGAGGCAATCAGTCACAGGATCAAAAACCACTCCGGCTGCTGTCACCGAAGCTATCTTCCCGTACTGCTTGCAGCAATGTTATTTTTACTGGAACTTCAAATGTGAGTGCTAGTGCCTATCTATCTGAGAAGGAGCCTTTTGAAAACACTGGTTGTAAATTTTTTTTTTAATATTTTAAAGCAAACTGAATATATTATCTAAAATCTTAACGGTCTGGCCCTGACTGATGTAATAGAAGTGAACAAGCATTCTTAGGTAAAATTAATGCTGTGTAGGACATGAGCACATAGTCCAGGGGTCAGACAAAAACTTGGTGCCCAAGAAAGTGTTCGGTCTCCACAGAAGTCTGAGATTACACTGTATACACAAATTGACCAGGATCATGGTTTTTCACAGCAATAGAGCGAATTGGTGCACCAGGTTATCACTTTCTGCAGACACCAACAACCGCACTGACAAATCCTTAGGATAATCATGGTGCAGTTTCTGGAGAGTGTGTTAGAAATCACACTTCCTAAACTGTCCTTCTGTTTTATTAAGTTTCTGCGGTAAACTAATTTTTATCATCAAAGAAGTCAAATTGAAAAAAGAAGCAATTTGTTTAATGTGTTTGTGTAATTAAGGCTACAGATAAAATGGGATCAAATTACCTAAACAAATGCACTACCATGTTCACCAGTATTTTCTAAGCATAAAGATGGCATCATCTTAGGAGTAATACAAGTTTTATAAATATGTATTTCATAGGGCTTGAAAGTTTGTGTTCTGTTTATAACTGCGTGTCTCCGTGTAATAAAGCTATCTCTTAAAGTATGCCTATATACAGATAACGTAAACCGGCCACATCAAAAATTAGGACAGAGATAATATAGCGTAACTAAATCTGAAGTTTGGTATCTCTTGTGAGTTCAAGGCTTGTTTTATTCTTTAGAGTATTTACTTTGTGGTCCATTGATGTCGTCAGTAGAGCAGGCATAACTTTCAGTTTCAAAAACTGCCCAGTTTAAAGCTTAAAACATTTGGATCATGGGAATAGCTATTGTTTTTAGCATAGGAGATTGCCACAGAGTTGGAACAAGTGGCATGGTTTAGTATTTTGTTGGCAATATGGTCAAAATGGAGAATTTCAGAAGAAAAAATTCCCAAGTTTTGTTTGATTTAACATTTTGTTTGTGCCTAGAGATAACCAGTACCATTTGTATCTTGGAAAGCAGAGCATAAACTAAGGCTCAGGAAGGGTATTAAAGTGCATCCATCAAGGAATCATATATTCCATTTTTCATTTCCATAAACAGCCTCCTTATTTGTAGAAGCTGGCAGCAGGGGACTAATGCACCAGCAAATGTTTCTGCAAGTTTGTGCGAGTAAACAGTAGCGTAGCCTTGATGGCCACAATAACCACTGCCCCACTGGGTCAAGCTGGCAAGCAAAAGAGTGCAGAGTCCTTTATGCAGAAGGCTTGTGTCACCATTTGTGGGGTCAGGAAGGAGGGGTAGGAGGAGAAGATTGCCCCAGGATGAGAAGATGGATGTGGGTAAACACTGAACAAAGCTTGAGAAAGAGAACTAACAGCCTCTATTGCAGTTTCCTTGGCACTGATGGTCTTCTTGCTGGAGCACAGCCTTTGGCAAGCTGCTGGGATAAGCACTTTGTCAGACTGCTCGTCTTGGTGCTTTGGAGCAATGCCTGGCTGTGGCTGGAGACAGCAATTAGGTGCCATCAGGCAAAACCACTTTCGGACATTTTTATATCTAGTATAGCAAGGACTGTTTGTCCTTGTTTCTCTCCCGGTGTATGGTTCATAGATCTGTCCTCCCAAGCTGCTCACCAGTCATTGGCTCTTTTTTCCTGCTGTTCCTCTAGATTTGCCCACTGGTTCAGGTTGCCTACTGTACTTCTGCTTTACTTTGTTGTTTCTCTTGACATAGGCAAAATTGGTATAGTTAGGGTGTCTGATTTAAAGATTTCTGAAGGCTCAAAATCATTGCAACAGGATACAGAGGCTTGCCTTGAGGACATTTGTCTACTTGCAGCACAGGCCAGAGCTTAACAAAGACATCTTTTAGCTGTTTGGTAGCATAAAAGTGCACAGTTGGTCTCAAGCCAGGTTTTGACAGACATGGAGCATCATTATCATTAAAGCAATCACCACAACTGCAATTAATTTGGACTTCTGTAAGCAGACACATGAAGTTTGGTAAGTGATACAATCTCAGCCCTGAAAAATAACAAAACTGTGCTTCAATGTTCAACATTGAAGATTAGGTTGTCAACAGAGCCAACACAGGATGTAGCAGCTCCCTTTCAATGGGAATATGCATTTTCATTTCCCACCTCAGATTTAGTGGTACTAATGTGATCCTGCACCTTTGCATCAAGCAGATATAGGAAAATAAATTGTTTTACGCAAGTAAAGGCAGCAAAAAGATGGGTTAGATGGTACACTGAATCCAGCTATGTAATTATTTCCTTGTGGATAGCCTCAAAAAACCCTCCCACAGAGTATGTCAAATGATGACAAACATGATTTCTCAGGAACATAACGCCCTCTTTCATTCCTTGTAAATCAGAATGACAAATGAATTACATGGCATTTGCCATGGAGAAGAAGTTGTGGTCACAGCAGAGATTCACAGAAAGAGGCAAGCAACATTGCTACGCAGTAAGGAAAATAACATGCCCCAAAACTCTAATACTGAAGTACCAGAAAACAAAATAATCTAATTGGGATTAGGACCCACTTTGCATATGACACTCTGTGCTGAATTTGTAACAAGAACAGGAGAAATCTTGCTAACACTTGGACACCTTACACTGCTACCAACGGTGATCCAAGTATAGACCATCCTGAAAGAACTTGTATGCCTGCGCCAAATGTTGCACAGTCATGTCTCAGCAGTGAGAATAATTTGGTTGGAGGTGCTGAATGTCTTCAGATCCTGCCTTTCTCAACAAGACTTCCACACTTAACCTGGAAGTTTCAGGGAGACATGCCATAATACATCTTTCTATAATACATCCAGCTCTGCCAGATCAGCTGAACAACCAACCTTCAATTATGAGATTATTGCTATAAAAATGCCTTTTAAATCGTGTTTGCTACTGTACGGAAACCTGTCAAGGCTTTGTGCCTTATTAAGTACAAACTGTCTCAATATAAAATATGGCACAATATATGGCGTCTTTCTCTACTGCTGCAGAGTTTTGTGGATACTGGGAAAACTTACCTTTCAGTTATGTTTGGTCTAATAGACATTATGAAGAAAGTATTTGACTCGGATTAGATGCAGAATATAACCCAGCTGGTAACTTTCCATCTTGTCAGGAACATTAAGCCCACTCCCTGAGATAAATTGCTTGTTCCATTCTATATGTCTGCTGGGGCTAAACACCCTGTTACAGTAAGATGGAAAAAGACAGAGTCATCAGCAACCAGAAACCGGGCCCAAAATAATTCGGCAGAGATTAGGCTTTGAGTTGGCACAGTCAGTGCCTGGGAGTGAATTATATCCATGCTACTAGACTTGGTAGCCTTTCTCATCTGGCCGTTATATATATTCCTGCAGTGACTTAGTATCTAGCTCCATTTATTTATTTTTTTCCTCAAATATCTTCAAAATACCAATACCATAACTATTAGAAGATTTCTAGTGATGACGTGTTTGGCACCCAGAAGCCTCATCTCTTTAATTTAGCTTGGCTTTTATGCCTCTCCTTGCTAGTCATTTTGGATTAATTTTGCTGTTCTTTGTTCTTCCCACTCCATTCCCTGGTACAAATTTCTATCAATCCGCTGTGAACGTGGCTGTTTTCAGGCTTGAGAAGACTTCAGTTAAAGTACAGGAAAGGGAATTCTACTAAGAAAACTACAAAGATTATGAGAAAAATTATTCAGAAAGGAACTCTTGACTTTCTGCCAAAAGACCAACTTTACACTGGTCAGCAACGGAGCTCCACCGTTTGATAGCGGCTCTCGCTGCATGGGAAGAAAAGGACTTGTCATTATTAGGATGTGTAGCAGGCCTTCATGGGTTATCATTCCCTGTGTAGGCACATGGGATATCAGGACACTTCAAACAGAGGAACTATTGCAGCACTGAGCTCTGTAACTTAGTATTTGTTCAGAAAGCATAGCTGTCTTACTAGTAATAGCCAGCCCTAAACTAGTCTGTTTTCAGCACTGATGAAGTATCTTGGGTACCTTTTTTTATTTTCTGCTTGAAGGCTTTTATTCAGGATATGGCAAATGAGATCACTGTGACCTCAGCTCAGCTCCATCCGCCGATAGAGACATTATTTTTGGCCATAATGTCACTATTGCTTTAAATAATTTAGACTGAAAACTTTCAGGATTAATTTCACAAAGAGATGCCTGCAATGGAAATCATAATGCTTCCTGTAGCACCCTGCTCTGGGACAGTGTCTAGAAGGAAGAGGAAAACCCGAGCTCAGCATTCCCTCTCTGCTGCACGTAAGGGAAGGCCGTGTGTGGCTTCTTGAGAAACTCAGCTGCTGCCTGCAATGCAGTATGGGCTTCTGAGCTAACGCCAGCTTAGCTGGCTAGCACCCCACCAGAAATCAGGCTCCGGCGCGTGGCTCTCAGTGGGTAGGCTTGTCCGGCCACAGCGGCCGTTCTGCTGCTGTGATGTGAGATACAAAGCAGCTTCAAGTTACTGAGGGTATGTGTTCAGGGGAGCAAAAAGCAGAGAAAGGAGGCAGGACAGCATAGAGATGCAAAGCTTCTGGGAACCAGTCCATGGATCTTTACATCTGGATCTTCACATCTGCCTCTTGATTCAGTTAACTTGCAATTAATAACACCTTGCATTTAAAGAACCATATACTTCTACTGGTTCAGTCCTTAGGCTGAACTCAAACAGTCAAAGACATCATGACAGGCTGGAAACAAACAAAAAATCCCACAGATTGTGCCCTTTGGCTCTGAGTCAGTGAAGTGTACACTTGGCAGTTTTTCAAAGATCTGAGGCATGCTTCTTAGCAAGAAAATACCTGAAAGTGAAAATTCCCAGATAACTGCCTGACTCCAAGAATCATGGGCTGGAGAAAAAAAATCCCGGTGTTGCAAATCTTGCTGTAAACTGGGGACAGCCGGTAAAATTCAAACTGCAGGAGTCCAGGATCCTTGAGCCTGGATTGTTTTGCTTATTCATGCTATGGACAATGAGCGCTACAGCCAATGTCTAGCCCATCTCCATCCATTCAAAATACAACATGACTGCTGTTACAAGTCAGTAATGGTGGGCTTCTCTGTCAGTTCATAGATAGGTCTCTTGCAAGACGGCTGGTTTTGGCTTGTGGACAACAGCCAGAACTCACTGAAAGCACTGTACAAACAGTTTCTCATTGAAGTGTCTTGGGAGGTTGCCCATCCCGTTCTCAGTACACGTTGCCCTTACCACCAAATGCACGACCACATTGACAGCGTAACTAAGTTTCAACAGAAAAAGAGTGGAAGGCTATGGACACCAAACTCACATCCCACCCTTGGAAATTATTTCTGCCTAGTGAAGCTGGAAATAAGTTGTGCATTGATGAAGAGGGCTGCGCAGCTGCTCCCCATATTATAGATTTCAGTGGAAGAAACCTCAGTCTATAAAAGTCACTCATGCTCTAAGCAGCTTTTTCAATGAAGAATGTCACTGAAATTGATGGAGAGGAAAAACCAGCCTTGGTTAAGGCAAGGGATAGATGTTTATTGGAAGTAGTCTCAGATCCACTGAAATTACTTGCAAGTTTTCTTTGATTTCAGTAGGATGGGATCTTGGCCACTTTTGATGGAGAGGAGATGAACTCCATAGGATGGCAAGTCATTTAACTTTTTGTATAGTTTAGTGCAGGCACTTGAAGAAGGGCATCCTTCCTAACACGCATGTAGTGAATTGTAGTCACTGTTCTACTGTTCCCAGCCTCTTTATAGTCTACAGATTAGGCAGAAATCTCAGCTGCTATCTGATCTCATGTGTTGTCTTTGATGCCCAAGTTGTATTACATGACTGAAGAATTCAAACTCGTTAACAAATATAAATGAATACAGATACAACTAAACATAAAACAATTGGGGTAAATGTCAGTCTACAAACTTCTTAATGTTAAATTTCAAAAACCCCAAGTGGCTGTCCACAGTAACATGTCTGGAAAGCTCAGCTTTTGCTCTCACCAGTGACAGCTTACAGAGCTGGATCCTCACTTACAGAGTGACCAGGCCTGGTCACTATTCCTAAGCAGATTTCCTCACCTACCCCGTGCCTTTCTGAAGTCTGCAGGCCTCCATATGTATATCAGCAACTATCGTCTTAGCCTCCACTGCAAAACCAAGCCCAAAGAAAGAAGAAAGAAGGAAGGAAAGAAAACACTTCATTTCTGATAGATCAAATAATCTAATCAAATACAGTGAGGAAAGTCCCTGCAGAAATATATTTATAACACACAGGATGTTAAAACAAACAAGTCAATGATAAAGGGAGAATGACTCAAGCAAGTTAAGTGTCCAAACAATGCATCAGGCTTGGCGCTGGCAAGAACACTACAGAACCAGATGTAGACTGTGAATCAGCAGCTCTGGAATGCCAGCACAGAAAGAATGGCAATAATGATCCAAGGGGACACAGAGGCATGCAGAAACTGTTCCAAGCCCATTTTAGCAAAGCACATGTTTCTAGTATATATATATTCCTGTGATGGTAAAGTAATGTCTCAAACAGTTACTAGCTTAGTTTCTCAAAGCACTAATTGAGGTCAAAAAGAGTTCCTGAGATCTTGAACAAATTAAATCTTCTGCTAGTGAGTCACTAAGGCAAAATTTAAATTAAAAAAACATGCTTTAGAAAAACCTGTTTGCTGGAGGGTGAAGGCAAAATGCTGAATTACTGCTGCTTAATTTCCAAAATCCAAATTCCATAGGCTGAATTCTGCTCTGGCTGGCACTAAAATGGGCTGAGGAACAAGCAGAGGGGAGCGATTCCATGCTCCTGGCAATCTGGTGCCAAGCGCAGGATTCCTTTCAGCGGGTGGGGATAAGAGACATGCTGTGGGGAAGAGCAGCATTTGTCCCCAGCTAACTTTGGCCATTTGCTAAACAGTCTTAGGATAGATGCAGGTCCAGTGGGAGGGTTTGGCATGTATCCCTACCCTCACCCTGCTGACTGCACTCTCTCTTTGGCAATGGGGTAACAGGATTATTGCAGTACCCAGACTTCATTACTGAAGATATTTTGGACTCTGTGAAAAGACAGTTATACAGGTCAGTGAGAGTCCTTACATCCTCTTCTTTTTGGCAGTGTCACTCATTTCTTCACTCCTACGAGAGGTGAGGGATACAAAACCACGGTTTGGCTTCCTCAGTCCATCTCAACACATAGACCCTGTGCACTCCTAGAGAAAAATTAGACTGGGTTCACTAGGGAAAGCAAATTAATTTTGTGTTTCTGGGAAGAGAAAAAGCACATGATACTTCTAGAAGAATCATCTCTCTTTTCATGAATTAAGCCACACTTCAGGAAATTTTGTGTGGGTTAGAATATACCTACTTCAAATGTGACTTACTGATTCTATGATTAATTTTCCTTGTCATTTTTTGTATTGAACAGGAAAAAAGTCATTTATCTATAAAATTCTAACAATAAACCTTCCTCCAACTTTCAGCCCATAAAAAACTTTAAAGTAATATCTCTTGGTTACGCCTATCAGCTGACTGACTGAAAGTATACCCTGCTCTGCTCAGCATACAAAGAGACCATTGTCAATATTCAGAAAACACCTCAACACTTTGAACAGAAATCACATGAGAGGACCTTCACAGTGGCCAGATTGGTCAGTTGGCAAGAGGAGGACTGATAGCAATGAGAAGCCTACTCTGTATGTGTTTATAATTACCGCACAGGCTGCTCAGGATGTTTTCACTTCTTTTTTCTTGTGTCTCTGCTGTCAGCAAAGTCAAACGTTTACGGCTTCAATAACCTACCCAAAGATGCATTTTTCTTGAAATCCATTTTAGCATTATGAGGGAGGAATAATTCTTTCACCAAGAGAGCAGTAATTGTTGATTTAGATTAGATTTTAGGAAGAAATTCTTCACTGTGAGGCTGGTGAGGCACTGGCACAGGTTGCCCAGGGAAGCTGTGGCTGCCCCATCCCTGGCAGTGTTCAAGGCCAGGCTGGATGGGGCTTTGAGCAACCTGGGCTGGTGGGAGGTGTCCCTGCCCATGGCCGGGGGGTTGGAACTCAATGATTTTTTAGGTCCCTTCCAACCCGAACTGTACTATGATTCTATTATTCTTTCAATAAAAAATCAGTTCCAGCTTTGACTAGTTCCCCAGATTACGCTGGTCTAGTTTAGAATAGCAGTGCTGAGAGCAGTATAGTAACTCTTTTTTGCCTATGATAATGAAATCTCTGGATGTAATTTGAATGAAGACAGGACAAGAAAAAAAATGAAATATGATAATTTCTAGTGTCCCATTCTGCTTCTCAGCCAAAAAATCCCATCCAAGATGGTAATGTACTTTGCCATGGGTTGTGGTCAGGAGGAGAACATTGTTTTCAGAGGACGGTTGCAAAGCACTGTTTCTCAGACTGGCGCTGTACTGCGCTCTGAGGCATATAGTTAAATTACATCCTTTTCAGTCCCACTATGACCAAACTGTGACTTAAGGGAAATTTAATAATAGTCTCTGTGGGCCTTCTGCACTCATTGCAATTATAGCTGCAATTGTGCAACTGCAGGGAGCAGCCGCAGCAGTTTTCTGTCACTGCTAATGTATCTGTGGTGGGTTGACCTTGCCTGGATGCCATGTGCCCGCCAAACTGCTCTATCACTCCCCTCCTCAACATGACAGGGGAGGAGAAAATAAGATGGAAAAAAAACCCCTTGTGGGTCAAGTTAAAGGCAGTTTAATGAAGCAATAGCAGAAGTCATGTGTGTGAAAGTGAAGGAAAACAAAAGCTGTTGTTCTCTACTTCCCATCAGCAGGTGATGTTTGGCCAGTTCCTGGGAAGCAGGGCTTTGGTACATGTAGCGGTTGCTCCGGAAGACAAATGCCATAAATAACAAATGCCCCCCCTTCCTCCTCCTTTCCTTTAGCTTTTCTATCTGAGCTGACATCATATGGTACAGAATATCCCTTTGGTCACTTTGGGTCAGCTGTCCTGGCTATGTCCCCTCCCAAGACCTTGCCCATGCCCAGCCTACTGGGGGGAAGGCTGAAGAGACAGCCTTGGTGCTGCATGAGCACTGCTCATCAGTAGTCAAAACCGTGGGGTGTTATCACCACCTTTCTAGCTGCCAATACAATTACAGCGCTGAGGGCTGCTACGGGGCTCAGCCAGACTCAACACAGTATCTCAGTCCTAACTTGGAAAGACCATTGGTATGATAAGAAAGTTATGTCACTCTTCTTCCATCAGTTGCTGCTGTCCAGACTGCTTACATGATCACTTACATCAGAATAAAGAACTGCCATGTGTATTTCACATGCAGCTGACCTGCTATGCCCTCTAAATACAGACAGACAGTGTGTGATCTTTTGATTCATCACTTGTTTAGGTAACAGATATTTTGCTCTCCAAAGTAAAAGGCAGAAAAGGCAAAGTAAAACAAAATGTAAAAAAACCCCAACCAACCCAACCAACTCTATGCCTAACAGCTTGTATTAGCAGATCAAATGAAGCGGAACGGTTTGCAACTGTTTCTGAAAAACTTACGGGTTTGGATATCATCTCACTGAGCAAAAAATCACTGAGAAAGGGAAAAATTAAGAAAGACTTCATTTGTAAAAGTATGAGACTTCAATAAATGGATTAAAATAAGATGATCTGTGTCTGAATTGGGGTATGGCTCTGTGTTTTCTTCTTTGCCAGTTGTGCCATTGGGACTTTGTCTTTGCACTTGTAACCCAGGCAGAGAAATGGCATGCAAGGGAAAAAAGTGCTGGAAAGGCTCATTAATGTCTATGTAAATAGCAATTCTTGCCTTGTAAGGGCACTTGGAATGTTTTTTTTTATAAAGATTCAGTGAATACCCAAGCAGCCTGAACACTGAAGGACTCTATATTGCTTTACAGACTTTTTACAGACATACAAGGTAAGATTAAAATGCATCTGCAAAACAGATCACACTGATCTGCAGCTAGAATTAACTTATGAATTAACATTTCGATATTGAAAGGTTTTTGAGATGCATCCCAAGCCAACTGCTAGCTATAAAATGCCAATACTTGGAGTCTGTTGGTAGAAAATACAGTGGATGCAGAGCAAACATAACAATTAGGAGTCTGGTTGAGTCTACATATTCTTTCTGCAATTTTACCTGGTTACTTTACCAACCTGAATTGCAAGATCATAGGTGACCATGATAATTTCACATTGAGAAGCAAAAATGCATGCCCTAAGAAAAAAAAAAGTTTGTACTTTTCAAAATGAATGAAAAAGTTTTCTGCACAGACTCACAGTAGTTTATGCAGAATTGCTCATGGCAGATTGTCAGACAGGCAATCAGCATATTGTGAAAACAATATGATACAGTCAGTTGTACAGACCTAGTATTTGTGATTTATAATTATATAGCTTGCTAGGGCAAATGTTGCAGATTTTGTTAATTATATATTTGTTCCTCTGACAAAATAATTAAGCATTCTCTTGAAAAGGATATTTTATTTTGGCAACCTCAGAAATATCAAAATATTTATGATAGACATCCATTGCATTCATTTGTACAGTTGAAAGGCAAATCATCCGTCATCTGATTGATATCTCTGTGACAGCCCTGAAGCTCCATTAACAGTATTTGAAAATATAAGCAAGTGTAATGCAGTCAAAGAATTTGAATTTTGGCAGTGTGTCATCATATACAAGTAATGTCAAGAGATGATACTTATTCTTCAGTCATCAATTTGACTCACCAAAAAACACAATAAAATGGAAAGGAAACTCATTCAATCAAAGTAATCCTTTCGTATTTTGATTTCAGTACATAAAACTTCCATAGTCTTATTCACTAACTTTCTCCAGTTCTTTAGGAAATCATAAGCATTGCTGCTGGGTTAAAACTGGACAAAAAGATTCATAAAGATTGTTTGCATAAGGACTATTGCATATAGATGAATCAGTCCTTAAGCACTTGCTTCAGGAATCTGGTATTAGAATACTAAGCCATTTCCTATCTTCACATCCTACGTCTTGAATGATGTGGAATTCATTATTTTCACTTACAACTCAATTGCAAGAGTGAAAACATTCTCTTACATGGAAAACCGAACTTGAAAAGATAGCAGAAAATTTCAAAATATTGATACTGCTATTTAAATTTAATTTTGATTGCACTTGCTGGGAGTTTTATGATTTGATTCTAAATTACTGAAATACATTAAATGATAATAAGGGCCATTTAATAAGCTTTCATAAGCTGGAGTTTATGAAAACAAACTGTGTATTTAGAGACAAAAAGAAAATAGAAAAAAAGAAAAAAGTCCCCTAACATAACATACGGTAGCTTATTTTTCATGTGATTGTCTTTATTGTCACTTCCAAAAAAGATGATCACTCTGATACCCACATAAAACTACATAAGTGAAAAGGAAAATTGTATGCTGTGCTTTGCCAGTGGAATATCTGATTTCGATCACTGCAAAGTGTCAATTAGATACATATAATACACGAGTAGATCAAATGTTTTAACCCTGTGTGCGTAGATAACTTCACTACACAATTCTGTCCTTAGGGTTTGTTTTCATTCAATTTGACATTCACTCATTGATAATGATGTTTTGTTCCCACCCAGTGGGAAAAGCGCATAATAGTCCATTACTGGCAGGCTGTTTAGTCAATCTGTAAAGGACTCTATTTTGAAGCAGATTGTTTCTTACTTATCTTTCAAATATATCACAGGCCTTTGCCAATTTTGTCTTTTTGACATAAAACATTTAGAAAGCCAGTTTGTTTGTTTCTTTTTCTATAAAGAAAGTGCAATAATAGGGTGGAAAGAACAATTGAGAAGTCCTGGCACGGGGGGAGGCGGGAAGGGGACATGCGTAAGTACGTGTGTGCCAGAAGTACAGTTATCGCAGAATTACAAAATAGCTGAGCCTGGAAGCAAGGTCTGGAGATCATCTAGTCCTATCCCCCTGCTAATGTCCTACAGCTTTCACTATGTACACAAACACCATTTGGTAGCTTCTACTTGCTCATAACTCATGTCAGAGTCTAATCAGCCCTTTCAGAAGGCTAATGACAGAGCTCTTATGGAGCACAAAGCTCTTTCAGCACAAAGTTTGAATCAATAACTTTTAATGGATTCTATTTGATCCTTGCAAAATACAGAGAACCAATCTGATTCTGCGTCATTTGAACATTTTCCTTCAAATGAGTCCCAAATACATCCTCTGCTTTGGAAAAACTGTTCTAAATATTGTACTAAATAGTGCAGCACATCTGAGACTATCATGTAATTAAAAAGGATGTTCTGAAACTGATGCATTCATGCTACAGGCAGTTTTCTGGAAATCTCCTTAAGGTGGATTCAAATTTACATTTAAGAGCTCCATGAGTAAATTTGAGCATCTGAATAAAATTCTCCTACTTAGGGGTCCACCTCTGTATTTATCCTGCCTAAGCTTGAAGCATCTAGGATTTGGCTATCCAAAGCTAAGTTAGTTTACTTGGGCTTTTTCAGAGTCGACAGAAGATACCTGGGCCTCTCCAAAAGATGATTTATCTGACCTATCTTACCATGACGTAAATCACCTTCTAGGGTATTTAAATCTCTCTACAGACTGCAAGAAGAGACCAGGAAATCCACTAAACCGGATGCTAGACTAGGTTCTAGATGTTTATGATAGGTTAGGTGAAATCTGCTCTAGGTTTTCACTGTTCTGGTTGTTTAACATTCTAAGAAACCTCCTGCCTCAGGCAAGATCAAAAAAAGATTGTAACATCTCTCTGGCAGACCAAACTTCAGCTTTCCCCAGTCAAAATGCCAAAGAGACTCTCCTGGACACCTGCCAGACTACAGACCATGAATACCAAGGTTCCTATATATCATGGTATATGAAGTTTCCTTAGACAATCTGTTTTGTCTTGATATTTCTCAAAATAAAAGTTATTAGCAGAAAAGCAGTGTTCCCACACACAAAAGATGACTATTATGGCTGCTTTTTATTTGTGGGAGGAAAGTAATCCGGAAAAATTAATGATCATTTAACCAGCTGACAGCCACTTTAAAGTCTTGTTATATGACATTGTTTATTTTAATGTTGAACCTTGAGGAGAGATCAAAGCCATAAATACCAGTAATCTCATGGGAAGCCTGTCTGAAGCAAACCAAACCTTTGCCCCTTTTTCAGTGTTCTCATTAAGTTACATAAATACCCTTGCTAGCAATGCAGTAAATTCTGCTGACGACCATATATGGAAAGCAACGGAATTAAGCTTATTACCTAATACCTAATTACCATGTCTAACAGGAATAAAAACCAAACCAAAATTAATTTTGCCACTTGTGTGTGCAGATAAAATCCTACAGACAAATACATGGATTTTCTTAGTAAAAATCTGTCATGTTCATATAATTTTTTCTCAGAACAGAAACGCTATTTAAAGTAAAAAATTTCTATGCATCAGAACACACTGGTCTGAAGACTCTGCTATACTTTCATTAACATGTATGAGATTTTCTGAAAGGGTTTCCTCTACAATCTTGTACATCTCATAAAGCCTTCAGTGACATTAATAAGAATTTATACAAAATTGGATTTTCTAGTTAGCTCTAAACTGATGCAACCAGCATACTAGCACTTGCCTTTTTTTAATCTGTCCATAGTCATGCTGTTGAGCTGTGCAGTACAAGAAAGACAGGGAATGCCTGCCTCCCAGGGAGAGAGCTGTGCCACTTCCCACACCTACATGCAAATAGCAGAAAACAAAAATGTACTTCGTACTCATAGCAAAAGCCAGCTCTTGTTACACATTCAACATCCACAAAATGCTCAGTTGGGATTTCTCAATAAATCTTTTATTTGGCCAAGGAAGAAGGGCCCTAAGCAGTTCAACCTTTCAAGCTTACAAGCACTGCTTCTCATTATCTGGATTCAGATCTTAGCAGTCTAAAACATAGCCACAAAGGATTGAAAAAGACTACTTGGGTTACTGAATGATGTCCCAGGCAATCCAAAACCCACTGCAACAGATATTCAGTCTTAAAAGAGCTATACAGCTACTCCATGAATAACCCCATACCTCAAAGTCACACCATTCCTGATTGCCTGTAGACCTGAGACACAGAGAAAAAGGACAGAAAGCTGTACCTCTGGCATACCCTAAGAAGAAAGCAGGAGCAATCATTTCCTGATAGCCTCACAGTAGTAGGAATTGGAAGTAAATTGACCAAAAGATCCTAAGATGTTTCAAGAACTTCTAACACCAGATGCAACAGCAGCGTATCTTGCCAAGCACTAAAGCCCACCACCCCCCTACCCAACTCGGATAGTTAAGCAACACAAGTCCTGTAATAGGAGGCTAAAACCTTGCAAACATGCAGAATGTCCTCTCTAACACGCATTTGGGTACCAGCCCTACTAATAAATTGGATAAAAAAGAACAGTTATCTCAAGCTTTAATTCTAACTTCAGAGTCACTCTTATCTTGTTTTGTGATCCCCCATCTATAAACTTAGGAACCCACATCTTAAAACACTTCGATTTTCTTATAACAATGTACCATTGTTGTCTATCTTTTCCTAGGGAAATCTAGCCATGGGGATCACAACAGGAATCTAATGCATTTTTTTCTATTAAAACAACATGAACTTGTGTGTTAACCCTTAAGTTTTTCTTCTGAATGTTACACATCTGGTCCTGTAGACCAGGCTGTACCTTCCAGAAATGAAAGTAGGACTGATGTATATGTAATCAGTGTAATCTATACTCCTTAGACAGAAAGGACAGCTGCTCCAGATAGTCAATTCATGCATAAAAGACTGATACAATTAACCTTGCAAATCTTCAATTAAATGCAA
Organism: Falco peregrinus; assembly: GCF_023634155.1. Lineage (NCBI taxonomy): Eukaryota > Metazoa > Chordata > Aves > Falconiformes > Falconidae > Falco > Falco peregrinus. Next base: position 48,671,074 of record NC_073725.1, on the reverse strand, counting down.
CACACATATGCACAATTTTTTTCAAAGCATACTAGGTCTGGTACTCAACTATGCCACTGTGAACCATGAGATGCTAATGATGTTAGAGCAGGAATATTTCCAGAAATTGCGAAGGGATCAAAGGCGTATTCTTTCCACTCCATTTTTAAATTAATTTGGGGAATTATATCTGCTCTGGATACTCGATCACCAGTACTTAATTCTATTAACAGTGAGAAATACATGTATGATTTGAATATCACACATAAAATACTGATAGTATATTTACAAAGTAAATAAATGCAAATTATTTACTTTTGAATAATGACAAATGCACATAACTATAGAAATGGAAATTTTCTGCACTAAAATTACTTCAGCATATTGCTAATGCTATTAGCCATATGTCTGAAAACAGGGGGAATTAAGCTGTTGAAAACAAACCCCAGCAATATTATTGACTTGGAAGTAAAAAAAGATTATGTTGATAAGGCTTACAATTAAAAGATGAACAAAGATGGAATTTTATAACAGAAACATAGAAGGGTCTGTTCCAGGGAAAACACTTGGAAAAGGACCCTGATATCCATACAGGGATTTGTTACAAGGCTGTTAACTCTGACCAGCGTTAAGAACAATGTGAACTGGGCCTAAAGCATACAAGGACTGACATTAACTCAATTACTTTCAAATACATCTTCACTTTAGAAAATATTCTGAAGAGCTTCAAAGTCTATCTGTAAGCTATTTTACAAGTTATTTTAAAAGTATTTCACTAATTATGATAAGTGAAAGTATTTCCCATCAAAGTGGTATCTAAGTTTTTTCCAAACATTTTGAATTTGCCTGTATCAAGATACTTCTTCATCCCCTTGGGGGCTAATACCAACACAAGATATCAATACTGGAAGAAACAAACCATGATACACCTTATGCAAATGAAACTCTCACTGTAAGAATTTAATTTCTGAACAGGCTACAAAACCAGCGCTCATCTGTGCTACACTGCATATTTTGAGTATGCATATTATATATATAATATCTCAAGTAAGCAAACAGTAGCTAGCTTGGATACCTCTAGTGATCTCAGTGTGACAGCATGAGGTCCAAGCAGGCTATCCTGCCGAGCCATGACTGGGTAGAGGTCCACTGGATGAGATAAGAGGAACTTATCTCATCCACATCCACGCAAGGCTCCAAATCTACAGTGGCTTTAATAACCTTTTACAGGCTGATCTGCCAAGTTGCAACAGTCAATGAACCATGTGTTTCAGCTCCCAACCCTCTTCTATCCTAACCCTCACCTAGTCTTCAAGGTAAACCCTTAATCCCACATTACTGAACCATATTCAGAGGAATGGAGACATCTATCACCCGAGAGTGCTGCCTGTTAAATGCTCTGACAGCACAAAGGGCATATAGAAAATTCTAATTTTGCTCATGTTATGGTATTTAAGTTCCAGCTACCGCAAGGAGCACTGTTTCCCATTTTAAAGGACATAAACCTCATTGAAAACTTTATCAAGTTTCCTTCCCTTTTAGTTGGTGGCAAGTCCAATGCTTTTGGGGGATTCAAAAAATGGAAACTATACTAACTGAGGAATCCATTTCCTTACTTTTCCATCTAAGTACAAACCCTGTCTTCACAGCTGTAACCAAGGAAGGAAGCATTCCTTGTGCCAGGAATGATGATACTATTGTTTCTGGAAGAGGTACATATGGACAAATCAGAACACAATTATTTAAGAGGCGTAGGAATCACACAAAGGCAATTTCAGTTCCACTATTCCATTTTTTCTCTTTTTCTGGCAATGCTTTATAATGTTCTCCAAACAATTAGGAAAACAACAAGGCTGTCAATGTCTAGTGAAGAAGAAGAACTTAGAAGTGCCACAGTCAAAAAGTTTAATAGCTTTGAAGATGAATCCATGTCTTCTTAATATCAGAAATAAAAAGGGTTTCATAAATTGTTCTCACCGTTCTTTTTCCTTTGCCCGTATTATTCATCATTTTGGTAGGCATCATGACAGAAGTGATTCTTCCAGATTATTTGATAGCCGGAGTGATGCAGTAGAAAGCATTGTGGCAATGCTGGGAGAAAGAGAAAAGCTGTATCCTGTCATCACTACCAGACAAAAGAGGACAGGAGAGACATGAGCAGAGGCAAAGACAGACAAACAAACAGTGGCAAAGTCATACAAATCATGGAACACAAAAAGAATGATCTTTTATGCTGTGAAGGTACTTAAGGAAAAGAGAATTAAATATAATTAAAGCAAGGGGCAAGAAAGGTTATATTAGTAGCTACACTTTTTTTTGAAGCACTTGAGATGACTGTTGGACATTGGGAAAACAACAAATACATCAGGAAAATCCATTACAGGGCTGGATAGACGGGTAGGGCTATACAAAAGCTGAAAACTGACCACCTACGTGAATGAAATATGGATGTGATGGAAGTCTACTTGGGATGACAAATACTCTAGATGTTGCCAGAAAGTGATTAGTACCTGTTTCATCCCTTACTTGATTTTCTTTTCTTTACTCAGCCACTCCTTAGGTGCTAAATCAGCACTTTAGCACCAAAGCTTCTGAATAATCATCAAGAACTGCTGCTTTCCCACATATTAACTCCATGTCGTAAGATCTGGCAAACATCCAGATTAAAAAAAAATTAGAAAACCTTTTATCAAACATCATGAAAAGCTGAAGAAACCTCTCTTACTATATCCTGTGGACAATCAAGCAATCCTGTAAAGGAGCTTGTTGAAAATAGGGCTCTGAGGAGACAGAAAAAATGGCACGAATTGCACTATGACAAATACATGTGCATGCATGCACACACCCCCCACACACACCCCCACACACCACTCCCTTCACTCAGGGCAGCTCTCCAGTAAATGAAGACTCTTAACTTTTCTGCATGCAAGGCACACCTCCGTTTATGGGAAGATTAGAAGTCAGGGTGGTGAGTCTATGTGAAGTCAGCAGGAACTTAATATAAAAGGTTGATTTTGAAGCACAGTTGTCCCGGCCTCTCACCTCCCATGCATGATTTGCTTACCATTGCCAGAGACGTTTCTTCATCATACAACCTGAAAAAATGCAAACTGAACTCTGAAAGCCATCTCTGTTCTGTATATCTCATGTGTTGTCACTGACAATAAATATCAGAATTGAGATAAAATAATTTATAAAAGAACTAGGAAAAGGTTTGGATTCCTCTCCTCTGGCATTACTTCTGCAGAGCTTGTAGAGATTCCTAAAACATACTTTTGCCAATAGATTTCAGACGTAATCTTGAGTATAAGCATGTTTCAAATCTGCTGAGTAAAAAGTTGTGTATGGTCATCTTTCTAAACAGAATGACACTTAAAAAATAAAGAGGGATTTTTTACAATCACTTTGTGTGTGAGTGCGTGTAGCAAGTGTGAAAAACACCATTTCCTTCAACCGTCACAGACCCCAATGTTTTTTGATGCATGAACTGGGCAAAAAGATCTAGCCTGGTATAATTTTTTTGAACAATATCAGTGGGAGGCAAACCCTATACATCTTAAACTGATTATGTCTTTGATTTCCATTGGCTGACAGAAGTGTGACAAGCTTAGCCAGTTAGCCACAAGAATTAATAAACAAGAAGTAAGGCAAGATGCTAGCTCTGCTCAAGCAAGATTTTTAGGTCCTTCCTTAAGAAATCAATGAGACCTTCTCAAATTCTAATATCATTTGAGCTTTAGATTTTGAAGAAACATATGAAAAGGTGGGGTTTGAACTGCTGCTTTCAGGGGTTTTATTATTCCTTTGATACCTGTAAATTCAAATTCAGAAAAACACATGAATTTAGACTTTTGGGTTTTTTGCAAGTGCCTGATGAACTACTCCTAATCACAGTGGAGGCAATAGTGTCAGAGAAGACTCCATAAGATCCATCAAAAGTTTTTTGAATCACTGAAAATAAGACCTTGAGACCTTGCTGAATCACCTGCACAATCTCAAGACAGAAGCTCTTGCTCTCGCTCTCTCAAAAAAAAAAAAAAAAAAGACCAAGGAATTTGTTCTTCCATACTCAAGATGTGACAGTGCATACAATTTCTGACACCCTTATAATCAGCTGTACGAGACCACCACTGAAGACACTGTGATGTACACAAGCTATATGACAATGATGTATTTTAAAAGATAATACATATCATACAGATATATGATCATAATACATAACTTGATGTTTCCTTATCATTCAACGTACTTTCCACTCTCCCCTTTCTCTGAGTCTGGGGTCTCAAGGAAGACAAATTAGCTATGACCTAACCTCAACTATAATAGAGTGTGGGTTTTGGCACATAAAAGCACTTAGATTAATAAAGTATGGTGATCTATACATCATACCAATGAGGAGCTCTGAGTGACACTTTAAAAGATGCAAAATCTTTGGATCTAATGGTGATTGTAAAGTTCACAGTGTAACTTGTTGTCCCCTAAATTGTTTTTCCATTTACAAATGAAGAAATAACTAGGGCTATATTTTCAAATGTAAATCTTTTATCCACACTTTTGCTACTTCCAGGCAAGGTTACTGGTATATGCTCTCTCAGAAAAGCAATCCTGCAGTGAAGAAGAGATAATATTGAAACCAAACACACACCCACACACCCACACACACAGACACCTAAAATGGGGACAAAGGAAAATGTTGCATTCTGAATACACTGGAGTTATGTAGTTAAGGCTGACTTCCATTTTGCACTTCAGGTAAGGATGTAGTCTCTGCTTCCTACAAAACACTAGTTTTACCACCAGCTATGTGGCAGAATGATCATCTCAGTGGGATTTCTTGTCATTTCTGGATGCAACCTGAGATGCAAAGTAATTATGTTCATAGCCATCAGTGGTTGGAAGCCAGGCTATTGTGAGACCACCACTCCTATCAATACCCTATCTTTATGCTTGGATCAGCCAAGAACCATTTTGTGTCCTTTTTAAACATCTGGACACTAATTTTTGTGAAGTTGTCGAGTGCATAATTTGTCTTTTAAAAAGCCTGGAAATGTCTCTGTATTACACCATACTGGCACCAATTTTCTTCTGCAGCACCTAAGCCAACCCACTCTTTTCTGGAGTAACTCAGTTACCACACAGACGCTCTTATGACTGCACTGTAGGTCCATTTCCCCTGCCCCGTTCACTAACAAAGCATGTGGTAGGTAAAGGGTGGTGACCCTCTGTGTGTGCGAAGCTTCCCCTGCACTGCTGAAGGGTTCCACACTTGTTTGCTGACAGTAGAAAGTGAGGGATCTTAGATCCCATTCTTGATGCTAAAGGAGCTCCTGCGGCAATCAGGCTTTTCTGCCTGGTTCTTTTATGTCCCCAGACTTGGCTCTTTTGAGTTGTGTTTTATATCGCAACTACTTTTCTTCACTCCGTGAATAAAACATCTTTCTTCTTCTTGAATTCAAGAATGTCAGGCTCCTTGTCTTCAGCTCCAGCTCCGAGATCAGATAGAGTGCAAAAGGAAAGCTTGCTAAACCCCTGTTGCCTAGACATGGAGCAAGTTCATTTGTTCAGTGATCCATATATATACATTAGTCACAGGCAGTAGCTGTAATGGGATGGAGTTTTTACTGCTAGTAAAAGCTTCAGCAGCACTCTAAAGAATATGTTCATATGATGTTTTTTTTCCCCTCAAGGTCAGTCTCGAGTGGTTTTAGATAATCCAAAGTAGAGCCCTGACATGGGTTTCCCCACCAAATTTTGATCCTTAGGTTCTCAACTGTAACTCCTACATGAAACGTTTATCGGAGTTTTCCTTTAGCAACAATAGCAAACAATGCATGCCTAATCTCTCTCTTCAAAATAACTAAACTATTTTTGCCCTAACTATAAAAAAAATGTTTCAGGCAAGCACCCAGCAAGCTAAGATACAATCCAGTGGTGAGTTTAGTCAGAGTTATAGACAATGAAAAGTCACTGAGAATAGGTATTTATGATGGGATGTCTCAGACAACAGATGCCACATGTTTTTAATGGTTAAAAACATAAACAAGGTCCAAACGTGTGTTCCTTTTTCAAAGAGAATTCAGAGTCAATGTTTTAGGTAGTAATCTGACAAAATGTTTGCAAGAATTTGCACAAATTAGCTGAAAAAACATCTAAAAGGCGGTATTATTCCCAAAGCTTGCTTTTGCTTTTAATTAGTCTCACAGAAATAATTAAATATGACCTTAGTGATTGGGAACAAATTAGAGGTTTTTCTGGGGTTTCTGCATTTCCAGTTAAAAAAGTAAAAATGAAACTGATTTTTAGAATTACTCATATTTTTGTCAAGAAGTTAATGTGTATCAGCAGATGCATCCTCAAGGTGTGTTTCATCCTTTCTTCTGCTTCACATAAAATCCTAAACTTGATTAGGCCAGGAGACACATTCCACATCATATTGTTTGCTGGAGTGAAAAGAAGCTTTAGAATTTTTTAACTGAATGACAGCTTCAGATAACCTAGTTGGACTCCAATAGTATCTTAGACCACTAAACTCCATCCAGCAACCTGCTAATCTCAATGTTATTGAGCTTCTCAAGCTGAGTTGACCAGTTGTTGATTGGTCTTGATTGACAAGATTGACAGTCTTGTTGGTAAAGAAACTTTAAAATATATTTGAATAAGCTGTCTGAACCATAACATTTTGTTGCTTTTAATTGTGCTTTTCCAGTGTCAGGTAACGATGCTAGACTTCATAAATCATTTTAATAGCCTTTATTTACAGAGTGTGTTACAAGCAACAAAGAATTTTGTTTGAGGTACACCATTTCTGGTAGATTAATCACTCTTTTGTCCCACAAATGGACTTGCAAATTAGGAATAAATTTGACGTGGAATACACCTGAAATCCTCAGAAGTTGTGTGCTGTATTTTCCCAGCGCACTGCAAATTAAAATGAGAAGAGCACTTGTGTTTGCATTAGGAATGCTGAATGTCAACAAGTATTATCAATGGGTGAATCTCAGAATTTAATTCTTTAAAGGGCAGAAGGAAGTGGCTTTAATTTGCTTCTCCACAAGCACCTGGTTTAAAGATTTATTCAAATACGTATTGTTCTTTTAAGAACAAATCAAGATCACTTTTACTCTGCTGGACAATTCTGATGGTTAATTACATCATTATCCAGATATAGCTTCACTGTAAGGCTCAGGTTTGCTAATTCCCTTTGCTTAACATGCTTTTATTGCTGGGAAAAACTGGAGATCTAAAGGAGCTGTAAATCATAAAAGATTTTCTAGAGGTTTATTGCACAGACCATAAATTGGAAGAAACATGGTTAGTGAACTAACAAAGACAAATTTGTTAGATAAATTACTTTTAATAAAACACATTGGTCTTTACTGAGAAACTTTACCAAACTGTCAGATAAAGAAAACATATTTGATTTATATGGTCATCCTAGTCTTAAACACCGAACAGGAAGATTAACTTTTTATGACAACTGATATATCATTTTTTCTCATTACAACAGTAATTTTTAAACAGTCTTTTATCCTAAAAATATGCTATGTACATTAAATAATAATATAGATGACAGTAAATATATTTCCAGTTGGAAAAGAAGGAGTATTCCATAACTGTGACAAAATGGGAAACTTACTAGCATGTTTGGTTTCTGCCCTGTTTCCAAGAAAGTGATACCACACCTTTAAACACAAGTCCTCAGGACTGCCATTTTGACATATGCTAGCGCCAACACAGGTAACATACTGCCCTCTTTGAGCACGCTGCATCGTTGTGCCAGACTTTAAGTAGGTTATGTGAAAGAACAGTTGCTATTTTGAATAGCACATCAGAGAAACTTCGCGACAGAATCCCTGAGACAGATACGAGAGCACGCATGTTCAGTTCAGCAGAACTCATTTAGTAAGGGATCCCACAGCCAGTATGAGATACCATCAGTCAGTTTTCCTACGAGTTTGCACAGAACCAACAGCTTTGAAGCAGGCAGTTTCTTCTACATAGTTCACACATGCTGACATTTTTTTGTTTCAACACAGTTAAAATGAGTAATTACCTGTGCATGTGTCTATATTGCCTTTGTGAAGTGTCTGCTGCTTGAAACACTGAAAAGGTACACAAGCCCCAGCACCTATTTTCTTGAGAATCATGTCATTATGAGGTTTCTTCCTTTACCGAGATGTTCTTACATTAGGTACTACATGTCAGCAAACATAGCTAATAATACATCCCCTTTGCTTATGGCTAATGAGAACTAGAAGTTTCTTAAATAGATTTGAGTAAAGGATGTCTCAGCAGCTGAAACATACTTCTGGGAGTAATAACCATGAAGTTGTTCATTTTGCAGCTAACATTTCTTTTTCCTCATGTATGAAAACAAATTAATTTGAAAAGTAGTAAATATTTTACATACCTTTCATAAAAGTAGTAACTTCCTGTCACAGTGAATCTGTGAGGATCCAAATCCAGCAGCTATGTAAGAATACTCCTAGTCATTAGCTTGTGAATAATCCCAGAAATAGACTTGGATGTGTTAATATATCTTGCTGACTCCAATGCAAATTAATATTTTCTAAAACAGAAATCAAGAAAAATAAGTTTTCTGACACTTAAAGGCTAATAACAATTATGTTTAAAACACTTTATTGAAAACACAGACAAAAAGAACTGGAGACACATGTCTATGTATCTCATACGCTAGATCTTGTAGAGCAGCACTGCACCTTCTGAAGACCGAGTATGTATCTTGGCTTTACCAGACAACTATTTCCACACGTACCGGTAAGTGGGGAGGTGTAATTGTTGCTGCTCTGGATAAGACAGCACAATCCTGCAGAATTTTTAATCACAGCGGAAAAATAAGCTTGTTACAACATGAACACGACTTAGAAGACTTAGCTTACCTCATAAGGTAAACTAGGTGGAAAAATATTTTTTGTATTACTGTACGAAAAGAAGCTGTAAATGAAGCTAGATTATTAGGTAATTCTTCTGCCATGTGGAGTAGTTTTGAAGCGGTGTTCACCTTGCTTCACCTAAGTAAAGACCTAAGTGAAACCACAACACTGAAATCCCTAAACAGAAGGGTCTTGAAAACGGAGGATGCCTGATTTCAGATGGTCCCTGTTAAAATTCAGTCTTTTTCCCTTTGTAAATGATGGGAATTTAAGGGAAGGACATTGCTATTCTGAGCCATTCTGGCCTACTAAAATTTACTAATTTAAGAGAAAGACTCCCCTTTTTTTTTTTTTTTTTTTTTTTTTAGGAACTTCAAGGCTATTTGAAAAATTTCCAGTACAAATTGTGATTTCTGTCAGGAAGCAGAATTAATTTAGCCAAGTTGCAAGTCCATACCTCCTTGTTCCAATTTGAAAGTTCGTACCTGAACATTAAGAGGTACAGTTGTAAACTTGTGAGACTCTTGAGGATCTCTGATCAGAACGGTTTACCTCAGTTTTTTTGTCTAGATACCGTCGCTAAATTTTGATTTACTAGAATTAGAGCCCCCTGTAATAAATAAACTTGCAATAAACTAAGCTACAAAAAAAAAAAAAAAAATAGTGGGCACTTTTTAAATTGGGATGAAAAGGTGGTGAAAGACTCCGTCACTGGAGGTGACAGCAAACGCTGCAGCGCACCCTGATCCCCGCTCGCCCCAAGAATACCATCTGCTTCTCAGCTCAGTAAGAGACGGAGGCAACACGGTTCACGGGCACTTCAGAAAATACTGATAGTTCCCTGACATCTGCAAACACCTCACAGAAGTGGGGATTTTCCTCTTTTAGCTCTCTGAGCCAGGAAAAGCAAACCCAAACCCGAAACTAAAATCGGAGGTTTCTATCGCAACGGCCTGCTTTAAGCCAGTACTTCGTGCCCGGCCTCTCAGTTTTGAGACGCGCTCACAACACTCGGCTGTGGACCAGAACTGCCTAGCCCGGGCGCGGCCCCCTCAGCGCCGCCGCGGGGACCGGCGGCGGGACCGCTGCGCCGGCCTCAGGCGGTGGGCCCCCGCCCAGCAGGGGCAAAGCGCTGCTCGCCCGCTCCCCGCCGGGGCGGCTGGGCGAGGTCTCGTCCCTCCTCGCAGCACCGCGGCCGGGGCTCGCTCCGGCCGTGCGGCCGTAAAGCCGCTCCGCCCCATGCCAAGGGGGTGCGGGGGCCCGCACCAGGTGCGGCGGGCAGAAGGCGGGAGGCGGCGCCCCGCAGCCCCCCGCCGCACCTCCCTCCCGCCCCTGAGGGGAGCCCCGCCCCCCCGCGAGCCCCGCCCCGCCCCCTCGGCCCCACGGCTGCCCCGGGGGCCCGAGCCCGCCGGCGGCAGCGGCCCGTCCGCCCCAGCAACTGCCTCGCGCCTGCGCAGTGAGGCCCCGTGGAGCCGGGCACGGCCGCCCGCGCACCGGCGCGCCGGCGCAGCGCGCCCCAGCCGAGGGGGCGGGGCGGGGCTGGGCGCTGCAGATGGTGACGTCACTCTCCCTGCCCTCCCGTCGGCACCGCCTCTGCCCGGCGAGGGAGGCCCGGGACTCGCCGGCTGCAGGCGCCGCCATGGCTGCCATATTGGGGAGGAAGTGAGAGCGGGAGGCGGCGGCGGCGGCCAGGAAGGAGCCCTTCCCTTTTCCCTTCTGCTGGGGCGGACGCGGGCTTCCCGGCAACGGCGCCTTGCGCGACCCCCGGAGCGGGCCGGTGTAGAGGCAGCAGCGGGTGGCGGCGGAGCTGAGCGCCCCGGAGGCGGCGTTGGCCTAAGATGGCGGACCCGGCGGAGTGTAACATCAAAGTGATGTGTCGCTTCAGGCCCCTCAACGAGTCCGAAGTGACCCGTGGCGACAAGTACATCGCCAAGTTTCAGGGCGAAGACACCGTCGTCATCGCGGTGAGGGGCCGCCCCGGACGGGAGAGGCGGGGGATGCGCCGGGGGGGAGGGGGTGTCAGGGGTCGGCGGGGTCGGACGCCGCGGGGATGGGCGCGGTGTGAGGCGAGAGGGCAGGGCTGAGGCGCTTGGGAGCGCCTACCGGCGGGGACGCCTCGGGAAAGGGGGTGGCCTTTTCGGGCGGGGGGGAAGGGGAGGGGGGCAGGCCTGGTCTGGATGGGGGCAGGGTGGAGCGAAGGGAGCTGGCGGGGGCAGAGGTCCCCGAGCGGCGGGCGGAGGGGTTGTGGGGACGCGCCGGGGGGGGCAGGTCGGGAAGCCCTTGACAAAGGCTCTAGCGAAAGGCTGCGACTTGGGGCGTAGCGTGAGGTTTCATTGCCGAGCCCGAGCCACAGGGCACGCTTCGGTATGCCCACAGAAACGCGTGAATTACGAGGTGGAGAGTAGCACCGAGTCCTGCAGTGTGTCCCCCGGCTAGGCTGTCCCTGGCTGTGCGGACCGTGATGAGTTTGACCGCTAAATAAGTGCTCAAAATGCAGCCATTGGAGCTGCCATCGAAGTAATTGTCTACAGAGAGTTTTGGGGGAAGAGAACGCAGAACAGTGCAGGCTCCAGTTCATTGGTGCTTGTGATCTGTAAATCAGTCTTTGGCTAATAACTTTTTTTTTTTTAGTCAGAATAAACATCATTTGGCTTGTTAAATGTTTGTAAATGTATATTAACTGAAGCCACCTTGCAAAGTATGAGACCTGTTAAAAACATTCTGGATGTTACAGGGAAAAAAGATAATCCTTTCCTTTTTGTTCATTATGTCATATTTAGCTACTAAGCGGAACTGGGCTATAAAATTAAAGTACGGTAGTTTATTGCCTGGTTTGGTTGGTATTGTACAAACACAGTTCATTCCCAATGTTTGTCTTTTTTTTGCTAACTTTTAATTTGTGTTTTCATGTAAATACTTCTCTCTAGGGACAGCGCTGGTTCTGTGTTGCTAAAAGTAACTTAGATGTCAGTTATTATCTGTCTTCAAATTTTTTATTTTTATGTTCTATTTCTTGAGGCTACCAGTAATAGCTTATTTGCACAGCATCTGAAGTTGAAGGAGGAGAATAATAAAACCTTTTTTAGTATGACTTACTAAATGCTAGTGCTCTAGTCTGTTAATATTCAACTGAATCTGTCAATAAAATATGGAATTCCATGAGTGTGGAAGCTACAAGAATGATAGCATGCTTGTGAAATGAGGTAATTTGGGTTTGTTTCAGCTGGCAAGTTATTATCTTGGAGTACATCTCTTCTTCCTGATGTTGTACAGGTAAACTCCTCAGAGTAAGGAACCAAACCTGGAAAATTGAAAATTTGACTAGAACAAATGATCTCACTTACATCAGTGAATACCCATTCATTGTGACACTACATATTCTGTTTAAAATCCATAATTAAGTTTAGAAACTTTGATGTTTTCTGACTTCTTAGAAATAAATTTTCCATGTGTTCTTTCAGTAGTTCTAGTCTAAAAAAAACCCACTTATGTTGTTTAAATACTCCCTAAGTATGCTTTAAAAATATCTAATATATAAATTGGGCTAAGGTGGTACTGTGTCTGTGTAGAAGCCTGATGGCATGCTCCTGAGGGGGATCATGTGGGGCTTTCTGCTTGGGGTTGTGCCATAATGTAGTGTTACAGCTGTACTTTAGTGTTTTCTGCATTGGTAAAAATGACAACAAAAAATCCTTTGGTGATTCTAGGTCCAGGACTTGCTGTGTCTGACTTTTGGGGAAAAATGCCCCCCAAAACTATTAGGTTGGGTAGCAGCGACAGTATTTGTGTTCTGTTTTACAAAAACTTAATGAAGGATTGATACTCTGTGATTTTGTTTTTATAATGGTGTATATACGACAAGATCAGTGTCCTCAAAGGTACAACTTAAAGTAATTGTCTCAACCGCTTAGAGATTTAACTTGGGTTTTTAAAATTTTTTTTAACAAGCTGAGTGAGTTTTTGAAAAGTTATGGTCCTTCCAACCTGAGGCTCTAGCCGGCCGCCTCTTGTGTGTTGGTGTTGCAGAATTGTCGGAAGGAGGATAGTAACAGAAACAGTCCTTCTTGTGAAACAGTTTCTAAAAACATTCCTCAGTAAGGGTATGTTTGGTTACTTTCAGGCTGTTTGATTTCTGTCCTTATTGCTACATGTCATACTGGCTGTCTGTTGAACAGTAGCTGAGCCACTTTGGTTTTGGGGGTTTTTTTATAGCAGCTTTCTCAGCTGTCTAAATGGCTTGCACCTTTTGTGTGTGTCTAGGTACACGCTGAAACAGTGAAGGCTTCTTTAATAATACATGGGAGTTTGCTGGTGATGCAGATAAGAGGTGAAAACTAGGAGGTGGTGGAAGCAGAGCTTACACTGGACTGCAGACTTCTCTGTGGAGAAGGGCGGGGAGGGAAACCCTCCTCCTTCCTTGAGGAGAGATGACTTCCCTGTCATCTCTGAGCTATCTATCCTCCCTTCTTTTCCTAGCTCCTATGTAATTACTGACATGGTTGTCTTTCTGGACAAGTGAGTCATTCTAATTTGGTTTAGATAAAATATTTGTAATTGCAGCTAGTGTCTAACAGCGATTTGAGAGGATATATGGTCTTGGACTATTTTAAAGAGCAGATTTTGAAAAACTACTGTCTTTCCACAGGACAAAGCTTTTTTAACTAGCAAAAAGCTTTTAAATTATTAATTAAAGGTGGCTTCTTTCCATTTTAATATGTTATTAAATACTTTTTTCTACTGGCTCTTCCTGTTAATTGAATATGAGGGGTTCCTTGAAACAGATAAGAGAGCGACTTGTTGTGAGTATATGGCTTTTATGTTAAACATCATAAATGTACCTGTGTATAAAAATTGACAGCAGTTTGCTCATGGATTTCAGGCTTCTGAGTAAGATGAAATGGAGGAATAGAAAGCTTATAAGAAAGGAGATTATTTCCTTTGTTTTTAAAAATGTAACTCTACTTGCAACTGAGTAGATAGTTCTGCATTTCTATACTGTCTATGCGTGCACCTCTTAAAACTGTCCAAAAGGTAAGATAAATTACTATATACAGTGACACTCAAGGATTTCGGACTGAAGCCTAAACTGAAAATAGTACTGTCAAATGACTCGAGTGGTGAGGTGTTATGGGCAGTCACACAAATGCGCAGTATCACACTGTTGTCCAAATGTTTCTAGTAACGATCATAGTATATTCCTTATCTCTATGGCTTTTAAGAAAGAATTGTGGCTACCTACTTTTGTATTTGTTTGGACTATTTTTTTTTGTATGTAATATGTAACCCATGTGATCCTGGAAAGAGCTTGAGACATTTAGCTTTCTTTTCTTTTTTTTTTTTTTTTTTTTTTTTTTTTAACTTTTCAAACTAGTATTGGATAGTAGATGAGAACAAAGTTAGGTTTAAGTTAGAATCAAGATCAATTGCTATTACTGCAGCTTTTGGCAGCTGATCATTCAAAAAGAAATGCGCATTGCTAAAAGAAAGTCTGTGCTAGACTGTAAATGCAGGAAGCAAGGTGCATTCTTTAAATATTTTTTTTAATTATTTGCTAATGTGAAGGAAAGCACTGTTTAATTAGAAACACATGAATAAAAATGTTTCATGTCTACAGTGCAACTTTAAACACAAATTAGAAATTGTGATCTGTAGCTGAAACAATAGTATTCTTTCAGTGTTAGTCCCTACTTTTTTTTTTTCTTCATTCCATGAATTGGTGGATAATTGATGTCTTTTTCAGGTGATACTAGTATGATGATTTAACAGAAAGCAAATATTATAACTTACAACGATGTGTAAAGGGACATCTATACTCCCTGGCTGCTGTACCGCTTGCTTAGAAACACCTCACTTATCTCATAGTTTGTTCTGAAATTCAATGACCATTTTTATGCCAGCAGTGCTTGCTTTTCTCTTTAGAAAAAACTTTTTATTAAAGTAAAGCTTGGCTGAAACTCTTGTTCCAAAATTCCTCTCTGTTTTGGTACTGGAAATCAAGTTTCTAGTCACAGTTTTTTAAAAATACCTTAGTCCTCCTGTAACAGTAAATAACTGCTGTAGATGTTGATGCTTGAGTTGCAGTATTTGCACAGAAATAAGAAAGATAGGGCAGAAAGAGATGAGATCTACTAACAGTTCTGATTCAGTTGTAGTTTTGTATGTGTAAAGCTGGGACAAGAAGAAAATCCTTTCCCCTTATCCTAAAAATAAAATGCTGGTTTGGAACAGTGCCTCTTCACGCAATCACGGTGTTGGACTCCGTTAGGTGTGTCAAAGCAAGAATACCTTAGCTTAGTAATAGGATGAACTGAGTCAGGTATTTGACATCATACTTTCCAGAAATTATTCAGTGTGGGATTTTTCTTTTAACAATTTTGTGCTGATGGGAAGAATGTTCTTTAATGAAGATGCAGAACTTAAAGGCAAGGTAAGCCCATTACTTCAGCCTCTCACTGAGAATAAGCTAACCATGGGTGGGTATAACTGTTCATTCTAGCAAAAAACAAGAGCATCTGGGTAAGTTGTGATAGAAAAAAACACTACTGATTTTTCAAGTAAATTTTCTCTACTGACTTTGCTTCAGATAGTAATGCATAAAAATTAGGTTGAACTCTAGTAATCTTGAATTTCCTGTATCAGAAATAGTGTGGCCAGCAGGACAGGGGAAGTGATTGTGCCCCTGTACTGGGCACTGGTGAGGCTGCAGCTCAAATCCTGTGTTCAGTTTGGAGCTCCTCACTGCACAAAAGACATTGAGGTGCTGGATCGTGTCCAGAGAAGGGCAGCAAAGCTGGTGAAGAGTCTGGAGCACAGGTCTTCTGAGCAGCTACAGGAACTGGGGTGGTTTATTCTGGAGAAAAGGAGACTCAAGGGAGACCTTATTGCTCTCTACAGCTACTTGAAAGGAGTTTATAGGCAGGTGGGGATTGGTCTTTTCTTCCAGGTAACAAGTGATAGGGCAAGAGGAACCAGCTTCAAGTTGCACCAGGGGAGGTTTAGATTGGATAATATGACAAATGTCTTCACTGAAAGGGTGGCCAAGCATTGGAACAGGCTGCCCAGGGAGGTGGTGGAGTTGCCATCCCTGGAAATGTTTAAAAAACATGTTGATGTGGTGCTTAGGGATATGGTTTAGTGGTGGACTTGGCAGTCCTGGGTTAATGGACTGTCTTGATGATCTTAAAGGTCTTTTCCTATGTAAATGGTTCTCGGATTCTGTGAACCCTATGAATAACTAATTGTGTAGTTTACAGAAAGTTACAATGATAAAAAGTTTAAAAAATTATTTCTGTGGAGATACCTGAAAAGTCCAAGAAATACTTAAGGTTAAGATTTTGGTCTGGTTATGACTGCAGGTTTTTGTGTAGTCCTCGTTGAAGGTACTGACAAAAACTAACTTTTCCAAAGAAACTCATGCATGCTCCAAATCTTGTATAATTTGGACTAGTTGAGCATCCTTTTATAAAAGGGTATAATGGGTAACTAGTCTTGAGGTTAACTGCAGAACTATGTACTTTAACATAAACCCTTTATTAAGCTTCAGTTTTAACTACTGCTAAATCATGTTGGCAGGTGTACTTTTCTGAGGGCTGTGAGGGTGCTTGCAAGGTTTTTGCTGTGGGACCACGTCCCTTCAGTACAAGCAACTATGGGAGCTGGAGTTGTCTTGTGGTTAATGACTGGCAGAACAAATGTTGAATTCTCCTTGTTCGGAGAGAGGAAGTCAGAAGCTCTGCTTGTTTGCTTGATATTTTGTGTTGCTTATAGGTTGTATGTGTTAAATTTTTATTAGGATTTGAGCAATGCTTCCTGAAACTTCTGGAGTATGTCAAAGCAGCATCATATCACAGTAGTGATGCTGCTGCTACTGCTATTGTGGACACCATGTGGTAATGTTGCTTGGACTTTTTGTGTTTTCATAATATATCTGAATGTTTACTACTTGGGGAAGAAAAGCATCTGGTATAGAAAAAATATCTGACACTTTAATCTTTCTTGATTAATCTCTTGAAGGTAATGAGGAGGCTTTCTGGGGCAGGGTAATCTGTAATACTGTTTTAGCTTTGTTTACAGCAGAAAGTAGACTTTAAAAGAGAAGTGGTAAGACAGCATTGCAGATGTCAAAGATGTGAAACCATGCTGAGTGGGAGTAACTTGTATTCTTAAAACATAATTATCCTGGAACCTGCTTGGGTAAACCTACTTGGTTAGATGCCGATTCAGCGATGATGGAACAAGGACCTGCCTCTAATGTAGATTTCCATAGGTGTGCTAAATGTACTGTGACCTGGGAGGAGAGGGAAATTACGTAATTGGATTTTTGAGCACTTTGAAGTTGAATTGTGGCTTCACCTAGGAAGATATAATGCTGAGGGCATGTAAACAAATGCTCCACTTTGCACCTGCAGGGGATGGAGAAGTGACAAGTTGTATAAGCAGGACACCTTGAGAGAATTCTTTTGGCCAGACTTGGGAAATTTTGTGCGTATGTTGGTAGCAGTTGTTAACTTGAGGGAAATTGGAATTTGTCATGTGCCTAGCAGCTTTCACTGTATTAATAAACAAGATCAGTTACAGGTATTACTGTCCAAGTGAAGTTCCTGCCGCTTGGTTTTCTATTCTTATTAGTCCATGGCATTTTTAATATGTACTATTCTTTATATTAACATTTTGTAGAGCAAAAGAGACTAATTATGAGATATTGTAATTTGGCTCTGTTCTCTTATGAAGACATTTAAATGGTAATTGGAGAGTAGATAGTCCTAAAGTATTCCATGTCTGTGGATTACTCAAATTAGTAAACATAATTTTCCTTTAACACAGATAAAGAATAGTTCAATTCAGTCAACCTTTGCTTAGCAGAATTAAAGAAACAACCCAAACAAACAAAAAAACCCTCAAACCACTCTAAACTCTGTTTAAAAACTTAGAGAAGGAAAGCTCTCTCAGAAACTGCTGCAGATACCTGTAGATTGTGGAGTGATTGCAGACTAGTGCAGGTTGGGCCTGTGGTTCTTTCTCAGCAAGGTATCTTCCTGTACTGGAAACTAGGCCTAATTTTTTTTTTTTTTTTTTGTTAAAGTTGGATTTCTTTGAAGTAAAATAAAAAAATTACTGTTTGGCATCAGAAGTATTCTATAGTAATATGTAAATACACACTAATATATGTATATACATTCAAACACATACACTATGCAAAATAATGTTTGCATTTTAATGTACTTTTCTGTTTTCATAGCTGTCATGCTCCGTTAGGAACAGCAAAGATCAGATATGTTGGGATCTGTGAGAAATAGTGAGTGTTGTTTAACAGTTGCTGCTTAGACTGTCAGAAGATCATATCCAGGAACTTTCCCTAATTCTTCTAAAAGCAATGTAATTAGAATACTTGTAATCTTTTTTTTTTTTTTTCCTAAGCAATAATTTGGAGGAGAGTTTAAACCTTAAAAATACAAACACACAGATTGCTGATGCTGTACAGGTTGTTTGCAGTGATGTTGAACACTCACTTTTCTCGCTATGTTTTTCCATTGTGTAATGTTAAATATGATCCTCCAAAATAGTGTTATTTCAGTGTATATAAATTTGCACTTGAGCATGAAACTTACCTGAAAAATGTTTTGTTATGTACATGGCTTGCAGTGTGTAGTGTAGCCGATTGATATTTTTGAAGTTGGAGGCTTTTTGAAACCACAGCTTCTAGCGAGAAAGAAAACGTATAGCTAGTGTTATCTTTTCTACAGTGACTTTTTAATGTAACATGTTCTCAGTCTCCTTTTTCTTACCTCAGGGTTACCTGAACTTGTTAGTTGTCTTCTGGTGTATGTAATGGCCTCAGTTCTAACCTGCAGAACATAGGAATTTGAGGTATATTTGAAGCTAAAATGAGTAATAGAGAAGGCTTGTGATTTCCCTGCTGTGAAACAAGCATTCTGACAAACTTCAGCACCTTAGGGATAGTTTCTGCCTTGTGGTTTCTTGAGTGTATTTACACAGTGAATGCTGTAATTATTTTTTCCAAGAGGGAGCTTATCCACCTGCATTCAAGCCTTCTCAGCAGATAGATATGTGTTGAATCTGAAAAGCTTTGTTTGGTGTTATGCTAGATGTTATTAAAAGACAAATGGAAGTCTGGGAAGGGGAATGGGGTGGGTGGATGAAAGGTGGAAGCTATACTGGTTTCTTTGCCAGGGAGGCATTTCCAGAATATCCTTGGGGGAGGCTGATAATTAAATTTAGGCAAAATGGAGCACTTAACAGTTGCAGTGAGTTTAGCAATGGTAACTGACCTGGGTCCCTTGTAAATTTTGCGTAGCTGTTTGGCTACATACAAAATCAAGCTCTGAAAATGCTACAAAAGTTTGAACTTCATAAGATGAGCAGAATAGTTAATGTCATAATAGATTGTCAGCTGCTAGAACTGCATTATGAAAGTGTCTTCTTTAAAACAAAGCAAAAGCCAGCATTCCTTTCAAAAAGCTATGTCAGAACTTCCTCTTACAGTGTCTTCCAAAATGAGTCTTTTGTGAAAGGTTCTCTTCCTCCAAACAGACCTTTTTCTTCTGCTTATGGTGCTTGATTTTAAGGCTGTCATGTATGGGGAAATGGTTCTTGTGCTGACTATAGGTGATCTGAATGTTTCTTTTTGGTTTGAGGTTTTCAACAAATACTACCAAGACAGGTATTCTGTGTGGTATGGTATAAGCTGTTTTTAACAATTTGGGTTTACCAGAGTAAACCTGCTACCAGAGTAGACGAGAATAAAGGGTTCTTGGTAAGCCAATGCCTAGTCTGTACATCCTTGTAAATCAAGTAAATTGAGGTCATGTGGCAGAGTAGTTTTGGAGAACTATTTAGATTGTACTTTGAAACCAAATATACTTAATTCAAGGCCTTACTTGTAGGCAAGCATGTGAAGATTTATGCAACACTATATAAGCCGATTTCCTTGCTACAATCTTCAAGTGCTTAAAATAAAACAAAAGATCGGGCTGAGACAGTATAGGCTACTTCTAAACCATAAGAACAAACACCTTCCAGTTCTGCTTCCAACATCTGGTTTATTTAATAGCTCTTCTGTGTCTTTTTTTTTCCCCCCAGTCCAAGCCGTATATATTTGACCGTGTATTCCAGTCAAACACATCACAGGAACAAGTATACAATGATTGTGCTAAAAAGATTGTCAAAGGTAAGGTGGAACAGCAATTTTAACCACAAGGAAATGTCTTGTATTTGTGTGGATTTCAATGTTGAAAACTGATACTTCTGTTGCTCCTATTTATCTTCTGAATGTTTAGTAAGAGCCAATGTGGAACACATCTCCTTAAAATCATCTCATAATTGAGCTGATAACTTAAGTCATTGCTTAATCTACTGTTTTAGTTGATTGCAACTTTTGATAATATTTACCTGTAATGCTTGGGGTTTTTTGTAGTTCCCTGTAAAACATTGTTTAAAACAATTTGTCAGAAATTAATCAAAAAAGCTCTTCATATGTAGGTTTATTTGTTTGGGTTTTTTTCCACCCTCAAATTTATTGGTGAAAACATCCTACATAAGTTTGCTTGGAGGAATGTAAGAGGAAAGGAAACTTGTGAAGTCATGTGTATGCTACAGATGTGTTCTAAGCTTGTTTATTTAATTACCCAATTTAAGGAGGATATTTTTTATTGTGATTTTTTTTTAGCATCATAATTAAAATTTTAAACATGAGTTATTGCTGTGCATGTCAGGGTGTACAGCTTCTCCAAACTTGAATTGTCAGAATTGACCTAGTAACTTCAGAAAATCAAGTCTTATGACAAAGAAGGTTATGTCACAGTAAGTTGTAGTAAGCACTTGGCTAGTTTGCTGAAAATAAAATTGATAAATTTCTTGAGGATATCAGCAGTAAGGTCTAATTGACCCAACTTTAACAAAGTCTTGTCAGAAACCCCTTAAATATCAACTACGAATGACCAGAGAAGATTGGGTAAATGTAGGGGGTTTTGATGGTTAGAAAAGTGAATTGCTGTGGAAATCAGTGTAGCACCTACAAAATACAAATACCTACCTAACACAAAAAAAAGTATTTAACCCTTTAATGAGTAAAATAGTAATCGGGTTTAGTTAGAAACTGGAGTTAACTAAGAATTGCAATGCTGCCCCTTTCCTCCATCTAAAAATCTGGTTTCTGTTTCCCTGTGTGGTGTTTCTAGGTTGTGCTATGTCAGATGGCAAATGAGCTCTAGTGGTGGTACAAGTGGATTACTAGTATAATGGAGTGCAAAGACTTCCCTATTTGGGGTATCTCATGCTTGGTTTTGGAAAAGTTTGCTTGCAGTGTGTGGTTCTGTAGTGACTGACTTATAAACAAACCAACCCACCAGCCCCTTACCCCTCAACCTAAAACTTTGGGTTGGTTCATTCTTAATTTGAAATATAAGCTTATGGCCAAAGGTGCTTGAAACTTCTAACATAGCCCGTTCTCTTCACAATTGGACAATTAAGCTTTCCTGAAGGTAGAAGGTATTATACAGTTCTAGTGTATGGTTTCTTCTTCTGAGTTATCAAATGTTATCTGGTCAGCTTGGCAGCTGGATCGATTTTGGTTTTGTTCCTGACTCTGAAGTCCTGATTTTTCTGTTTGAAGAAACAGGTGCTTCTAATACAGTAAACTTCTAAAACATAGTCAATGATGACTTAATGCATTAGAAGAGGTAGAGAACACTTTCCCTCCCCCCAGCTCTAGCACAGAGTTCACAAACACTGAATGATGTAATTTGCTGAACATTTTAAGAACTGCCTGCTTGCATTCCATTTCATTTGGCTTAACTTTAGAAGAAGGAAGTGAACCCTAATGAAAATGCTCTTTCCCTTTAGATGTACTTGAGGGATACAATGGTACAATATTTGCTTATGGGCAAACATCGTCTGGGAAGACACACACTATGGAAGTAAGAAATCTTAAAATAATTTTCCTCTTAATGTCTTCTCTTTTCATCATAATACCCTTATCTTTCTAGAAATAAGATGTCTGTTTTCATCTTGCAATTTTAATTTTCTTTCCCTTTCCGTTGCAACGTTTTGATACCCAGAATGCTTTTTTAGGATGGAAAATGGCAGTCACTGTATTTTTTCAGCCCTCAGTAGTGGGATGGGAAACACAAGAATAATGTTATTAGTACATTTTGAATTTTAGTGGTTTGGGAGATTATTGAGGCTGTTCTTTTCACTCCTGGCAAATGCTGGGGCTAAACGGGTGATCAAGACTTCCCTTTATAGATAAAGTAAGTGCTTTGTACCTGTCAGAATTTTAAAACTAATTTGTCTGTTAACTGTTTATTTTGCCTTTGGATACTGTTTGTGATGTTGGATTCAGTATGAATGTCTCATTTTATTTTTTCTTCTTTTAATAAGGGAAAGCTTCACGACCCAGATGGAATGGGTATTATTCCAAGAATAGTGCAAGATATTTTTAATTATATTTACTCTATGGATGAGAATCTTGAGTTTCATATTAAGGTAAATTTTTCTTAATTGTTATATATTTAATCTATATTAAAACTGCAAGTATTCTATGGTGAAATGGATGTTCTGTATCAGTTTCAAGTGCCTGTAACTTGGAAAAATCTAAACATGAGTTATTTTTGAAGTAACTGACTCTTCTTAAAGAATTACGTTAACACTTTAATCTTGTTTCATTAAACATTGATGGTAGCTATCCTGATAACTTCTGGCACTGCTGGTAGTGTTTGAAGCTTTTGATCAAAATAGTTTCTTCTTAAAGGTGTATTTTAGTTCAGCCTTAAGGACTTGAGCTAGTTGTGGTATTATGTGAGAGGTCATAATAATCATGCTGGATCCTTCTGATCAAAAAGACAATTATTTTTGCTTTCTGATGCTGTATCTTTATTCCTCTTCCCACTTCTAGGTGTCATATTTCGAAATATACTTGGATAAAATAAGGGACCTTTTGGATGGTAAGCCTTTTATTTATATTGAACATAGAAAATAATTTGCTCTGCAGAGTGATATTAAAAAACCCAAAAACCTTACCATGATACTGAGATGGGTATGCAATATGCTAATAACCTATACGTGATAAGAAACTGGAAAAGCATGGAGCTAATCTATATCATATTACTAAAGCTGCAGTAGTGGTTCTTTCGTGTATATTAAATGTCTTATAAAGTGTTGCTGAGAAATAACATCTATGGCTTGGACATGTTGTACACAGCTCATTCATTTTGAAAAAAAATCACACATACCTTAGCTTTAGATCTTTTTCTCTTATAGTTTCAAAGACCAATCTTTCTGTTCATGAGGACAAAAATAGAGTTCCCTATGTAAAGGTGAGCATCAATCTGATACATTTTCATCTTTTGCTCCTCTAGTGTACATTTTTTACTTCTGGCTTGTTGGTGTGGTGTTTTGCCTTTCTTTTGTGTGTTTATTTTTTTTTTTAAAGGGTTGCACAGAGCGTTTTGTATGTAGTCCGGAAGAAGTTATGGATACTATAGATGAAGGAAAATCAAACAGGCATGTAGCAGTTACAAGTAAGTATTATCTTTTTGTCTCCTTTTAGTGCTTTATCAGTTTGCTTGTGGTATGCCTCAAAAAGTAGGGAAGGCAAAAATAGTCAGCTAAATAATTCAGGTTTTAGAAAGGATCTAGCATAAGCTGTTTCAGCATATGTTTCAGAAACAAGTATTTAAATTCATTTCTTGTGAGATGTTGCTTAGACTTGGATTGAAAGGAGGAAGTAAGTGATCAGTGAGGAGCTCTGAATCATTGAGGAAAAAGGTGTAGTTCTGTGTTAGCAGTAGTGCAGAATCCCAGATTTGTGGAATTTGTTTCAATTAGCCTATGAATCTCTTAAGTGAGGCACTGTGGCTTGTCTACAGTTTGGCCATCTCTTGCATATTCTAAGAAAAGCTGTTCAGGATACATATTCAGACATGCTGCAGATTTAAGCAGCATTCCAATGTCCCAAGCTTTTTGCCCTGTGGCATGCAACTGAGTTGCAAGAAGCCATGTTGTAGGTCTCTGAATTCCAACAAGAAGCAGGATTAGGAAATGACAGAGGGTTTAAAAAAACCAAAAAGGATGCTTCAGTTCTTAATGACTGAAGTGACTGTCAGAAATCTCCGAAAGCCAGTTTGAGTGTGAGTTTCACAGTCTTCCTGTGTCTAGTTCTTTATTCAGGAGAAGAAAGAATATACCGTCATTAAGAAAATGTTTTCTTCTCAATCCTTTGGTTAAGGATTGAAAATAAAAACATGATGTTCCTTTTAAGGAATGACTCAGTCCTGCACTTTCACTTAATTGCTCCTAGGTAGTAAGGTTCTGAACTGGGGAACCAGACCAAGTAACAGAGAAAGAGCAGAAATTTGGGTAGGAGGATATTCTATGTTGAGCTGCTTCTCTGGCATCACTAAGCTGGTCCTTTTAGGCCTGTGAGGGATTTATGGTTAAAAGGAAGGAACGGGCAGGTGTTCACATTCAGATTGCAGTCAGCTTAAATTTTGTTAGTTACTGAATTTAAAGAATGATTTTAATTAAGTCTTGTTTACTCTGCGTATTTCACAGCAGAGCGGGCAGTAGGTATTTCAACGAGCAAGGGCTGAAAGGTTATGGCCACCTAGTTCAAATTTGCACAAAAGGATCAAATGTGTTACGTTGTAAATACAAAAAAGAATATGTTCTGGTATCAGAATGTAAATGTGCTTTCTGTGCTAATAAAGTAAACTAAATGTGTGAAATCCATAGTTGACAGGCTAGCAAATCTTATCAGTGAGCTTATGTGATATTAATAGATGCCTAAGGGAAACTGGGTCTGTGTAACTCAATTAGACAATACTATTGGTTTTACTGCTTGTAGTTTAATAGTCATTGAGAGCTTATACAGTTTCATTAGCTTTAAATCTGTCATGTCAGTGTGTGAAGATACTGGGGTTTTAAGCTGGTTTTGTTGTACAAATGTTTTTGACAGTTTATGTTTTGGATTATAGATATGAATGAACACAGCTCCAGAAGTCATAGTATTTTTCTTATTAACGTAAAACAAGAAAATACTCAAACAGAACAGAAACTAAGTGGAAAACTTTACCTTGTGGACTTGGCAGGTAGTGAAAAGGTAATTCTAAATTTTTCTGCTGTGGAAAACTCTGGTTGTTCTTTACAGTCAAATATTTTACATTAATACTAGTTGTTCACTTGTCATCTCTGAAGCATTTTAAATTTGACTTTGAATGTGGTTTTGGAATCCTAGTCTGGGTTGGCTATTACATATTACCTCTTCAAGCTGACCTGCATTTCTACAGTGAGGGTTTGTAAATATGAAATAGGTGGGGAAATAGGCTAGACTTCAATCTCTGTATCTGTGAGAGCAAAAATGTGTACAGGTGTGTTGGCTGGCCATATACTGGAATAAAGAGGTACCACTACATAAGAAAACTCAGATATTACACGTCCATAAAACAAGTTTCTTAGTTTGAAATTCTGATTAATATTGTTGAAATGACAGCTAGCTTTCCTGTGTCAGTGTCTTAAAGCAGTGAAGGAAACGTATACCATCTTGCTTATTCTGTATCACTTCTTAGGGACTGTAATTAACCTTTTAAGAGCTGGATTTTTGCTGGGTTTTATCTTTGCTTCTGGGTTTATACCCATCTTTGTCTCCAGCTTGCTGTTGTCTTTCCTCATGTCATTGTTTGATGGCCTTGTCTCTGATACTGTGTTTATTCAGAAATGTTTCTTAGTGATGGTGGGTTGTTTTGTTGGTTTTTTTTAAATGAGAATGAAACTGAAAGCGTTGCAGTGAGAACAAAGTTAAAGGACTGCGTTGCAAGTCTCCTTTCTCTGTAGTTTGTTCCTTTCACTGTTTTATTTCGAACTTTGCTTTCATGCATTTCCCAGTCTTTTTTAATTACTTGAGGCTCTCTGATGCCTTGTCTTGGGTTGGTTTAAACACAGACAAATAGAATTGCTTAGTTGTAGTCATGATCACAGCTTGGTGAGAATAGTAAAGGAGGATTACAGAACTGTAAGCTCTTCTGCCGCAAGGCCAGAATTTGACTAAGGTGAATAGAATGGTGTCAGGGCAGATTTTTTTCACATTTCTGCTGATATCTGCTTAAGTTCCTGGAGCACTCATGTAGGTCAGATTCAGCTTCTGAAATCTGTTCTCACAAATTCTTGCTAATAAAGACTCTCTGCTATGTTTTCCAGAGGGAGTGGTGGTGGTGTATGGTGTTTAAGGAATTAAAACTTTTTGACAAACTTCAAACAACTTTTGAAGTTGTTTATCTGATAGAAGTCATCTTCTATGAAAAGGTGTATTTCACAAGGAAAATACTCACTTGAGGTTTCAAAAATTAGAAACATTTTCCAACACCGGGTTTTTAATGAAAAATTGATGGTGAATCAGGGAAAAGGTCTGAGCAGGAGTCTGCTTATTTTAATCCAGCTTGCTTATGAGTACCTCATAAAGTCAGGGAGATTGACTTCAAAGCAGAAAAATTACCAAAGTCTTGTATTAAATGTGGAAGGTGTTTTTTGAAGATGCGTTTAGTAATTTACTGAAACACTGTATAGGTTAGTAAAACTGGAGCAGAAGGTGCTGTGCTGGATGAGGCCAAGAACATCAACAAGTCTTTGTCTGCTCTTGGAAATGTCATCTCTGCTTTGGCTGAAAGCAGTGTAAGTATTCTCTTTTTGTGTTTTTATACTTCAAGGTTAAAAGCTTGCATCTCTGAACATGATATTATGCAGAAATTCTGTACTGATCTCAGTGATACGATAGAGTCTTTGAAACTAATCCAGTTGCATCAATGCATTGCAAGTGGCCGTTATTCTTGTACTGTGTCAACACTGATTATTAATAAAGTTACATTCAATGTTGGGGGACCTAGACATCATACTGAAAATTTTCTTGTGCTCTAACACGAAACATAGAAGCACAATTCTATGCCATCCCATGCATGTTTGGTCTTATGATTTATGAATTACAAGTAGAATTTAATGTCTTTCTAATGAAGCTTATACCTAGCAAAAGCATAACTCTTATTTCAACATATTAATGTGTCTGAAAAACCATGACTGATTCAATTAACCGTTTTCTTGGTAGACTTACGTTCCATATCGTGATAGCAAAATGACCAGAATCCTTCAAGATTCACTAGGGGGTAATTGCAGAACCACTATTGTTATTTGCTGTTCTCCTTCTTCATACAATGAATCGGAAACGAAATCTACTCTTCTGTTTGGCCAAAGGTGAGTAAAGGAGTTAATATTTTGCTCTTACTATGCTCAGAAATAAATGCAGACTGAGAAATAAGTACCCTGTTAAGATTCATGAACCAAATTACTTAAAATACTTACTTTTCTATAATTTTTCAGTGCATGTGTGGCTCAGTGTTGTGATCTACCTTACCTCATTATATAAAAATCCATAAACTGGGCATGATTCTAAAGACTGTATTTCCAGGAGGACAGTGTATCATTTGGTGTGAAATGTGGTTTAATGTATAGTCTTGGAGAGTAATTAATACTACTCTTTTTTTATTATTATTATTATTTATTTTATTTCTTCCCTAAAGTGGAAGGAGGGAGGAAAGAGTTCTCCCCTGTTAAGCCAAATTTTTCATTTGCCTGGAGAGCCTGTTCTCTGCCACCCTTTCTTTGATAGCGTGTTGAATTACACATTCTCATCTATTTCTTGTACCTAGCATTCCAGTAACATTTGAGCTCGTACTTCTAAATTCCTGTGTCATTTGTAATGGAATTTATAAGTACACATTTCAAATTTGTTGTTTTGTTATGTATCTCTTCTTTAATACTATTAATGCTTCATTGTAATACTCTAGTTCCTGACAGCTAGATTTAATCACTTTGTCTACTGGAGCACATCACAAAAGCTGTCAGCATTTTACTTAGTTCATCTGGCCTTCTGTGTTAGCGTACCTCTTCCACAGTAATTCAAAAGGTAGTTTTCTACTGATCTTTTTAGATAAGTTTTTTATTATAAAAAGTAGACCAGATTTCTTAAAAGTCATGCAGAATATGGGTAGTTTGTGGATGTGGAGTAATGACCGCATTCTGCAATTGGTCTCCTTTTAGAGTCCAGGATGTCTTTTCCTTTCCTTTTAGTATGTCTTGAATGACCTATTGTATATTGGGAAGTGTTTTCCAGCTGTAGCTCTGTAGTTTCACTGCCTCATGTTCTTGACTTCTTCAGGAGTTAAGAGTACACTTCTGTCAGCCACCATAATTAGTCTGGTCTACTAATTCAGCCTTCTAGGGATGTTAAATTTATGCTGAAACCCTCAGCTGTAGTAACTGAAGGCTAGATAAATATCGCGTAACTTAGTGGAAAAACATGTGCCTTTTTATAGTAATCAGCTGCAATAAGATTTTGTAGAAAGGTGCTTATAGGACCCATAATGGGGTGGGAGGGGTGGATCTTTCTAATTACTATTATGTTTTTTTCCTGTTCTAATCTTTTGAGTGGGGTGTTTGGTAGTAGAAGACTATACAGAAAAAATTACTGAGGTAAGTGAGGTATGGTACTAAAGTAAAACCTATATGCTAACTTCATTAGCATATATTATTCATGCCTGTAGTATCTTCTCCAAAGCTAACGTCTTTGAGTTGGGTGAAGCTCACCCAGTGTAGACAATCACATCTGAACTTGTAACATCTTTTTGGTTAATGGAGATCTAGTAGCTGGATTTTTAGGTTGAAACAAGCTATTTCTTAAATAAGGTGGATGGTGTACAACCTAAAAATATTATGCTTTCCATTGGAGAAATGTTTGCTAGGTGTGGTGAATACTGTCCTTCATTCAAAGCTGTGCACTACTGTCCTGACTTGAATTTTTTCAGGTGAAAGTATGCGGCTGAATTTTTCCAAGTCACCCAGCTTGAGATTTTTTTTAGCCTTGACAGAGTTTATTGTATTGCTCTGTCCATTAACAGTTGTATTAATCCAATTGAAAAAATAGTATAGTTGTCAGGGAGTAGAAATAAGCTTTTGGTAGAGGTTGGAATGTTTACCCTTTCACCAGTGAGATGCAGAAATTTTATTTAATAGCCTTTAATTCCTGTGTTTAAAAACTAAGTTTCAGAGCTCTTTGCTCTTTTCTATGCAGAGCAAAGACCATTAAGAATACAGTCTGTGTCAACGTGGAGCTTACTGCAGAACAGTGGAAGAAAAAGTATGAGAAGGAAAAAGAGAAAAACAAGACTCTGCGTAACACCATACAGTGGTTAGAAAATGAACTCAACAGATGGCGGAATGGTGAGAAGCAATTTTTTTTTTGTTCTGCAAACTTTAGGCAAGACAACAGAATTAGTCTTCAGGATACCAAAAATAAATAAGAGCACAGTGTAAGACAGTAATTAAGTCGACATTGGAACTTCTTGTTTTTCACTGTATTGCAGCTGGGATAGATTCTAATAATCACAATAATGGCAAAAACATCTGAAAGTGTGTTGGTGTTAGATTCTTTAACACTTGTTTTACTAGCAGAGCTAGAGTTACATACATTCTATTTTGGAGGAGAAAAGATGGTATTAATTGTAAATGCAGAAACTGAGTATTTCCTCTGGTTTGGTTCTCTAATTCTAATCAGTATCGCAAGATCTTGTCCTTGTTTAAAACTCAAACATGTTAATAGGCAAAAAAACCCACCCAAAGCCTGAAATTGCTGACAGTACAGAGTATGTGCCCATTCTTTATTCCTGAATAATTAACTTCTTATCCGTTGAAGTGTCTGGCAAAATGCAAGTTAAATATGGAGAATAAATTCGGGAAAGAAGGAATGTAGGACTTACTTACAGATGTATTCTGGAGTTTGGCAGCTATAGAAGGTGATTTTGAAATACTGTAGACATATGTACCACATCCTGATGTAGACCTGAGAAAAATAGCTGACTTAAATAAGTTTAGTAGGGTGGAGGTGGGGGGTGGGGTAATCTTTCGTAGAGATGATATGAGGCCGCACCTGAGATGTTAAGTATAGTTCTTCCAGAATATTGACACAAGATACTGGAGTGTTGAAAAGAGCCCATACCTTCCAAGGACTGCATAAAACGTTTTGTAATAAGACGTGAAGGAATTCAGTTTAGTTTACCAGAGAAGTGGCTTGATTAGTGTGTGGTATTTTTTGTATGTGAAGTTAGTAAAGTGTTCTCATCAGAAAAGGATTAATGAACGTAAAAGGATAAAAGTGTAACTGAAAAAATATTTTAAATTGAAGCAAAGCAATTTAAAAGTGAACATGGCTACCTAGCAAAACAGACTGCCAAGGGAAAATAAAGGATTTCCTGCCTTCAGGGTAAGTTAGGTGCCTTTCTAGAAGATATGGTTTGATGTGAGGTATGGAGCTCATAGCAGAGTAACTAGGTGAAATGCAATGTTCTGCAGTAAGCAAGAGATAGCTTGAATGATCTAGCAGTCATTTTTTTGCCATTTAATCATGTGAACTCAATTGCTGATTAACCGTGGAGCAGTACTATTAGTGAGGAATATGTGATACTTCTCAGGGCTAACTGTGGAAAATACTTCATGGCTCACTGTACTAAAACTAAGTATTACCCTTTTCTTTAAGGGGAGACTGTACCAGTTGATGAACAGTTTGACAAGGAGAAGGCCAACTTAGAAGCTTTTGCAGTGGACAAGGATATTACTGTTGTTAATGATAAACCAGCTACCACAATTGGAGTAACTGGCAATTTCACTGATGCTGAGAGAAGAAAATGTGAGGAAGAAATTGCCAAACTGTACAAACAACTGGATGACAAGGTATGCTGTTCTTACTTAATGTAAGACCTCTTGGAAATTATATTGAACTATATTATGTAATACTTAATGTGCCAGTCTTCATTTGTTAGTACAGCTTGCTGAAGTATTTGCTAGGAGTGCCTATTCTAATACTGAAACTCTGATTAACATAAACCAAAACTGCTTTATCTGGTGCTAAGTGAGTATCCTTTCATAGTTGCTCTCCCTCCTTTGCTGAAACTACTAAAAAATGTCCTGAAAGCTAATGTATCTGTACATAGGGAAAAAAGATAAAAATGAAAGTTAGGAAGGAAAAGTTAATGAGAATCTTGAATGTTATTTCTGCTTTCTGGGAGTAGAACATTGCTAACCGATTGTTTGGAATAATGCTGTACCAGGAAAAAGTAAAATAAAAAGAAAGCAGGAAAATGAGTGAAGACAGCAGTTTTTTCCTTCTGTGTTATGCATATTTTATTTTAGCATTACTTTGAATTTAAGCAGTCGTACTAAGTTTGGAAAGGGGAAAAAATATTTTAATTAAATCCCTAGTTGTTTTTAGGAAGATAGAACAATTTGGAGAAGACTTGCAAAAGCACAGCTAGAAGAGTTTTGTCTTTGAAGCATGGTGTTTTACATATATGTGCCAGGTTAAGAGCCTAATGGATCAGCCAGTGAAATCAAAGTGATTATTTAACTTTATTGCTTTCAGTTATGTAATCGTCTTAAGAATATGGAAAAGTTAGATGCCTAATATCTACTGTCTCTTAGATTATTTTTTCTTAGTGGTATTTGTCAGTTTATTGAACACAGTCTGTCTTCAACTGCAGGATGAAGAAATTAATCAGCAGAGCCAACTAGTAGAAAAACTGAAAACACAAATGTTGGATCAGGAAGAGGTGAGTTTTGCTCTTGCATCTTTATTGTATTTTTGTTTGTCTTTCCTTTAAAGAAATTGGAAATGGAATAAGTTACAGTTTGGGACCAAGGAGTAGAATGGTGGCTTAATACGGTACAATAGTTCTCTTTAATTCCTTATCTAAATGCTCTGCCTGTTCATTCCTCCCATTTTACACTGTACTAATGGCTAAACCTAAAGCATTGTTACTTGAACCTTAAGTATCCATGAAGATCAAAGGAGTCAAAGTATTTTATGCAAAGGTATCAGCAGTTGTTTTCCACATGCCAAGTTAGCAGTTTGTCAAAACTAAAGATACCTCAATTTACTGTAAGGAATCTCTTTTGAGGTTTACTTCTGGTCAGTTGCTCTACAGAGAGAGAAGGGGGAGGAGGAAAATATAAAGGCCCATAATGAAAAAGGCAGTATCTGTGTGTTAATTCATATGCTTGCTATAATATTGAAACAATTTGTATGCACATGTTGCCACTGATGTAATTCAATTAAAGGGGGAAGATACCTATTAATAATGACAGTATTAATTTAATTTAGCCAAGATAGTAGAAAAAATGATTCTGTATAGCACAATGATTAAAAAAATAATAATCTTTGTGTACATGGGAAGAAGGAAATGGGTAGCTCAGGAAGTTGGAGCTACTGTTTAATCTTTCTTACTTAAATAAATCTGCCTCTTTAGCAACTGTGCACTTTGTCTAGTTATTCTTAAGCAGCCAACAGGGTTAAGATGCTGGAAGTCTAGTTCCTAGCCTGTTGACAATTTCAGACTTGTGAGTAGTGTCCAGTGGCTTTTTTGAGAACTTGCAGTATTCCATGTGTATTTCCAGTTGCTGTCCTTGTGTCTTGATTTGTAATCACTTCCATCTTGCAAATACTTTAAAAGCTAAAGAACTATACATATAGCTGATAAATTTATTGTGCATTATACTCTCACTGTATCTGTACTTGCCATCCTTGCTGTGTGATGTTAGACACTAAAAAAGTAGACATAAGCTAGTGTAGTAGCTAGAAGTATTAATAAGATTCAACTTCTACATGGATTTTCTTGATGATTATATGTTGCTGTGATTTTGAATAAATCTCTTATCAATGTTGCAGCTTCTAGCATCGACCAGGCGGGACCAAGACAACCTGCAGGCAGAGTTGAATCGCCTTCAGGCTGAAAATGATGCCTCTAAGGAGGAAGTGAAAGAGGTGTTACAAGCTCTTGAAGAATTAGCTGTCAATTATGATCAGAAGTCTCAGGAAGTAGAAGATAAGGCAAAGGAATATGAATTGCTTAGTGATGAACTCAATCAAAAATCGGTATGAAATTGGGATAAGAAATTACTGACGGTCTTCAATGTAACTTTTATTGCCTTACCTCCTCTTGCTTGAAGTCATTTAAAGGTTTTTCACAAGGGAAAATGGGAGTCTTAAGTCTGAAACTTCTCGAGTTTTAGCAAAGGATGATTTTCTAAAACCAGAGAGTTTCAGAAAAATGCACAGTGAATATTGACCTTTATAGCTCTCCTCTTTTTAGTACCTGTGGCATTTTACTACCTGAAGAGTATTCAGCAAAATCTTGGATGTCAGAAATTAACATTTTTATTGCCTGTGTTTGAGTTTTGTCTGTCATTCTGGTGCAGTTGGGGTAATCCTCACTTAATCAGCTCCTTCTAGTCTTGAAATTGCAGTGAGCATGCTACAGCTTTTCTTCACAGGAATGTGTATTTGCATGCTATATTTATGGCACATAAAATAACTTATCTTGATGCCTTCAAAAATAGGCAGTTTATTTTACTTTCTGAAAGCAGTAGTCCTGAAGACTGAGGACATACTCCAAAAAATTACCCTGGTTGAAATACAGATGCAACATCAGTCCCGAAGAATGAATGCCAGACACCCCCTTAACAGTTTCTGACTTGACTGACCATTTTGGTAGCCAATTATTTGGCAGACTTCAATCAGTTTTAAACAATTAATAGTCTACTCACTATCCTAAAATTCTAAGTACTGGAAAGGATCAGCATGCCTGCTGGCATTGCACACAGAATATGTGATGGGCACAAGTCACATTATTCTCTGTTCTTGAAGATGAAAATTCAGTGGGTCTGGGTCTTCTAGTGAACGTGGGTTTCAATTTTCAGTTAGTAAGATTTGGCTAGATAGAACACTGGCATTGAAGCTGATGTTCACAAGATCACGAAACTTCTCTTTAAACTTAAAAGTATTCTAAGCTGAGTAATCTTTACTGATAACTTACATCACTTGAAGGTCAGCTGGAAGTCAGATGATCTCTGGTCTTCCTATCATGGGCAGCGTTTAAAATTTTGTGAAACAGGCTAGCTCAATGTGTGTGATTGTGAAGGTTTGGGGTTTTTCTGTTTTGTTTGCATTGGTTTTCATTTTGTAGATAGTTATAATATCTAGAATCACTTGACTAACATGCATTGAGTGTCATGAATAACTTGATCCATAAGAAGGCAACAACTGTTCTGAGGTGATGTAAAATGTAAGGTGTTTGGTCTGTCACAGCTAACCCGTGCAGCAACCATTCTGTGGCATCACTGGCTGAGACTTTTCTGCTGTAAAACTTCAGGCATTTTTTTAAAACTGGAGAACAAAAAGCAGACAACTTTGGAGTATGCAGGCTGCTGAGCTGCAGCCATTACCAACCACAGCAGCTCAGACTAGCTGAAAAACTGCTCTAGAATAAGTTTAGTGCTTATGAACTCTTGGAAATGGGTGCCATTTTTTTATTTGCAAGTAGGAAAGAGTTAAAAGCTCTGCAGGCAAAGCTGAAATTCCTTTCCTTTACCAAAATATGGTGACGGGTGTTGGACTTGCTGTCCGTGTACCCCTTTCCTATAAATGCAGTTCTCTGCAATATTTAACTGTATATAACTCTGAAGCTGTTTAACAATGTTGACCTGAATTTTGTGGCAGAGTTGTAAGATTATATTTTGTGAGCTGAAGGCCTCTATCCCCAGCATTTTACATATCTTTCAGAAGAAATGCTGTCACTCTAGGACTTCTAAATTTTTACTGATCTGGTTTTAGACATAAAAATGGGACATTTCAGTAGGTAACCAACCACATGTTGCTATATGTAAATAAATAGTATGAAATTAGTTCTAAAAATAAGTGTGTTGGTTTTGTGTGTGTTTTTTTTTTTTAACTTCTTTTACTATAGGTCACTCTAGCCAGTATAGATGCAGAGCTTCAGAAACTTAAAGAAATGACCAACCATCAGAAGAAACGAGCAACAGAAATGATGGCCTCCTTACTAAAAGATCTTGCAGAGATAGGAATTGCAGTAGGAAATAATGATGTCAAGGTAAGGATTTTTAATGCCATGTATTGCATACATACATTGTGGCTAGGTGGAGTCAGTTTTCTTAGTATGGTAAAAATAACCACTAGAGGAAGCCTTATGTGTATGAAGCAATGGATAAGCTTATGCCCAAGTTGTTAAACTGTGACTCAATCAGGTCCCAAATAGAATTTGATTCCTCAAAGACAAGGAAAAGCAGGTATGATTTTTTTTTTTTTTTTTTTTTCTCAGAAGCAGTGTTTTCATTCATACTGTTAAACTGCTATATGAAGTGGTCGTAATCAACAACATAGTCTTCAAAATTTAATGCTGACCTGTAGTGCCAATCAGGAAGATACTAACATTAAAAATGGAATGAGGAACTGAAAAGATAAATCTGGAAGATCACTGTAGGACAAGAATGTGAGCAGTATTAGAAATATATACTGAACTGTATTTCCTTCTTCAAAGGACTCATTACCTTTGTGCAGACTTCTAAATAACCAATAGGAAAACTTAAAGTTGTTCCAGCTCGCCTTTAATTCTATTTCATTGTCTGAGCTTTCTAAATGTTCATTCCACGCTTTTCAGCAGCCTGAGGGAACTGGCATGATAGATGAAGAATTCACGGTTGCGAGACTGTACATTAGTAAAATGAAATCAGAAGTAAAAACAATGGTAAAACGTTGCAAACAGTTAGAAGGCACACAAGCTGAAAGCAATAAGAAAATGGAAGAAAATGAAAAGGAGTTGGCTGCCTGCCAGCTCCGTATCTCACAGGTAAATGTTTCTTTTGTATTCCTAAATGTTCTTTTGAATTCATTAACCTGCTGGGTGAAAGAAAAGTTGCAGTTTTTGACACCTAACAAAATACATTTGTGAGCGAACAGCCACAAGACTCAGCTGTATGCTCTGTATGCTCTCTTCAGTTTTGATGCTTCTGTGTAATTTTGTGACAGGGTGTTAGAATTTCTGCAATATATCTGTAGCCTGATAATGCTTTTTTAGCACTTGTATTAAATAGTGGGGTCCATATGTTCTCCATCACAGGAACATTTACAAGTACAAGTCTTACAGAAGCAGTGGCTAGTGAGCACTCTGCCTACTAATGCAGCAAGATGGAAGTTGGGAAAGGTAGCAATAGCACAATAAAATTACGGTAGGCTTGCATAGCACATTAAACTTACTTGTAATGCAAGAAAGGCCATTTTAATGAGATTGTTAGAAAAGGTCAGTAACATGACTTCTAACACTTCTGAAAATTGTGATCTACATATGCAATTTAATTTTTCTATATTTTGTTTTACGTACAGATGGTCACTTGTTTTTTTGAGATGCATAGTTCAGTGCAGCCTTCTAAATACAGTAGGCCTCTCTTGCCTCTGATAGTATTTAACATTCAAAACATCTCCCAGCCAAAAATGTATTTCGTTCCAATCCAGAATAAAGATGTTGTCTTACAGGCTACGTTACAGGTCTACCTGAGTAGTCATATTCTTCTTAGTTTAGTTGGCACCATTTTTGTTTTGACATCAGGTTACTTGTTTTAAAAATAAGTATAAACTGTTTATGCAGATGTAATTCTGTGATACCTAGTTCTCAAGTAAATGAATCTTTTCATTCTACAAGCATGAAGCCAAGATCAAGTCGTTGACTGAATATCTTCAGAACGTGGAACAGAAAAAGAGACAACTAGAAGAGTCTGTGGATTCCCTTAATGAAGAATTAGTTCAACTTCGAGCACAGGGTAGGAGCTGCCTCCCTACACCCCAGCCACCACCGTTTTAAGTATATAGTGCTAAACAGGGAATTGTTCTATTTAGATTGAAGGGCAGAGCTATAGAATGGCTTTTGGCTCTGAACATGTAGAATTAATCAACGGGAGAACATGTTTCAAACAGCAAACTAATATGGATAGCATTAAGTTAAAGATGATACTGATTTAATTGATGTTTGTGGTGGGAGGGGGCTCCTTCCAGATTTTTAGGTGTTGGGAAGGGAAGGTGGAATTAACTCCATCTTTCCTGTGATTGCCTGTTTACCTGGTTGAAATGTGTTTTCTCTCCTCTATATCTACTAGAAAAAGTCCATGAGATGGAGAAAGAGCACTTGAATAAGGTTCAAACTGCAAATGAAGTCAAGGTAAGTTAATTTCATTGGCTTTTTTGTTTGTTTTTTTTTTTTAAACAAACAACAACAAAGTAAAGTATGGTAACTGCCTGAAATGTAATAGATACTGTTTTTTCTAATAGCAAGCTGTGGAACAGCAAATTCAGAGCCATCGTGAGACGCATCAGAAACAAATCAGTAGCCTAAGAGATGAAGTTGATGCAAAGGAGAAACTTATCACTGAACTTCAAGAGTACGTAATTGTCATTATTTTAGTAATGCCAAATGGCTCTGGACCATGCAAGTACAGAAACACAGCATGGTGGGAAAGAAGCGGCAAAGGTTTCCTCTAGCAGTGTCTTTCTAACTTGTGTTGCTTTACTGAATGTTGTGTTTGACAGGTTCAGTTCATATAATATTTGCTTTCTGTGTTCAGCCAAAACCAGAAGATGATGCTTGAACAGGAACGTCTTAGAGTTGAACATGAGAAGTTAAAAGCGACTGATCAGGAAAAAAGTAGAAAACTGCATGAGCTTACGTAAGTGATAATGGTGCATTAAACAAATGTGTGTGGGAACACTTGCATTTTAAAAACTAATGACCTAATATGATGAAGTGGCTCTCACTGTATGTGCCTGTTAGAGGTTCCAGAGCCTTCTTGAACTTGATGATTTTTTTAAACCTTTGCACTGCCTTAATATTTGAAATTGGAAGTAAAATAATGTGA
The DNA here is from genome assembly GCF_023634155.1 of Falco peregrinus. Lineage (NCBI taxonomy): Eukaryota > Metazoa > Chordata > Aves > Falconiformes > Falconidae > Falco > Falco peregrinus. Next base: position 48,633,392 of record NC_073725.1, on the reverse strand, counting down.
TGGCCACAACTTTTCCTTTGTTAATGTTATGGGTTGGAGTGATTAACTTCCCAATTTGCAGCTAAGTATTGCATGCTTTAAGACTGGAAGAGGCTTGTAACAGTTCCCTTACCCTAGGTTTTTTTGTTCTTGTGTGATTTAACGAGTTGCATGGTTCTAACGGGCTTATTCTTGAGATTAAAGAGCTGCATACTTCATTGAGTAACTAAGTACAGTCAGTGTACTAGTGAATTAGAGACTGAAAAGTTAATGCAAAAATTAGAACTGGATTCTGCTTGCAGGTACGTATCCAAGGGTCAAGCTGAAAAACAGTTCTCAACTTGTAGAAATCAGACCATAATCTCCTGGAAATGTTTCTAGAATATCAGTAGCGACCCCTTTCTGGTATATATGAATTCATCTTTACAGAAGTTAAAACAATACTTTATACTTAAAACTTAAAAAATGCATGCTTTTTGGCCGTGTTTAAAAACACGCAGTGGCTTTCAAGTTTTTATCATAGAATTTGAAATAATTGGAGGGACCCGACTGGTCTATACTGATATCCAATAAGCAACACTTTTTTTTTTCTTTTAGCCTTACTGTGAAATACGATGTTGCTTTAACTGGCTAAGATTTTAACAGTACTCTGGTTTTACTAATCCATCTTATTCTAATTTATTTATATGTCACAATGGTTATGAAAGTTACAATAGGTTTTCTTGTCTTGTAAGATTTAGTATACATACCACATTATTAATCCTTATTTAGGTTTACAAGCTAAACTATATAAAGTATTGATCTGTTAAAGGCACGTGCTATATTAGAAACTTCCCTTTTCAAAAGGCTTGCAAAGAAGCATTCAGAATTAGTTTGGTATTCTGTGTCCTCCCCCAGCCTTTTTGAATCCAGTTATTATATACTATAATATATACAGTATATATTATATACTGTATGTCATAAATGTGCATGGCAAATGGCGGGCCAGAAAATGCAGGTTATTAACTTGTTTTTTATAGTTTATATATAACTTAGAGTTATATAAGATGCCTGGAACTACTTTTCCAGGTCCGGAAAATGGTTAGGATGCTGAGATATTCTTTAGAATATTTTATTACCTCAAATGTTTAATCATTTAGTAGTGGAACTGGCCAAGTAAAGAGAGGTTTCAAGAGGAAAAGCAGCTTTTTGGCTACTTAGTAGAAACACTTCATTTTCATGCAGTCCCTGGCCTTCCTGTTCCAACTTTTGAGTCATAAAAAGAAAAGTCCACATCTCTTTCCTGTATCCTGTCATCTTAGTGATTGCACTGCCTTATAATTTTGAGAGAGAACATTAGCAGTGTAGTAAACACTTTCACATTAAATTGGAAGACAGAAGCCCTGTAGGGTGATAATCGTGAGGGTATATTCCTGTGAACTGAGATCGCTGTTTATGATGCTAGCTTTGGCAAATGTGTAGAGTGGTGAAATGGTAGAACAAAATAAAGAAAAGATCCTTAATCTGCCATGTGATACCATCTCAGCTAGTAGAGCTAGAACATTTGTAGGGTAAGATCTCCTGAAGTATTCATCTTGGACTTGACTCTGATAGTCTTTCTTTACCTATTTTAGAAACTTATAATTTATGCATGTGAACATACTTGTTTGTATTTTTTCAATATTAAAAGTACTTCCCTCTCTTCCTCCTGCAACTCCCCCACTCCCACCTCATATGGATTTCTGAGTGTGCTGTCATCTGTTGGCTACATCCATAATTGAGGACTTCAGCTGGAAGACGTTTTTCATTTGTACCATGCAGCGTTTATCACTTTAGTCTCCTAAAACATTAAAATTTCCAATTTTGCTGGAATGTGTCAGGGTTAATTTATTCTCTTTTAGGGTTATGCAGGACAGACGGGAACAAGCAAGGCAAGACTTAAAGGGTTTGGAAGAGACTGTGGTAAGCTAAGAGTATATTCCAAAACAAATGTCAATACTTGCTGCTTTTTTTTTTTTCCCCTTTCAGAGTTATTTTTGTTAATTTTTTGTTTAATTGCCCTTAACTGTAGGCAAAAGAACTTCAGACTCTTCACAATCTTCGGAAGCTGTTTGTTCAAGATCTGGCTACTAGAGTGAAAAAGGTAATGTGGTGCTGTAGCAAAACCTGGTGTTTCTGAGAATGCTACATAAATTTAAGTTTAGGACTAAATGAGGAACTGTCTTTATGCATTGTAATTTTTCTGGCTTGATCTTAATGCACGAGTTCAGATTTGTGCTCAGCCTTCCGTTCCCTCCCCATGCCTTTGTTACTGCAGAGTGCTGAGATTGACTCAGATGATACAGGAGGCAGCGCTGCACAAAAGCAGAAGATTTCCTTCCTTGAGAATAATCTTGAACAGCTTACAAAGGTTCACAAGCAGGTACAATGAAGCTCTATTTCAAGTTCTAATTAAAAACAGGCTACTTAAGGTGCATTATTATAGACGTGACTAAATGCATGTTGGTTGTAAAATCACTTTCATAATTAAATACTTCTACATCTTCAGTGTGTCTCGATATAAAACAATAGACTAAAGTTTTCCTGTAAAGTAAATTAGTAACTGTTTTAGGTATGTAGGGTGTGTAATGAAACAGCTGCATTTAAATTGAAGAAGGTCCAAGTTAGTGTTTAGGGTTAGAATTCGGTTTAGAGGATGCTTGCCTGGTTTTGACTGAAGAAGTATATAGACCAAGTGCTTATGTTGAGTAGCATGTTCTTCCACATGACTGACTTTCAAATTACAGTCTTACTGATGAACTATTAGATTTGCTAAAAGCTTAAGCAAAGATAATATAGTAGCCCTACTGTTTTGCCTGTGTAGGGGCAGGAGGGTGTTTTGTTAGCTCTCCCTATGAAGAGAACTACCAAGAAAATAATTGTTTCTGGGTTTGTAGCTGGTACGTGATAATGCAGATCTTCGCTGTGAACTTCCTAAACTGGAGAAGCGACTTAGAGCTACAGCTGAAAGAGTCAAAGCTTTGGAGTCTGCACTGAAGGAAGCCAAAGAAAATGCTTCTCGTGATCGCAAACGGTATCAGCAGGAAGTAGATCGTATAAAGGAAGCAGTAAGATCCAAGAATATGGCCAGAAGAGGACATTCTGCACAAATTGGTTAGTAAAGAATCCCTTGCCCCCTAAAGCATTGTCTGTCTCCTGATATTTTTGATCTTTGTGCATGTGTGCATTTTTCAATCCTAGTTGGAACTGCATGCGTGAACTTGATGTATTTTCTACCATGAGTTATATTTTGGTTTATAGACTGTAATTGTGTGTGTGGTGGTGCGTGGTTGTTTGGGGTGTCTTTTATTTATTTTAAAAGGTTCTTTTCCTGGTAGCTGGATTTTTGTACACGCTGGAAAAGGCTTACCATCCTAGAATTCTAGCCTGAATGTGTATTCCATTTCCTAGAACAAAACAGTACAATGATTGCGAGTCTTAAGTCTGTAACGTCACTCCAGTTCCTAAGACTAAGTAGATATTCCAAAGCAAGGAGACAGATTTAAGCCATCACCTACAACAACAACAACAAAATCATCTTGCTGTCTCTTGATCTTGTGGGGAAGAGGGGCAAACAGAAACCCACAACTAACATACTAAGATCCCTAATTACCTCTTCAGTTCTTTGTTCCAAAACATACAGAACTCCATAGCCCTGCCTAGGGAAAAAGAATGGAAAAACTGGAAATTTGCAGTAGCTGGGATTGCTTCTTGCTGTGTGGTGGGAAGACAGTGTTATTCCCTTGGTCCTCCACCTGCCCTTATCCTTTCAAGTGCTGAGGGCCTAGAGGATGTGTGACCTGTGGAGGACTTAACTGTGCCTATTACATAGTTACTTCTTATTCAGTAATCAATACACTTCTGTTAAATGCTAATGCAACTAAAATAAGCATTGCAGTTGTATTTTGCTCATATTCTGTAGGTCTGCAAAGAGCTGTTGCAGAATAAAGTTACACATATTTTTTTCTTGGTCACTTCGAGTGGCAGCTTGAAGACAGGTGCTTTCCTGTCGTACCTTTTCTCTCACATGATCTCAAAGAAGACAAACAGAATATTCTAGTGAGCTTACCACAGGTATAAAACCTCTTGCACTTAAATGTCTAGATGAGCCTACTCATGTCTTACTGGAGATCGGCTTCCTGTGAGGCAGAAACTGAGACGCGTTTCTCTGATGCAGTTGCTATCTGTAGGTACTTTATATCCACTCTTACCTGCTGAAACTTTAAATGCTTGTTTACTGTTACAGAACTTTGTAAAGTCATACTGTTGGACATGTCCTGTTACGAGCTAGTGCAAAACTGATCGAAAGTATAGTTTATCAAAGTGCATGCAACCTGTGAATTACCTGTCAAAACTACTTTTTTTTGAATTCAGTAACAGAGCAAGTTTTATTTCTGTGTGGTGGTAAGAAACTGATAAAACAGTGTTACCTGTGGAGTAATAGGTATGCAGAACCACTTTGCAGAGCAGAGTAACTAGGGGCTTATCAATCAAGTAGATGTAGGAAATACAGCAGGGTATAATGATTCCTTACAGGAACACAACCCTTGTGGAACTTTGTCTAGCGATGTGTCTTATTGGAGTTCATGTAGCCAAGAAATGGGATGCTTAGAGGGAAGTACATTAGGTGGGACAGATAATCATTATCTTCACATGTATTATCAAAAGGTTTGCTAGCTTTAATTCTAATAGGGATGATAAAAGCATAACCTTGTCTATTTTTTTAGGGTGTTTTGTAGTTGACGCTTACCTGTTGGATCTCGGAATACCATCTCCTAAACTTCTTTTCTTATTCAAAGTGCATTCAATCTTGATTATTACATTTGGGCTACTGTAACATAAAGCATTAGCAAATTTGAATAATCAAAGGTAAAATTGTGATGTATATATTTGTAAAGCATGTTTCTTTTCCTGCAGCTAAGCCTATCCGTCCTGGCCAGCACCCAGCAGCTTCTCCAACTCATCCAAATGCAATTCGTGGTGGTGGTGTGTTCACTCAAAACAGCCAGCCGGTTGCAGTACGTGGAGGTGGAGGACGGCAAGACAAAGTGTAAGTTTGTCTTGTAAGAGTTTTGTTGTTTTGTTTTTTTTTAAAGGTGTGATTAAACAGCTTTGTATTAGTTTGGTTACAGTTCATTCTGTGGCATAAAATCACTGGAATAAATCTGACCTTTTTTTTTTTTTTTTTTAAACAGAATTTTATAGTTAGAGGAACAGTACTACCTGTACATCTGACTAAGGCTGCTTCTGGTTTTGTTGTAACAACTAGTGTTTGCTCTGAAATGGTAGTTCTGGAGTTGTGCTGGAGTAGAACAAAATGTGAAAACAATCGGTTGGAGGTAGTTCCCAGTCACAGCCAATAGCTACTGTTTGGGAAAGGAGTGGACAGTTTAAATTCTTTTAAAATATGGTGTTCTTCAGAAAAGATTTGGTAATGAAACAAAAAATGAACCTGTTCTTATGTGTTGTTTACTTGCCGTTCTTATGTTTGCACACTGCTTCATGTATCAGTAATTTTAAAGTATTTAATGGAAAAATTAATGTCTTCATCAGGTAAAATTAAAATGTTAGCCTGCCTAAATACAGTTACAGTAATTGAAATAATATGTCCACTTACTTGAACATGTCTCTAATCTCCTAATTAGTTACAGATACATGGTACTTAAGTTGCTCACAGAATCGCATCTCTCTAATTAAAAAGTCTGTGTTGTAGCTGGTCTGTTCGTCACCTAATAATAATGCTTTGCTGCATTCTCTGTTGGAGTCTTCACTTTTGAGTGTTGGTATAAATGTCTTCTAGGCATTCCCTTAGCTAAGGTTATCAGCATCTTCAGTTTGAAAATACTCTTAAAATGATTGTGTGGTGCTTGAATCCTGGGCCCTTTTTCTCTGAAGGGCTCCAGAGCAGCTTACATCAATCTTGTTTCCATTTGTTTCTTTTTATTAGCTGACTGACTTCTCAAAACTTTCTCTCCAATTTAGAGAAAATCAGGCTGTAGTACTAATTAGGGTACCTGGTTCTGTTCAATAGTGTCTCTTAGTAAATAAGAGGTTGAAGTGAAGGTACTTTAACTTTGAATAACATTTGCCTTGAATGACTAAGAAGCTGGCAATTCATGGATTCTTGATTGTGTTAGTATGGTGAAATTAATCTTCAGATAGCTACTTTGACCACAAAGGCGGCAGTCTAGCTCAGCTGTCCAATGTAGAGACGTTTCAAGGTATGATTGACTCAATTTATTTTAGATGCCTACTTTAGCATGACTTTGCACGTGCTATGGTGCTGCCTAGAATTCTAACTGAAGAGAGACTATTTAATCTTATACTTCTTTAGGAGTATTTATAATAGTTGGTATAATCAGGAATAAATCACTAAATTTTGAGCTTGCACCTTGCTTTGGAGAAAAGCTTTCGCTGTTGGTCCTGGGGAGTTCAAATAGGAGACTTAGCACTTTGACTTTTGGACTATATGTAGATAAATCATGAAGGAGTGGAAAATTGCTAAGTGCTGGCTAGAACACTTTTTTAACAAACAAACCAAGAAACTCCCACATAATATGCTTACAGAGTCCCTTAAGCATTTGTAAAGCTTTTGTGCAATTCTAATGTCAGCATGTTACCTGTTGCTGTAGAACCACGCAGAGTTTAACGCTTAAAGGCAGGAGAGTGATTGAAATTAATTTCAACTTTCCTATCTTATTTTTGGAAGAACATGTCCCTTATGGAAGTAAAGGAACAAAACTTTTTACAACTTTATTTTACTATTGAATATAAATCTGTGAATACTCAGGTAGCTGGTATCATTTAAACTTTTGCTACAATAGGAACCTGATGTAGTGTTTTACATTTGACGACCACCATTTAACAAATTATTCTGGAAACATTAAAGAAATACAGAGGTGGTAAATTGTTATTTCTTTCTGCAAATCAAACTTTTTTAGGATAATTAATGCCAAATGATCTCTTCATTCCCATTTCATCTTCCCAAAACAGCAAAGGCAAAATTTTGCAGCAGCTGATGGGGGGTATTGAGACAATTCTCAGTGGTCTGGAAAAGTAACAACAGTCATGGGAAATGAAGTTGGGTTATAATTGCTTTGTCTTTGTAATGTTTACTTTGTTAAGGCAACCAAGATTGGATACCCAGTCAGTTTATCGTGCTGGAAAGTTGATGGTAACAGTTACCAGCTGTTGTGTTGTGTTTGTGTAGTTTCTTATTCTGGAGTAGATGTTTTATTAGCACTTGCCTCAGTAGTCTAAGAATTGGACTCTTAAAGGGTATGTAAATGGTGAATACAGTCCACTGTAAACATTAATGACTTGGTCTTTTTGGCTTATGAGGTACAAGCACTTAACTCTTGTTGTTCTTCTCACTTACAGTTGCTGAAAAGTAAATGCAGCGTGAGGAGGATTGGATATCGTGTAGAGGGAGTCATTCCATGACGAAATCTCTCCCTTTGGGGACTGTAGGATTATTTTTTGAAAATGTATAAATTATACCTGGCCTGTACAGCTCTTCCCCCTTCTACAAGTTCTGCTAACTGATTCCCAAAAAAACCAAAAGAGTGCAATTTTGGTGTCTTGAAAAATGACATGTTACTTAAAGTGTAGCTCTGCTCATTACACAGTTTGTCTTTCATGTCTTAAATTTAGTCCGCACTGTGCCAAGCTGAATGTACGTTGAGAAAATCTTAGTTCAAATTTTCTAGCTTAATTTGTGTACATCTTACTGTCTTAGGGAATGTGCAACAGTGTTTAAGTATACTTTCGTTTTTATCACTTCACACTACATGTCCCACTGAGTTAGAATGGCACTCTGCTCTACAGTTTTCTTTTGGAATGCTACATTAGAGCATTGGAACTAAATTTATTTGTACAGTGTAAGAATACTGAAGTGTGCTTATGACAGCTGCCATAAGGCACTGCAATTGCTACACCACAGAACTAAAGAGTTCAATATGAACAAGGCTGTTTAACTGTTATCTGATTAAATGCCCGTTTATCGGGTAATTTAGAATTAAATATTGTACAGTAATAAGAGTAAACTTAAGTTTACAAAAAATACTTTGGCAATGGATTATCCCATCTGTCCTGTTCCTGATTCTACACACAGTACAGTCTGGTGGAGTGAAAACATTCTGCTTCATTCTGATGAGCCTGTCTATCCATTTGTCTGTATCTGTGGTGGTTCACTCTCGCTATTTTATAATAGTGAAGTGAGCACGACCTAAAATTTAACTTTATATTCCACTACATATACAGTACTGGAATCTTTGTCTAAAATTTTAACTAATTAAATTTTTTTTCAGCAACTGGTCAATGAATTCGGATACAGTAATAAAAGATACAACTTTTTAAAACTGGTGTATCTGGAAATCCCAGAGACATGTGTTTAAAAATAAAAAATAAAGTGCTACCCTGAATTGTATTTGTAATCCATTTGTAAGTAGGTATATGAAATGTCCAAAGTAGTAGTTGTTGACTATTTTTCTTCTCTTTGCAATAAAGTCCTGTAAAGTGGCTAACAATGAAACATGGGGTTTCTTTGGTTTTGAGTTTCAGTACTACCACTGAGCTGAATCTGGGTTTTTAAATTTTATAGTATAATTTGCCTAACTTATTCATAGGGTTTAGCCACTATAATTTTTAGAACAGCCACCTTCTGGATAGAAATTAGTTACCAGGTCTTCAAGAGAGAAGGAACTTAATACTACTGAAAGAATTCAGTGAGCTTTCCATATGCAGTTGGTACCACTTTGTGTGCTGGCTTGATGATTTTTATTTTTTTTCTGGGTATTCATCAGTTATTGTGGAAACAGTAGAGACCCAATGACTGTTCAGACAGCAGATCACTTTCAACTTTTATAAATAGACAAAATATTTATATTATGATGGAGTGTAGTCAGATTTTAGACCTTGAACCACTTTTTTCTATATCTACAGTAGTCTGAATTTTTAATAGTTTGATTTTTAAAGGTTGAGTGTATCAGGCAAAAATCTCACTATTTTGGAGTTTTCAGCTTTTAAGACTCTTCTGTTCATTAAGGCTGCCAAACACTCCAAACTTGCAGTTGTTTTACAGCATGATTAAAGAGAGCATACTGAGGAAAGAAAAATTAAGGAACAGCAAACTTCGAATGGATTTTCTCATAATGGAAGCAGCACTGTCCGTTATCTTTCTCAACATTAACTACAGGTTTTCAGACCTTCATTTGTTAATATGCAATCATAAAAATAAAAAACCCCACTTTCATTAAAATGCATTCAAATGAAGCAGGATTTTTTTCTCATGCCTGTGAATGGGGGTTTTGTTCCTGTAGGTAATTATCATAGGTTTTGGTGCTGAAAATTGCTGTGTTTATAAAAAAAAAAAAAAAAAAAAGGTAACTAGCCTATAGCTCAGTGTACATCACCTTTTTATATTTAAACTTTTTTTTTTTATTTTAAACCTTTTATGAAGTTTACCAAGACCTGCCTCTTAAAATGTAAAAAAAGACAAAAAAAAAAAAAAACCACCAATTTTTTTGCTTTCTGGTTTGGCTGTCTTGGGTCAGCCGGTCAGGACAATTATTGTTTTTTGTAAATTAAAATACTCAGTCTATACAGGGAATGTTCAACACTGCTGTTTCAACTTGCAGTCTTTGAATGGTTCTTTTATGTTCCTCTAGATCATATTTTTAAAAAGATGGTTTAGGATAGGAACACGGTGAAATAGTATTTATTTCTGGTGAACAACTAAATTATTTACATAACTTAAATGCTGACTCACTACTGTGTGTAACTAAATTTGACATGAGGACAAGTCTACCTGTGGAACACGATTTAACTTCAGTACACTTAAGATGCATTAAAACAATTGGTTTGGGGAAGACGCCATATAGTTTTAACTTACCTGCATGCTGTAAATGTATTTGTGTTTAAATAAAGAGAAGAAAAATCTTTGAACTTCATGCATTTATTCAGTCTCTACACCTGTTTGTTAAAGTGTCTTTGTATAGTACTTCTCACTTGATAGGTTTCATACCCAGCTATCTCTGTAAACAGTGATCTCCTGCTGTCTGTAACCTCTTATTCCAGTGTTTGTTAATACAAGTAAGCTTTCCCACACACAAATATAAATAAGTCTTAGTTTTCAAAAGACTGTTCACTATAGCAAAGACACACAAACAAAAAAAACCCAAACCAAACAAAAGAACAAAAAAACCCCAACAGCTGATGCCTGTGGAAATGTTCAAAAATTTATTGCAGTCATGGTATATTGGAATTTGAACCTCTTTAAATTAACTGGGGGATTACATACGCTCATGTAGTTCATAAAAATGCCAACATAATAGCCATTTTTAATGGCTTCTATTGGTTGTGTATGGGGTTTTTTCTAAACATCAACTTCCACCCTATCTAACTTGGATACAGTAAGAGACATACCCTTGGCATAAGGTATGGGCATAAGGTCACTCTTCTCTTAAAGGAGAGATTTCTTTTGCTCAAAGCAGCTGTTTTGCTTCCAGAACACTTATCTCTGTCTTAGCATTCAGCTGCTCTTCAACAGACAGACCTGTAGAACAAACCCCGAACCCACACCAATACACCCAGCTCTCCTTAAGCCATGTTTACGTGTTATTCTTAGCTGTGATTGGGAGTTAGATACTTAAGATTATTAGTACATCCTTTTCATCGAGGGTCTTGGTATTGGTTGGTGTGGGTTTTTTAAATGGTTGCATTTTAGAGTAAGCTGAAGTCAGGTTACAGACAGCTGTGCTTGCTTCTTTCCAGGAGCAGAAGGAAATTAAAGAACTAGAGGAGATTTGCCTTAATTCAGGCGTACTGGCAACCAAGGAAGTATAGATGCACCTAAATTCCATGCTTGTTCTTTGAAATGAAAAGCGTAGAAGCTGATCAGGGTTTGGGCACGTGATGTGTATTTGCATTTGGTTCCTGAGCAACTTAAAAGTCCAATTTCAAAGATTTTTCTGAGGTGACAATGCATTTACCTGTTTTGGGATGCACAAAAAATGGGTCAGAGATGCCAGATATATGAGTTGCCTAGAAAATCAGTCAAGTGTGATGATTCCTCTCAGTAGTCTTCTCTAGATGTGTCAGCTTGGGCTTTCCTGAGTATGGTGTCAGTTGTCCGTATGGTGATGCTCAAAGTTCTCCCTTTTATCCACATGCTTGGACAGTTGTCTTTGGAATCCATGTGAACTTGTCTTGGTTTCAGTTGAAAAGGAATTCCCATGGCTTATCGTGAGCCTTTTTTTTTTTTTTTTTTTTAACTTGGCTTCTGCTGATTTGATGGCTCCTCATTCTTGTTTGAGAGAGACTAATCCCTTTCCAACATTTCTGTGCCACCTGGACTTTTGTAGACCTCTTTTTTTTTTTTTTCCAGGACTCATTTTCCTTTCCCAGTAATCTGTAACAGTTGTTTCTACTTTTCCCGAGTTCTATTGTACTGCTGTTTTTTAAGGAGCAATCTAGTTGTTTGAGACTGCGATCATCTTCTGGATAATTTTCTCAGAAAAAAATTTAGCTAAATTTATAGAGCTTTGATATATAAATATATATTCAAAAGGCATAAAGGAGGTCTAGATTTAAGTCTGCCAGTAGTTATATGAAAGAAGAGATCTCAGGAAGGAGAAATGGCATCTGTAAAACTGCTCAATAATGAGCTAATCTGATATAAAATATTTCATAATGTATCCTATTAATGGAAGATGTCTCAGTCACACTAGTGAAATGCTCATTCTTTAATATATCTGTATCTCTGCTAGGGGATGACTAACTCAAACCCTTTTAATTGCAGACAAGGACTAAGGGATGCTCAAAAAGGAAAGTAAATTTCATGCTGAAGTTTCTTATGAGCAATGGCATGACCTGAAATTACTTCTGAAATGAAGAAAAAATATTATTACATCTCTGAAAAGGAAAAACGGCAGTTACCTGAAGTAATGACCCACAAACTGCTAAGGAATTCATTGACAGAACAAGTTTGTTCATGTCCTGGTTTTGGCTGGGATAGTTATTTTTTTCTGTTCAGTAGCTAGTACAGGGCTGTGTTTTGGATTTGGTGTGAGAGCAATGCTGATAGCGCACTGATGTTTTCAGTTGTTGCTGGGTAGTGTTTGTATTGTCAAGGACTTCTCAGTTCCTCGGGCCCTGCCAGCGAGAGGGCTGGAGGGGCACAAGAACTGGGAAGGGACACGACCAGGACAGGTGACCCAAACTAGCCAAGGGGATATTCCATACCATAGGATGTCATGCTGCGTACATAAACTGGGGGGAGTTGGCAGGGCCAGCCGGCTGCTGCTCAGGGACTGGCTGGGCATCTGCCACTGTGTGGTGAGCAGTTGTGCAGTGCATCGCTTCGGGGTTTTTTCCCCTTCCCTTTGGATTTTATTCCTCCCTTCTTCTCTCTCATTTTTTTCTTTTTTAAGTTTTATATTATTTCAATTATTTTATTGTTCTTATCTCAACCCTCGAGTTTCACCTTTTTCCCCAATTCTCCTCCCCATCCTGCCGGGGGAGTGAGTGAGCTGCTGTGTGCTACTTAGCTGCTGGCTGGGGTTAAACCATGACAGTTCTGTTGGCTGGCTGGGGGTGGCTTCCCTCTCGATTGCACTGGGAATTCGCAACACCAATTTAGGAAGTGTCAAAATGCATCACTATAGTTAATGTGCTGTGTGCAAAACGCCAATATGTAGCATAACCTCACTAAATGACACAGAAAACACGTCTGGAAGATGATTAATGAAGGCTGATGGGTATGTCAGAATTTCTGCCTGTGGAGTTCTGAGCTGATGAATCTTCCTGAACTGTTCATCTTTTTATCTTTAACCAATCCTTGCTGGGGGGAATGACAAGTGCAGTGAGACTGGGCAGGGAGAGTGATTTGATCTGCCAACTCCTTCTTGTGTTTCATTATGGAAGTTGAAGGTGCAGAAGATATCGGTCAGCTAGGCTATCCAGCGTAACTGGGAGAAGAGTTACCTGAAGAAGAAAAATATAATGCAAGAGAAAAGAAGAAAAATATATGCAAACGAGACTATTGTAATAGAGCATAATTAGCCTAATCACCTTTGAAAAGGAAAATAAGAGGCTAATGACTATAAAGAGGAAAGAAAGGGGTGTTGCATAGCATGGTGTGGCATATCTGCAGCCCACATGCCTTGCAGGTGCGTGTTTCAGCAGCGTACCCCCTGAAGGGTCTGTTGTAGGCATACTGGTATTGTGGAACAGAGCTAAATCATTGTCTTCACCTAAGGTGCCAAGGGAAGTGTTGATGCGTACCTCCAGCAAGTGAGGAGAGCAGCACAACCCACATTCTCTGCATTCCTAAATCCACAGAACTGGGTGTGGAAATGACTCGGAGGTGCCCCCAGGTGTGTATTTTGCAGAGCTATTTCCACAGCATCTGTTGTGAGTAACAAATACCTGGGAGGCCCTGTCCTGTAAATCAACTCAAATTGTCTCCTGCAGTTGGAGACAAATACACTTCACACCTGGTAACGCCATATTGGAGATCCCTGCAAAGCCACTTGCTGTTCCAGTGGATGCTTGATTTGGCTTTTGTCAGCAGCAGCATTAAAAAGTGTGTTAAAAAGTAAGTTAGCTCAGCAAAGTGTAAATGCCGGTGTTACCCTGCCCGCTTACTGCCTCCATCAACGCATCTAGTTCCAATCAGCCCCTGGGGTGTTGCGCTGTCATGACAGGGCACTTAACAGGCAGGTATTTACAGAGTATTCGCTGCTGGTCTTTGCCTGAAAGGGTGTAAATGATTCTTTAAGTGCTTTTACTGCAAGAAATACCCTTTGGCGGAAACCATGAGAGATCTTAGTCCTCTGTCCGGGAAAGCTCGTTTCAACCACAGCTTACTGCGAGCCCTTTCTGCTTTCAGTGCCAGCTGCGTGCAGCAGCCCAGTGCCCTCTGTGGCTTCTAGGGCCTGGCTTGCAGCGGGGACTGCAGCCGGGTGACTCCCCTTCCTGCTGCTGATGGAAAAGGGAAGCTTCTTGGGGAGAGGGTATCCTTTCGTATGCGCTTCCAGGGCTGTGCCTTGTCCCTTTGCTGGGTTTTCCACGTCCTGGCAGGTTGTTTTGCAGAGGCCCCTTTGCTTGCAAGCGGTCAGGCAGAAGCCCCAGCCACCTTTCCCGGGGGGCTGGAGGGCTCCCCCTGCCCACCTCGGGACCCCAGCGTGTGTGGCTGGTCCGTGTGCTGGGGGAAGGGAGCAGCTGCCTGCTTTTCCTGAAATAAATTTATTTTCCTGCTCCTACAGATCTGTTTTTCTCTCAAACCCTGAGGCCGCGTGCCACAGGGCCCCCGAACAGGAGAGGAGCTGAAGCGCAGGGCCCGGCGGGGCAGACATACGGGCCGGGCTGTGGAGGAACAGAAGTTCCCGGTTTGGTGTGTGACACGTCCTAGGTCCGAAGTTCAGTTTACAACAGGGAATGGAGAGTTCTCCCTCTGCCATTGCTGAGGTCCTTCTGGCTGCCCAGGAAAGACCACCGAGGTCACGATGAGGTGTGAGCCGCGCTTGTCACTGCTTGGGGCAGCCAACCCAGAGCTCCCCGGCTGGGGCTGGGATGGCAGCTGTCACCAGCGGGTCACCAGCGGCCTGACCGCGCTGCCCCAGCTCGCCCCTCCTGTGCCTGTAACCCCGCGGGTGTGAGAGAAAGGGCAGGGCTGCCCCGGGAGCGGGGACCTTGTGCGCTGCGACCCGCAGCCCCAGGGATCCAGCTGCTGCAGCGGAGTGACCGTCAGTTCCCTGCGCTCCCCTGCCTCGGCCTTCGGTTACCGGCTGGAACCCCGGCGCGGCAGCCGGGTGGGCCCCTTCGGCAGCCGAAGCTGGCGGCCGGCGCCGCGAGGGGGCGCCAGGGGCCCGCGGGCCGCGCTGTGAGCGGGCGGGGGGTGCCGCTCCCCGCCGGCCGCAAATGGCCGCCCGCGGCCGGCCGGGTGCTCGGCGGCTGGCGGGGGGCCTGCGCGGCCCTGCTCCCCGCTGGCGTTCCTGTGCCCCTCTCCCCGCAGGGAGGTGGCGGTTCCTCACATTCACCGGCCAGCAGGCAGGCGGTAGCCGGGCCGCCATGCAGCCGTCTCGTCTGAGGGCTGAGGCTTCACTAGTTTTCTTCAAGTTCCCAGCTGTTTTTCTTCCTCTAAACGTCTTCGCGGTTTTTTTTGTACAGGTCATTCCCATTCCACAAACCTCGTCCCCATCCCCGATTTCAGAGGGGACACTTCATCAGGCAACAGAAAAGCTGGTTTTGGCCGCCTCGGCACGGAGTACGTAGGAACACCAGCTGCCCGGGCCTGCGGCCCTTCCCTGCGGCAGCTCCTGCCCTCGCGGCGCCTCGCTGGCTCAGCCGAGCCCGGCGTCCCCCGCAGCCGCCACGTCCCTTGCCACCACGTCCCTTGCCGCCATGTCCCTTGCCGCCATGTCCCTTGCTGCGGGGCTGGAGCTGCCATGTCCCTTGCTGCAGGGCTGCTGCTCGGCACCCTGGTCCCCAGCCTGTCCACCTGCCTGTGGGGACAAACCCTATGGACTTTATTCAGGTGTGGTATCACGGTGGACTCCCCTGATGTGTGACCTTTATAAAGTCACCTAAAGAAAACCTGTAGGGTTCCTACCTATGCTAAAGACCCAACTAGCTCTACTGCCATCATGCAGAACAAGCGCTGCTTGCCATGGAGAAGTGCACCGGGATCAGATCCTCTGTGCGTCTTTCTGTATCGTGACATGTGAGCAGTGACTGTAAAACTCTTTCATCCCACAGAGCTGCATAGAATTAAATCTCAACATTGAAATATGGTGAAAAGCTGCAGATTACGTTTCTGAATAAGTACTAAAATATTCTCCTAGGCATTTTCCACTCTTTATTTAAACCATTTATTTCCCAGGAAAATATTTGGAAATGTCACAAAACTTGACTTCTTTATTTGAACTGGAAAATAGCAATGTAAGATGCAGAAAGTCAGACCTGGGCAGTGGGTGAATCACCATCAAATCCACTCATAGGTGAAGCTTTGAGACATTTTGTATTTTTCCCTCATTTCCAGCTGACTTGTCTCCATTGTTCCACAGACACTTGAGAAGCAAGAGAGAGGTGGGAAGAGTCATTCCTAATGAGAAATGGATTTTTTCCTCCCCATGGTCATTATTGTAGAGGACTGTCAGTTTCCCTTGGCAGCCCCTACAATGGGCTTGCTCTCTAATAAATGCTGATAGCATTAAATTAATGTTTCATTCCCATGGTGACAAACAGTGGCATCTAGTTCCAGTGCAGGATAATTCGATGACAATATGGCAGCAGACAAGTACCTCGCCTGTTATGGGCTAATCAGAGATACAGAATGTTTGAATTGGACTCAAAGTATCCACATAATTTGGAGTGAGTTTCATAACCTGGAGACACACTGGTGAAAATGAGCTGGGAATTGGGAAGTGAGAGAATATGCGTAAAAAAATAGCCACATAAAAATAAGCATAAAAGCATGAGTTAGTTTTAACAAATATTTTCCTTCTGCTCTTCATCCAGCTCTAACTGGAACCTGTGCAGGAGCTGTCAGGGGAGGAGAACTGTATCCACACCTGAGTGCAGGAGCATGAGTATGCATGGAGATGAAGAAGAGGACCCTTGGTTCATGTGCTTTTTTGATGAAGCTGGTAGAGGTCAGGCTGCCAGCCTGGCAAAGGGTAGAGTTTGGCTCTGTTGTGTTCTTTGGTTTGCAATCTAGGATAAGGCAAGGCTGCAGAGAACCAGACCCAGAGGTGTTTAGAAACTGTTGCATGAAAGAGCTCCAACAGACAAGAGCAGACATCCACAGCAGAGAGAATCTTAGGGCTATTAAAAGCCTGAAGGATGACCAGAGCCTTTCAGCACCCTGCCGTGCTGCGGGGAAGGGAGCTGCTGGCCCTCAGGCAAGACCTGGCTCTGAGGCTCCTCTCTCTGCTTCTCCTCTGCTACTTTTGCGCCCTCCCACTGGGTGCATAGCTAGTGGGCCTTCATTAGGCCCAACAGCAAATGGGTCTTTCTTTTGAATTTATAATACATATGAGTGGATAATCTAGAGGAAACAAGATACTGAGCTCTTTGAGACAACTTGCAAAGGAGACATTTTGCAAGGACAGGGAATCCAGCCTTCATTATTATGACTTGCCCCAGAGTTTTGTTCTGCACATCAGCAGTTCTGCTGGAGGGGAAGCACTGGCAGCAACAGACCAGAGGCAGCCTCTTAGAACAGAGGGTTCCCCTTTCTCTTGCACTCAGCAGTACGTGCTGCATGTTTCTGAAAGGCTATTTTGCTGCATGTGTTCTCAGTGAGAGCAATACTTCAGTTAGTGCTTGGGATAAAATCTAAGGGGTGCTAGTTGCATTTTTCTTCTCATCAGATTAGTTATTTAAAAGCATCTCATTTATGTCCCCTAGAATTATTCTAGAGATTCTCATCACTCTTGGGTTTTTTATTAATGAAAGCTCTTGGAGCCACATCTGGCATGTTTTATTGATCATAATCTTACGGCTGAAAGCTCATCTTGGTAGCTATAGCAACGGAACTTTTTTTTTTTTTTCAAATGTCAACATAACTCCACAAAAAGGGGAGTAAAGGGGAGCAGATAATTTAAATTACTGAGCAGCTAATAACCTTTTATTCTGTAACCAATTCTGAATTTTCTAATTTTATACAGTAAATAATCAATAGGAACAAAATCTTTTGACAGATACATCTGCTGTGGAAGCTCATGAAAGAGAATAACGTGGAAGCACATGGTATCTCAAGAGTAATTTTTGCCGGTTGTGCATTGCTCCCATCCTCTGCCAGGCTGCAGGCATCATGGGCAGGCTGGGGGCAGAGACCCCGGAGAAGTGGCACCACAGTGCATGTATTTACATCCTGCCCTCTGCTACCCAGCCAGGCAGAGGTCTCAAACACTGCCCATGGCAGTAGGGCTTGCTTCAGCTCTGGGGGGCAAGAGGTGCTCCTGAAATGTGCCTAAGGATTAAGGTGAAATGACATAGACTGAAATTATAACTTTCTGTAAGCGCATCCTGATGCCCAAAGAACCCTGTGGGGTCAGCACCACCAAGTTGTTCTCAGAGATTTTCCCAGGTATGTCTACTCAGGCACAAGTCACCTCTGAACCAGGGGACCGGCGGGTAACCTGGCCTGTGTTGTGGGATGGCTCTTCCCTCTTCTTCCAGCTCCAGTGTTGGGCTCTGAAGGCATTTGGAGCAGTGTTTCTTCATCCTGTAGCATCCTGCTAGCACTTGAAAATGGTGGTGCTGTAACAGTCAAATGAAGCAGTGGGTGGATGCTGTTGCCTCCCTTGCCTTCCCTTAGGGCTTTCCACAAGACAAGCGGAGAACTTCCCTCAGCCTCCAGCCAGAGCGGAAAGTCAGATCTAGCTGCAGCTGCCTGCCTTTTTCAAGTCTGCAAGAAACTGCATATGGGTATAAAAAGTATTTCTAAAAAATGCCTTGAGATTCAAACCATGACATCACCTTCTCAGCAGCTGAAAAAAATAGCCCTTTGGAAGTGCTGGAGAGCACAGCCCTGAGAAAATCACAGAAAGCGAAGGGCAGGCTTGTTCCCTTGGGCTCCTCCACTGCTCCCCAGGCAAGGGCTGGAAACTGTTCCCATCAGCTTCCCAGTTGGAGATGAAGTGCAAAAGGCTTCGGCAGCCTTGACATGTTCCCCCAGTTGGCATTTGTGTTCTCCAAGTCCCACTCCTGGCGTGGGAGGTCTCCCTGTGGCACTCAGCCTCAGGCAGGGCTGAGGTTCTTGGCAGCACCCCACAAAGGGCCTACATTTATTATTATTATTGAAATCAAGCTTACAGCTGAAGGGCAAGTTACCCAGGGGCTTTGTTCCTGCAAGTATCACCTATCTGACCCCCTTCTGTGCAGTCCTCCTCCCTGCAGCTCCACCAACAACGCAGCACGAGGCTTTCCCTGCAGATGCCCTTTCCACCCAAGAAACCTCACAGATCAGCCTCTTCATTTTGCTCAAAAACCAGGGTGGGTCAGGGGTTTTTTGGAATGTCTTTCCTGGGTTATGTTAAATCTCCATGCACCCCAGCAGATGCTGTGGCCAGGCCTAAGTGGCTGGGGCAAATGCTTTTGCCTTTGCCCTGGCCACTTATGCCCAGCCCCAGCCCCAGCATTTTTTCCCTGTGCAGATGATGCAGCCGCTCATGCGTGTTAATCCCAGCGCCAGGTCACTGAGCGGGAACAAGGCAAGGATTGTTCCTCCAGAGCCCGGGGGAAAATGGGAATGCAAGGCACAGGGAGGGGAGAGAAAAGATGAGCTGCCCATCCCTGACAGCAGCAGAGTGAATTGTGCCTCCGTTTCACTGTGGGCATTACCAAGGGCTGGCTGCTGGAGGAGATGCTGGAAGAGATGCTAAGACCTTGTTGCCGCTGAATAAAGGGGTAAGTTGGCGTGGGTTGGCACTGACTTTGTGAAACACGATTTCCCTGTGCTGCACCCACAGAGCACCCCAGGAAAGGAGATAACCATCAGGAAAATATATAGCTATGGTGCTGCCAGGGATTTGACGCAGCAAAATACTTCTGCCGTTATCGGTTTCTGCTGGTTGAAGCGCACCTCCCTGCCGGGGCAGGTCCCTCTCTGCTTTAATGCTTAGAAATTTGGGGAGATGAGGTGGTGGGTAAAACGTCAGCAGAAAGGACCAGTCTGCCGTGTGGTTAAGGAGGGGCTCCATGATGCTTTGCTTTGAGTTCAGCCGGTCAAGTGCATCACCGTGAAGGGTTTGCAATTTTATGTGGTCAGAGCAGAAATGGAAAAGTAAGGTACATTCCTAAGAGCAGACCTAAAACCTAGTGTGCCTGGAGAGAATTTCAAAGGCAAAATGCCTCATGTGGTTGGGGGAAAGTCAAGGGGGCTTCTTTTCAAAGGAGTGGGTGTTGTATTGGTCTGGGAAGGGATACAGGTGTATAGAGCTTTTCTTTCCTCCATTTCACTTCTTCTCCTGCCCCTACATTTTCCGGGAAAAACCTTTCACCTTAAGCAAATGTTTTATTGTGTTAGCATAGCTTAGAGCCTCTACAGAGCAGAGCTGGAGTAGTTTGCCTGGTGCTGCTAGTAGCAATAGGTAGCATCATGGCAGGATCATCAACAGAAAATTCAGTGTCCACCGGGAAGTTCTGAATGCATACTGACCTCGGATATTTTAGAAAAGATTGAGACCACCTTTTAGTTTAACTCCTGTTATATCTTTACAGCAGTGCAGATTATAGACCAGCACACACATCTAAGGGGAGCCTCAGACAATGTCATAACCCAACATGTCGGTGTACTCACAGCGCCCTGCCCTGCCCTTGTAAGGATCTAGTTCTGTTACATCCTGCTTTCCCACACCTGATGTCATCAAAGTCCCTACACATCTGCCACCTCCCAGGCCACTGCAGCCAGGGAGAGGGGAAGTGCTGACCCCTCTTATACCCAGATTAGGAAGTCTTGGTGTCAGGGAACATTTCACTATTTGGTATTCAGTAATTATTGTGAGTGAGGATGGGAAAGAGCTTTTCTACCTCTAGGCCAGAGATTCACTGTGACTTGACCCAAGAAATATTTACGGACTGTACAAAAAAGGGAGAACTACTGCAGGTGGAGCCGAGAGGATAGCGAGAGCCTGCCCCTGACCTTGGGTGGAGGAAGGGGTTGGACCAGTGTTTCCCACATCTTAGCTGACTGTTTTAACCACTAAGCCAGTGGGTGAAAGTAGCAGCAATGAAAACCAAACCCAGCACTTAAATGAACCAAAACAAAAAGTCGTGATTCATGTATGGATCTACAGAGAGGATTTCCTACTCCCACTTCCTATATGCCTTCAAAGAGCTGAAAAACATCCCCTTTTTTTTAAAGATGGGATTAGAAGGAGTATTTGCAAAGAAGTGTTTAAGCCCTCGTGGGGAGCAGGGCTGGGCTTTACCCTCCCTGACAGTTATTCCAGCAGCTTGCCTGGGGCATGTTATGCTCCCTGCACTGTTTTTTCATCTTGTGGGTAGGTACCTACCTCTTCTGTGTCTCCTGTGTAATTGGGATGTTATGAATGCTAGTCAAAATGTTAAGTATCGCAGAGTGCTATTGCAGCCTAAACAATCCCTGTGACTCTAGTCTGTGTTTATAGCTAGTCGTGTGTGATGGTTGTAGCAGGATTGTTTCCTAGGCTTGGAGTCTGAAAATGCCAGGTAGAGGAGGAGAGCAGGGCAATGCATTTAGCTGGGAAGTTAGGTTTATCTTCTGTATATCTTACTGATACCATTTGTATTTGACTCAGTCAGCATTCATTTAATGCACATGCATTAACAAATACTCATTAAAGTCAGACAGAAGCTGACTGCTGTCTAATACACCAAATACCTCAGGCTGTATTCAGGTATATATATTTATACATAAATACATAAGTATGTATATATACATGTGTGTGAATGTATGCATGTGTGTGTATGTTTGGATTTCTTATTCCTTGAGACAGTTATGTTCTGCTGATCCTTTGATACAGAGACAGCCTTGTGGGTGCTCTCCAGATGAAATGACCTAATTCAGTTTACACCATGAATGTGGGGTTAGGCAGGGCCACTCTCCGCTGTGCTTGCAGCCCCAACCCACGCAGCCTGAGGTCAGCAGCAGCCCTAGCAGTGCTCAAGGAGGCTGTGGTTGGAGTTCCTCCCACTCCAGGGAGCAGAGCAGCTGTGGCTGAGCATCCCTCTGGCTGGTGGGAAGGGAGCAGCTACCCTGCCCCAGCAGGGCATTAGCTGCATAAACCAACTTGGCGCAGATTGGGCCTGGCGCTAAGTGTCAGCAAAGCTCACATTCCATTTAATACAGCTGCTTGCAAGGTAGAGCCTGACTTGGCAGCAGTCCAGCGTGTGGACTCCTCGCTGTGAACTTGCTGCACACTCCACTCAGCGCAGTGAACACTCGCTAAGAAGCACACAGTGCCCTGAAAATGCAGCGTGCCATCCTAATGCTGTGGCTGGTCATACTCCCATGGCTGGCAGCAGTAACATACCTGCTGCTTGTACCAGGGGACAGCTGGCAATGCAGGTGTCTTGCTGTCAGGTAGCATCGGTGCACCAGGGGAGATGGTGGTAGGAAGCTGCATGCTGCCACCTCTCTTTCTGCACAAGCATACCCAGAGCATCAACAAAGTGGAAGATCTTGTACTCTGATCTGCTTGGAAAAAGATATGTCACTGAATATTGATTCACTCTGCAATGAGACTAATACTTTCCGAACAGCTGCAAGTCTCTTATACCCTCTGAAATATTCTTGTGGGGGAGTGACGTGGAATATGTTCCCCTCTAAAATGTTATTTTCATTTGATGTGTGTGCTAATGTGTGTGCAATACAGTCAGTGAGATTACCCCAGGCTGTCACATGTTGGAGACTTTGTACAGTTTGGTTTTATAATGGCACTTCTTACTGCTAAACATTTTAAACTATATTTTTAAAATGAAAAGCAGACAAACAAATATTGGGAAAGTCTTGCTTGAGACAGAGAAAATAGCTCCTGGGGGAAACACGTTTTTATTGCTCTTGGCTTATGAAACACTTCACAGAGGTCAGACTTCTTTTCTGTGTAAAGATCACACATGGGGGTACAGAATGATTTTCTGAAAGTCTCATAGTATGTTAGCAACAGAAGTAGAACATCTGTTATTAATTAGGCAATAAATAATAACTAAGATGGTGATGGAGGGGATGGGGTAGTAGAGCTGTGTTCAGGCTAAAGCACCTTGCTTTTAGTCTGCCTCTTAAACTGCTCTCAGATTCACACAACATCCTGCCTCTGTATGATTCAGCTGCGCTAGCTGAGCTGTGTCCTGGCCCTCCCTTTCTCCCCTTGTGAAGGAGGGCAGGCCTTTGGCCACATGAAAGGGAACATTAAAAGAAATAAAAAGCAACCTCCAAACCTCAGGAAAGGGCATTGTGCTTTGAAGGGAGCCAGTGTGCTCACCCACTCCCCCGTGACTCATGACCTTGGTGGCTGCGAGCAGCAGCCATAGCACGAACCTGAATCAGGATGTTGACAGATGCCACGGGCGGCCGTGGGCATGTTTAGACTAAATGGGAGGTTCAGGTCTCCGGTAGCAAGGCTGTGGCACACATTGCCGTTCCTGTTCAAAACAGGCATGTACCAGCCTCGACATAGGTGCTTAGGGACACTGCATTTGCTTTGCAGGCATTGTTTGAGTGCTTCTGGCTGAGGCAGTGTCCAGAGCATTACCTGTGCAAGAGCCATCACCTTAATTGCATGATGGTTTGGTAACTCGGGAGGTGCAGGAGGCGGTGTTCAGCTGGCAGCAGCGGGGTGCTCCAAGGCGGAGTGACTCAGTGGAACGTGCTGCCGGCCCCCAGGCACCTGGCTGCCTCCGAGCTGCCCTGTGGCAGGCGTGGGCACGCACCCGCCACCACACTCCTTCCTGGAAGGAGTCTCTGCTTCCGTTTCTCTTAAAAAATTATGACATTAGCTTGTTTGGAGGACTATTATTCATAGTCATATTTCACTAGATAAACCTCCAAGTTGGGTGTGATGCCAGGAAAGGTGCAAGGTTAACAAGTCAGGGCATCAAAATCCACTCTTCCAACCTAACGAAAGCATGTATGAATTTCACTTTCACACTGTGACATGGGGATGCACTCCAGCTGGCCCACAGCTTTTGCTGCCATTACTGGCCTGAGATTCACCGTAATTTCATACTTCTTGAACGACTGGCTTAGACAGATCAAATCTTTGATGTATTCCTACCAACCCCGTGTGTGTGAACAGGCGGAAGTATAGAAGCACTCGTCAGGACAACAGTAATTAGTTGCAATTTCCAAACTGAAATGCACAATTAATGCTGTGTCACATACTGAGTATCAGTCATGCAATGACAGGGTTGTGATGGCAATTAGGAATTCCAGAGTTTTAGGGCAATTGCTGTGCTGAAAATCCTGCTCAGCTTGTACAAATAGTCCTGAGCTGTATTAATCCATTGTGCAGTATCACGCGGAGGGACTGTTTGCATCTCACAGTAACTGCTGCAACCCAGCCTCCCAAGAGATGGAAGTTCCTCTTTCTTGGAGCACATCTCTGGGGGATAAAGTAACCCTGAGCCCAGATGAAAGCCAGCTCTCTCCCTGAAAAAAAACACAATCAGTGAATACTGAAGGTCCTCCAGTTCATCTTTCTTTGCTTGAAGTCTCCTCCAATTCAAACTCCAAGAGCCCCCTCCTCCCATTGTGAGCTTCCCCCCTTCCACGGAGAGCAGAGAGTCGATATGCAACAGGCAGCCCAGGGCTTCAACCCGCCAACCCATCGAAAGCAGAGGCACAGTGACAGCAGTGCCTGAACAGCACTTCCCTCCACCACGGTCACCACCAGGTTATGAGAGTATTGCACACACAAGGCTGACGGTGAGGGTCTCTCCCTGATGGCACCTGGGAAGAGACCTCCTCACCTCCTCACCTGTCCTACAAACATGGAGCATGGAGAGCGCCACAGGTCTCACACTCTGCTGTGCCAGAGGGGCTCAGATCCTGAGAGCTTCACAAAATCATGGTTTGTTGCTCTCAGAGGCAAACACACCAGTTTTACAAATGCCAGCAGCCCTTACCTGCCACCTACCAGTTTGGGGAACAGATGTCAGACTTGCTCACACCACTGGAGATGTGTGAACAAAACTGCCCGCAGCTCAGCAATGCTGTCCACCAAAACCACTGGGTTATGCAGCTTGTCCATGGGTATCCTACCTTCATGGTTCCACATCTAACATACCTGTCCTGTGTCTGAGATACCTTTGCAATGACTAAACTTAGGAGTTGTCTACCAATAACATTTGCCATTGCAAAAGACATGCCGAAAGACAGCTCTGCCTGGCTGATGCCACCGCATTTGTCCTCTGGTCCCATCAAAGGCTTCCAGGATGACAGAGGCACTGCCAGATGTGTTTGGTATGGGGACCCAACCTGGGATTTCTCAGTGTTAGGTTTTTCTGAGTCATGGCGAATGTTGGGGCAATTTCATGATCACCTCCAACCCCCCAAATGCAGGGAAAGGCCAGACTATCTGCCTACTAACACTGAACCTGAAATTTAAAAACACTCTGCTTTTAATATGCTGAAGTACCTAATAAAAGAGGGAGCTCAGCACTGGTGCAGACAGCACAGCACCCCATCCCTGCCAGAGGGAGGAGAGGGTGGGGGACAGTGAGCTCCCCAGTTTCTTCATTAGCACCACTCCTGCTCTTTCTTTTTGATTTTCAAGAAAGCAAACTTGTTTTTTCACCAAACGCTTCCCACCTGTATACCCCAAAGCCTTCATGGCCTGTTACTGTTTTTCCTAAAGCATTTTGAACTAAACGCTGCTTTGAAACCTGTCCCCAAGCCCTTCTGGTACTGCTGGATCAGCATTTTTAACCTTCCGCTCCTTAACGGTCCTCTACAATATTTACTGCTCCCACTTTGAATAATGTGAGATTAATTTAATTCTGCATCTTTTTCACATAGTAATTGTTATTAAATCTCTGAATCCTGATGCAGTATTATCAAGTGGCTTCTACAAGCTGCTACAGTGGTAGGGCCAGATCCACAGACCACTGATTTCTTTCATTTTGTGGAAGTTGTACAGGACTCAAGAAGAACCAAGTATTGTTTGCACTGCAGACTTTCCACAGGTCACTAAACCAATGCCTACACTGAACCAACTGCCATTATTATTCTGAACAGGGAGTCAGCCCCATCCCAACATTATGAACCTTTTTTTTTTTTATTTCAGTTCAGCAGCTGAACCAAAATATTAATAAAAGAAACAAAGAAACAAAGATCCAAATGAGCAGTATGTAAAATTTGCAGGTGTTTATTTCAGGTTAAAAAAGCTTTGTCCACATAAAACATCCCATCTGACCCAAAGCAAAAAAAAAAATTTCCTTGCATTCACCAGTAGTACCACACACAGCAGGTGGAAAGGATGGGGGAAAAAAAAAAAAAAAAAAAAAAGAAAGAAATTTAAACCCACATCTACCATTTAGGGTCAGTGGAGACTTCCCCGGAGTGGGCTGGCCCAGAGGCATTGGAGACAGCCATATATTTGGGGGCCAAATGCTTTGGGAGAGACAGTTGTTCCTCTGGCTCTTCTCCTCCCACTCAGCAGGTTTCCAGGAAATCATGTGAATAAAAGCCTTTGTTAGGAGAAAGGAGAGAGGGGCACTGAGACAAGCTGGAGAGGACAATGCCAGCCAGCACCATGCTGACAAGTCCTCCCTCAGAAAGCAGCTGTGCCCCCGTTGCGCTGGGTGAATGACAAGGATGTCAGGATGTCAAAACGTTGCAATTGTGTCCAATTGAGCAATAAATCATGTCTTGTTCAGGGATGCTCTCCTGAATAGCTGGGTAATCACTGCTCGTTGGTTAAATGCTCCCTAATGGATGAGGTTTCCTTTGGAGCAGATATAAGTCTCCAATGCCTAGGGGTGAGTGTTTTTCAGTGATGAGACTGGAAGAGCCTCTGAGTGAGCAAAGCCAAAAGCATCCTGCAGAATCCCCCCTTCACAGTGGGCAGAATTGTCACCAACAATTAATCATGTCTTTGTTTGGGGTTTTTTTTTTCCTAGATATAACTATTTGGGTCAAATTTATGAACAGTTTTAGGATGTCTGAACTACTTTTGGGGGAGAATTTGCTATTACCTTCTAAGAAACTACTGAGATCTACCTACTAGCAGCAGGTGGAGACCTGTGGAAGAGACAGAAGTGAGACAAAACATTTTCCAAGCAAAGATATAATTAGGGATTAGAGACACTGATCCTACAGCATAGTATAATTAGGGGATTACGGCGTGGCATTGGCCTGGATTAGACTTGACAGAAAAATCTCTACCCTGCTATATAAAACCTTCCGTGTTTTGAAATGGAAACCTGTAAACAAAAGGTCTTCGCTGTTTTAAACCCCATGTCCTACAGCAGCGTCATGCTGCTAAGGCTTGCATGTTGAGGAGTGAATGGAAACTTGTGTGGTGTCCTGGGTCAGAAGTAAGAGAAACCCCTGACAGAAGCTGACCACCAGCTCCATCTGCTGCTTCCCCTTCCTCACAGGGAAACCGGTCCCAGCTGAGTCTCCTCTGGTGTCCCCAGTCCTCCCCGGCCAAGCCTTTCTCTCAGCCCCTCCTAGGTGTAGGCAGCATGGGGCAGTGGGCTTGAGGACCCCCGCTCTGGTTTATGGGCAGGTTCCAGCTGCGATTTCCCCTAGGGTTTGGAAAGAGGCTTGAAGGGCACCCACCATGCCCCCCAGCCCTAGGCATCGTGTGGGAGGACAGAATGACTCCTTTACGTGGTAAGGGGGACCAAGGAAGGCACCCTGTGGGCAGAGAGAGAGGGAGAAACCTGCCTGTGCACAGCCCTGATATCACAGTCCTGCATCAGCCAAGCCAGCCTTTAAATCAAACGAACACAAAATTGTGAGAATCATCTACACCAATTACATTCCTTTACCTCCTACCCGAAAGCATTTCTAAAAACAGCAACTAAAAAAAATATATTTAAATCATACCTCCAAATGGACCACCAGCAGGACAGGCTTGGTGTGCTATTGGTACATTAGTTGATTAATTCTTGCTAAAACTCAGTAAAATGCTCTAGTGAAGCATCCCCCAAATCAAGCAGTAAGAGCAATGCTGCCATTCAACTGCAGTATTTTTGTGGTGCCCAGAGCTGTAGATTCCCTGAGGGGAAGAGGGGAGCGGGGAAGCTTGTGCCCTCCTGCAGCTCCGAGCACTGTGCCATGGGGGTTTTTGTCACATACGATGGTTGCAGCAGCAAGGCTGCCTAGTTGCCACGCCATCTTCTTCTCTCTGTATACCACTTCTTTTCTTTTCTCTAGTACTAATTCTTCAGCACAGAAGCCACTTTTTTACTCTGTTATATCTATTACTTGTTCATGGCAGTATGGATTGTAAATGTGAACGACTGAGTACTTCACTTCCCTTGTTACATACTTTCCAGCATGCAGGTGGATGATAAAATAATAATCTGCATCTTACGGTCAATTAACAGGAGTAAATCCATGAATGAAATGCATGTGACAAAAGCCCGGTGTGAGAAGGCCCTGCAGCCTCTGCAGATCCACTACTTGTTTCTCTTTCTGATGCTCAAAAATCAATATAAAGTTTCAACAGCCTTCACATGTAAGTGCTAGATAATACGATCTTGACCAAATCAAAGGCTTCTTTTACTTTGGGGAGCATTGATTTTAACAAGGTCATTTGTCTTCTTTCTGTGCAATCGCAGAATGAAAAATTGCAGAATTTACAGAAAATAGAGAGTCATCAGCATATCATTTTGTCAGACTACAATCTGTCTGCAGATAAATGACTGTCAGATTTCCTCAGCCTAGGAAGATAACCTGAACACTGTCTTTGGTGTAGCATTTTTACAAAAACTTCCCAGCACTCACACCAAGCCAAATATTCAGGATACTAAAATTAAGATAATGAAACATATGGTTTTAATTAAAAAATATTCCAAAGCAAGTGTTTGGATTCTCAGATCTGTCCTCTTTTAAGGTATTATTTGCAATTGTTTTGCAATTTTATCTATAATATGAACTAAATCTTTGTGATACATCATAGGCTTGTCTAGTAAATGTAATTGTCTCCCCTCTACGTTGTATTTTCCTTGGTCAGGATTATTACCCTCTTGAGCACCTTACTTGGCCTTTTGCTATCTGACAAGCCAATTAAAAAGTTATTTGAAGTTGTAAGTAAAGAAGTAAAAGAAGATTTGGAGCTATAAAAAGTAACCTGTATACTTCTAGAAAAGCACCTATCTGGAGGGTATTAAATGACTGCAATGTACAGTCAGGAATAAAAGGTAACACATCAAATCAGAGCTGTCATTTCATCTCCCATTAAGACATTAATTAATTTCCCTTTGACAGTGATAGCAGTTGAGCTTCAACATAATGACACATGATACAAAAGCGTAAGAGCTTCTTTTAAATGTGCATATTGATAGTCACCTGCCTGGGATCCTACATAGTACAGTAGATTTCTTTGCCCACATTTTGCTCAGCAGGACCATTAGGTGGTCAGTCAGAGGCTGCAGAAAGGCTCAGGAGCTCCTGGAATCAGAATGCATCCTTATTTCCAGAGTAGTTTTTTGGTTTTGTAAGATGTGGAAGATCTTACTGTTCCTAAAATACCTGCTTGCTTAGGGGAATTTTAAATGTGATTCTTCTCACTTGTGTTTAG
Organism: Falco peregrinus; assembly: GCF_023634155.1. NCBI lineage: Eukaryota > Metazoa > Chordata > Aves > Falconiformes > Falconidae > Falco > Falco peregrinus. The sequence goes on along the minus strand of NC_073725.1, from coordinate 48,604,155 downwards.
GATTAATTAACCTTTGAGAGAAGAAAGTCTTGTATACCTAATGAAATGACCTGAAAAGATCTGTATTTAAAAGGAAGCCTACCAACTGTGTGACAACCTAGTTCTGCGTAATAATCCTGCGGCTGCTGCACGGCAGTTGCTTTAGGGTTCACCCAGAGCCTTGGGGGCAACCTGTTCCCCTAGTGCCCCCCGAGATGCCCCTTGTGCTGCAGCAAGCCCCAGCTCACAGCTCAGCCACCCAGTTTAAGGGGCCTGACTTCCAGGAATGGGGATGAGTTTCTCTGGCAGTCCACCCTGGTTTTCCAGCAGATGGCAATAACCCGTAGTGGGTGAGCGGGAGGAGTGGGGGCCTGGGCACGGGTGGGACTGGAGCCTCCCCAGCAGCCCTGCCAGATCCCGGCGGTGGGGAGAGAGGGGGAAAGGAGGGAAGAGAGAGCAAGCCAATGAATAATAGATTACTAAAATCTAGCCAGCTAGAAAGTGCATACACAGGAGAGGGGAAGAGTGCATAATTCATCTATAATTGCTCGGGGGGGAGATTTTAAATAAAGAAGAGAGACAGGTACACATTCCCTTTGTTTCTTAAGTTTTCCAGTGGTGGAAATGTGGTTTTATTCACTCATCTTGGCCTTAGGGCTCAAAGGTGACCCAGCTACTTGTCCTGCCACCTGTCAGGTGATGCAGCTGGTCACACATGGGATGCCAAGGCGTGACTGAGGCATGACCTAAAAATAACTGTTGCCTATAATATTGCAAAGAGTGGTGGGCGTATAGGATGCATCTTTAAAAAGACAGGGACAAAATCCTGGTACTATCTTGTAAACGGCTGTTTCATAGCTCCTGAAAATACTTTGGAGGAATTTCTATCTTGTGATTCACCGTTAATCAACCTGCACACTTTGCAAACCATCAAATTTGCTTGCAGTTGGCTTTTGTCACAGGAAATGGAAACCTGTTTAACTTTCTTGAGTTTCTCTGGAGTAAACAAAGGAACAGGAAAGAACAACACAGGTTGGGTAACCTGAAATCTATAAAGCATGTTTCCTTAGGAATCAAGCACATTTGTGTCTAGAAGTGATGATTTTACTTGGTAAACTTACACCCTACATCTGTCAAGATTAAACACCTCAAAATTCTTATAGGCTAAACATAAATATAGACCCATGCTCTCAGCTCAAGAGGTCTGTTTGCGCCAACATCTCATCTCTGAAAGTCGAAAAAATCAAGCTCTTCTGGAGGAATAGCAAATGAGACAACATGTCCTGGTTTCTTATTCACCAGGGGGAGACACAAAAGGCTGGTCTATGCTGCAAAACCTGAGCATTTACAACCGCAGCTGTTCCACAGCTACCTGCGCAAAGCTCCTTTTGTTTTCTCACCTCTCTACGGTCTTGGCCTCAGTGAAAGACTTTGGCAACAAGTTCCATGTTCTAGTTTGTGTGAAAACCTTTCTCAGTTTCTACTTTGTAACATTTCAGTATCACTGAACGTTCTTTTTTTTTTTTTTTTTTTTTTTTTTTTTTTTTTCCTAAAGAGAGAGCACACTTAGAAACTTCTGATCTGCTTTCTCCTTACCACGATGTTCTGTTTTTTTCTTATACAAGGGTTTCCTTGTACTGGTCTCTTCCAGAGATAAACCTTTACAAGTTCCTAAAAAAAGGCATAATAAAGTGGGAAGAATGGGTAATGCCCTCTCATAAAACATGCAGAAAAATACTGAAAGAAAAGGCAATTCTTCCATTTTTATGTCTCCCTTGCCACCTTCCAAGAAGCAAATTAAAAGGGTTGACGAACATAATTGTTTTGGGTGGGTATGTGATTGAGATCCCAATAATAATGTAACTGCAAGAGCAATAGTTGAAGACCTGTATCTATTAAAATTTAGTAATGTTTATTATCTACCCTCCACTATATCAGCAAATCTGTTTTAACTTCTGCTGGTATGGCAGCTTCTCAGCCTCCACAGCAGCAACCTGTTTCATGCTTATTTTCGAATTATTGTGTGTTCAGCACCTAATGAGACAATCATTTTGTGGCATGCACGGACTATGTGGTCCAGATTTCCAGCTCTGTGATTATTTTGCTGTTCTGTTACGACAAAGTTAATACAGGGAGGTGAGCTCTAGCATTTAACTCAGTGCCAGATGGACGGGCACAAAAACCTGCAGTTTGAGAGACCTGCTCAGAAGTAACCATCTTGCACTTCATTTTCTGACCAAGAGACAAGATGCCTATGGATACTGTGTTTCTCTTAATGATAACTTGGGGTTAATAACGCACTAAACAATTTCCATTAAACAAGAGTAGGAATGGATAACGTATTTCCCAGTGAATAGTAAAATCACAACAAATAAGGTTGTGATTTTTTATTTTTCATTTATTCGGAAACTTCATAGATTTGATCTGAATTAATCTGAACGATGCTGCCTAGGGAGAGCAAAGGAAAAGCAATGTCACTGTATTCCCATCACGGAGCTGGGGGAGGGGGCCGCCTCTCTTTGAACATTCATTCTCAGTGTGAAAGACGCAGGTTCAGTGTCTGCTTCAGGGGATTTAAGCCCCCTCCACCACCTCTTTTTCAGTCCTTAATCGCTATCTGCCACACCATTAAATATTCTGGGGTGCTTGCAATCCTGTTGCTGCTGTTCCACTTAGCATTAATAATTAAATCTTCACTGGCAGAGGGACTGAGCTTCAGATATCTTCCATCCTTGAGGAGTGCTCGAGGCTGAGAAGCATTCATGTCCTTTGTTGAAATGACTGCTCATATATTTTCCACACACCAGAACTGTGCCAACCAGAGGGACTGAAGGTGGCCCACTTTAGAGTGACTGTCTCACGGTTACGATGCTAATCTGGAAGAGATGGTAAACATGATTTTAAATCCAGTTTCTGCTTCATTTGAACTAAACTACAAGGTCTTTGTTTTGCTACAAAAACTCTCACATTTAAATTTGTTTTGACCCAAGTCAGGGCCTGTTTTTAATTTTGTTTTCCCCCCCTCCCCCCCTCCTTGCTTTTTTTATCTCGGCAGGGAGCCTGAGAACTCTCCCTCCCTTTTCATTAATTGCAAATATAATGATAACAAAACTCTGAGCCAATGAACACCTCTCATTTGGCTTTGGAGTTTATTCATCCCTAAGGTATAGTTATTATTTCATAATTGGAAGCACCTTCTAGGTATTCTTTTATCAGTGGTATAATAGGTACTTACAGCTCTGCTGCTACTTCCTTGTGAACCCACCTTGGCTTTAACAGCTTTTATCTTGGCTCAGCTGTTAGCGATGGACTAACTAGCTATGGGCTCCTCCCTTCCAGGGCATAGTTTCATCCTGACCGAAACCAGCATCCTACACAGCCTCACTCTGTTGTTAGGGCAGACAGGTGCTGCACCATATTTCTTCCCACTCTGCAGGAAGAGATCATGACCTCAGTTATGTAAAACAGCGGATGGAGCATACATATTACATACTACTAAAGTCATGACCTAGTATGCAGCTTCTAGACTATCTAATTAGGGAGCGAGCTAACTAGAACTGGCTAAAATGTCCATATACTGGACATATTTTTATTTTGTGGGCTTCAAAAGAGATATAAGCCTCTCCTCCTTCCAAAATTGTTTATATTTGCCACCAACGTTTTCACTAAAAGGTTTACCATTTATTAAATTGAAAACTGAGTTTTCAAATGAAGTCTGTGGTTACACAAATCAATGGTTTTGATGAAAACAAGGAAGTTTGGGGACTGGCTTAATGACAGTGATACAGGTGAGAAGTTTCCACTGACGCTTTAGGGAGTGCCACCATAGGGAATGGCTGAGACTGGGGGAAAAGGCACCACACAACAGCTATGGTGAAGAGGTGCAATGCAGTGTCGCAGCTAACATGGTTTTTCTTTTCCCCCTTTCTTTATCAAGGAGCAATTGTACAATCAAGCTGTGATCTACCCAAAATGTTCCAGAGGATCCTTCACATCAGCTTGGGGTGTAAACCTGTGCTGGTCCAGCCAAAATACTACAGATTTCCATTCTTTCTAATGACACATTGATTTTACTATTTAAAAAAAACACATACAAGTAATGAAGACCCAGCTAATCCCCTTCTTATGAGTTTCTCCCATGGTTTGCTCTCTAGTGAAAAATGAATGACTCACTTCTGGCTAGAAGCAGCTGAGACAACAGGACTAATGGCAGCATTAACTGTGTCCTACAGCATTATTGCTATGCCAGCCTTAGAGCAATGAAATACTTTGTAAGGGTTTTTGTTCCTTTTCCAATGGAAAACAATTAGGGAGAAAGAACAGAAAGCACACGGAAAACCAGCAGAGAAACTTGCAGGAAAGCAAACAAGGCAAAATGTGGATTTGGATTCCTGAAGATAGCTCTATTTGAAGAAGGAGCAACGGAATTGGAAGGTTTGGTTCATGAACTCCAGTGACTCCTTGGGAATGGCTATGATATGCTGAAATTGCTAAGAACTCTGAGCCAGCGCATAGTTTCCCTCATACCAGCCCACTCGGACTTGAAATAACTTTTTTTTTCAGAAGCAAAACACAGAACTGAAAGAAAGAAACGCAGCATGTCATAGAAGTGTCATAACCTGACTCCTTCTGCAGCAGCTATTGGCACGGAAGGTTTGTTTTCTCTTTCATTAAGCAGAATTAGAGAAGAGTTGGCGCAGGGGCTATAATGGAATAGATGAACTGGAGATGGAAGAATTAAAAGTGGCACTTGTACTAGTAAATTAAACATGGTCACAGGCACTGGAACTTGATCATCTATACTGTGAAATTCTTAGAACAGTCCTTCCCATGGCTTTGGTCAGAGGCTAGCTTGCCATATCACATGCATGTTCTGTGATGAGACCTTTCCCAATAGGTAGTCTAGATGTGAACACCAGATTTTGAAGATTAAGAGCCCTATGGTTGTGGGCCCTTCTGGGCCAGTTGACCTCACTGTCTGAGAGATGCTCAGGCATGTTTAACTCACTGGTATAGGCACAGCCACAGAGAATTCAGGGACCTTCAAATCCTTCTTCCTTTGACATAAGCAACCAAGTCACATCTTTTCTCTAAATGGATCTAACAGCATCTTGAAATGAGTTAAGATTTTTTTCTCGATATTAGTGCTGCCTCTGAAGCCATTAAAAATCTCCATCCTCCTGATGACAAGGGGCTTTATAAAACAGGAAAAAGAAAAAAGTAAAAAGTAAAAAGAAAAAAGAAAAAAAAAGAAAAAAGAAAAAAGAAAAAAGAAAAAAGAAAAAAGAAAAAAGAAAAGAAAAAAGAAAGCCAATTTGCATCCATTTTTCTTAGAGAGAAAAGCTTCTGTTGGTGTTTCCCCTGAAATATTTACAGAAAGGAATTAAAATCCCTCTTAACCTTTGTGACGTTCAACTGAATACGAGAATATGGAAATGGTTAGAGACCTCACAGAAGATGGAGTGCACTGTTAACATGCTTCAAATGGTCTCTTCCATGATGAATGATTAAAAAAAAGTATTTTTTACCCTTGCTACTACTGGCTATTCTAGTTCTTATTTCTATTATGGGTAGAAAGCACCTCCTCATTTCCAGCTCACACCTATCACAGCTCAAATAGGAAAGTCACCCTGCACATACAGTATTTCATGCAGCAGCAGCTTGCCCAGTCATATAGACAGCCCTGGACACTAAAGCTGTGCCTGTACTAGTAAATGAAACAGGCTAAGACTGCTCTGTGGCCCTGGTGAACTGGCAGCATCCATCAGCTACACTCTGTCACCCTCAAAACCAGAGTGGATGCATCCAAAGTGCCTAATGGGAATAGTCTCTGGTCTGTGCTAATTCTTAAACTGCTTGGACATGGAGAGATTCAGTTCGGCCAAAACCATGCACCGAAACCATACCAGGGAGCATGCTAACGATTTAACATGGTGGGTGGCCCCATTTGTTTATCAGCACAGCCAGAGCCTGAGACCGTGATTTGCAAAAACGTTTACTGAGTTAAATATCACGGTTACTAGATGAAGTATTTTTTTCTGAATCACCGGGATCCATAGAGTGAAACCTCTTCCATCAGGATTGCTGTCTCTGTTTTCTTCACAACCCACCCTATAGTGACCAAGCAACATCTTTAAGAGAAAATGTCATGCTTGTAGAACAAAATATTTCAGAGAAAAACTTCAGAGAAATATCACACACACATGTCTGTTTTTCTGAGGATAGATAGGATTAAATTCACTTCAAGTCATCAATTTTTTCTCATTAGTTTGTCTAATACTTTTTGAACCTGAAAACTTTTGGCATTCACCAGTTCCAGCAGCAATGATTTCCACAGTGTAATTACTTCAACAGACTCTGGAGTGTAATCGTTCTGCTCACATATGGGTACCTGCTTTAAGATGAGATTAATTATTCTCTAGACTCTTTTGACTGTAACAAATACAACTCCACTGATTTTCCAGGGAGCTTAGGCATCTACCTTTGATGTAGATACATACTAATAGATACCCCGAAAAATTTGGCAGAATGAACCTCTCCCCTGACTTTTAGCTATCCCCGTTAAGCTGAGGTGACTCCCATCCAGTCTATCAGTCTCTGCTATTCCCCAGAAATAGCATTCAGCATAAACTGGACAACCTCACAGAACTTCACTTTGACTGTCCACTGGGAATGTTACTGGACCTTGAGAAGCCTCTGAGGTTGCATGGGATTAGCAGAGCTAATTAGTTGCTCACTGAACCATGCTGAGCTCTTGCACTCGCGTGAATTCTGAACTTAAGTGATTTAGGGAACTAGAAACTCCTTCGTGTATCTTCTCTAAGCCTGAACTCTGCACAGTATAACAAAATGAACTTCAATACGAATAAAACATTTAACACACAAGGGTTTATTTAATTCTTTTTGCACAGCCATGTAATATCTTTATATTTCTTTTGATTTTGCTTATCACTGCTTCATAAACACAATTCTTTCCTTTTCATTAGACAAAAAATAAGGTACTTTTAGAAATTAAAGACACTGGTGCAGGACTCTTAATTCTCCAAGGTATAAATGGACATTTACATTGTGCTTTTTGAATATCCATTCCTTTCATTACAGGTTTATTCCATGAAAGAGATATTATTATTTGAAAGATTAATTGTGCCTTTTGTATGGCCTGTTAGTTCAAATGGTGGCTAGATCAAGACATGACTAGCTGTGCAGAGCTGATCAAGATTTAGCTTAGGCAAAGGTCTTAAGTCAAAGTAGCACAAAGAAATGTCCTCCACCCATTGTCTGCTTTAGCAATTCTGACAGAAAATTATTCAATACCTTCCTCCACTTTTAATTCTGTGCTGTGACTCAGAGGTGTATTTTTATGTTCCACATCAAAGTGATACAGTTTGGAATACTATGCTCAAGAAGAGAAAAGTGATAAACAGTTTACCTTCACAGGTAAGTAGTGAGCATGGTCTTGGCAAGAGAAGAATTAAAGGAACAGTTTGGCCAAAACAAATCTCACTTTGTTCTTTAGTAACACTGACAATCAGATAGTTGTAAAAAATTGTTCTTTACATGCAATCTGAGACTGCTAATACAAGCAATAGGCGTATTTGGATTTCTGTGACAGCTACCACTGCATGATCTCAGAGAGAGAGATACAAATACTGGGCACCACAATGACCATCTGGCAAATGAACAGCACAAAGTGAAAGCATGTGCTGACCACAGCCCAGTCTAGCTAACACGATTTACAAAAATAATCTTCTGGCAAGGTAGAAAAATCCTAAAAATTCCTCCCTGATTTTTCACAGTAAAACAAATAATCTCCGAACTGTGGATAAAAGTTCCTCCTTAAGGCAGAGAACATTCCTTTGTAGCATCATGGTGAAAGTTCTTCACTGAACTTCTGAGAAATATGGGTTCCTTCTTCTATATTCTTTCATTATCCCTTTTTCAGTTTATTTTCTTTATAATGCACAGTTATATAAATGAAAGTGTCTCATCTGTTACTGGAGTCAGGAGATGGGGAGTAAATTGACAAGTTCATGCAAAAAGCCCACAGTATCTGCACTTTGTTAAAAAGTGCTTTTGTAGCAGTGAGAAAGAAGAGAAAGGAGGAACTGATTGTGTGCATATGTGTAGGTGGTAAAGTATTTTTAGATAGAGGTGAGAGGCTAGAAGCTGTCAAAAAAGTGAGAGTAGGAGCAGAGCAGACAGGAGATGCCCCAGGTGATGTGCTTTCTATCAGGCAAGTTGCAACATTTTATAAAATACAGTTTATAAGTAGTATTCGAAGTAAAATGAAAACATTCTCTGTCAGAACTGTTTGCTTAGTTAAGTGCAAATTCAGAATAGTTTCTCTAGAGCATATCACTACTGAGGTTGTAAGACCAAACGCAGAGAAAAAGTCTGAAAAAAGGAATGAAAACCCAAGGAAACAGCAAAATGAGCAAGGTAGATATTTGCAGTGTCTGCCTGGTAGCTGTGAGAAAACTTGTATTTGCCTTCTCAGCCATTTCCAAAAGAAAGAATCAACATAGTTCATGAGATTAGTCTGTTTGGTAAGGGGTGGGGGGTGGCAGCCAATGAATAAACAACCGGGATTTAACACCGCTTGTGTTTTAAGCGGCACATTTCTGTTGGTTACCTAGTATCAGTCCTGGCGTTACGAGTAACAGGACAGCAACATCCAACCTCAGATACGCATTTCAAATGCATTAAGACATGACACGCATCTAGAATTACTGTGACTGACGCATAAAATAATGGACAGCTGAACTTGCAGAGATCTGAAATAGAGGACTCAGAAAAAAAAATGAGCAAAAAAGTAAAATGGGAATTTGCCCTTCAAATTTAATGAGCTCAGATTTTTATACACATGACCCTGGTGTTTCAGAGCTTTGAATCTAAGGAGAGAAAGCATCCTTTCTATGTCCAATTCAAACATCACAAATGGATCTTTCCAAGACTGGATTTTCAGAACTATGAAACTTGTTTTCTCTGGATTTGTGTTCTATGATAGATTTTAAGTGTTGGGTCAACTTTTTCTCCACAATTGAGGCATTTAGCATGCCAATTCCTTATGTGGCTTCTCCTGCAGCACTATACGGCTACCTGCTTTCAAAAAAAAATAATTATGGGAGCTGAATTACCTTTGAGACAACTCCCTTTTGGCAAACATAGTTAAATTTGGACAAAGGTTTTGAAGGTTTGGCGTAACAGGATGAACAGACACAGTTCAAATGCTGGCTTTTCATAAGGAAACAATTTAGAAAGACAAGAGACGGATGTCTTTGTGTGAGTTATGATATAAAACATTCAGAACGCAATAGATATATGAATGAAGGATCCTGTAGTTTCTACCATAGCTCATGTATACTACATAAAGCAATTGTAGTTGGCAGTTCTTCCAGTCTGAGATTTGTGAGGGATTGGATCCTGTGTACTGGATCTTTCCACCTAACACATACATACAGTACCTTCTGTCAGTATGACAGCCACCCTACATCTCCAGGAAAAACAAATCACAGTCAGTAAAGGTTGTGACCTTCAGCTCTTAGGTACAGAAATCACAGGCAGAGTATGTCACAGATGCTAAAACTGGAGCTTGAGCTGGACAATTTATTTGTAATGTGGAATCTTTCATGACTGCACTTGGGCAGGGACTTTAAATTACGTATCTTCTGGCACCTTCTGCTCTGTTATGCATGTTGATATTATGTGGGACCATTGGTTCAACACTGACTCAGAGGGAAGAGTGCCTCAGTCTGAATCACTAATGCCATATCCTGCAGCATTCTAGTGAGGCCTCGGCAGCACCGAAGGATAATTACATCATGGTTACTATGATTTTTGAGATGCTTTTATGTATACCTCAGGCATGTCAGTAGGTAAAATATAGGCCAGATTGCTCCGAAATTCCCAAGTGTCTCAAGTATATTATTTTCCACCACAGAACGGCGCATACAGATAGAATCCCATTAGACAAAAACACCCAACTGAACACCATACCCCAGATAACTCTGTATCTTTTTCATATAATTTACAAAAAAGTAAGTATGAATACAAAACTACAGTCCTTTTAACATGTCTTTTTGCCTTTTAATGATAAATAACGGACATCTGCATACAAGATGTCGTTTCCCTTACAATCTAAGAAATACAAGTCTCTAGTCTGTTTTTCCAGACTGTGAATAACTGCTGAAAAGGGTAGGTGGGACAGTGGTATCAACCTTACAATATCAACAAGATTTTAATAATGACATCTTGTGGACAGGCAGCCCCAAGTCAGACGATCCTTGGTGACAAGGGGACGTTTCACAAGTATTCAGGCTAAGCCACACAGAAGCAAAGCTTTAAGGTATTTGCAGTGTTTACTGCTTGTCTTGCATGTTGTCACATACACCCGATGCGAGGCACGAAGGAAATATTGGTATTGGAAATAACATTCAATATGAAAATGTGCCCACGTGCTCAGCTGCACTATTGATGCAATTTCTACCTTTTTCGTCCCTTTCTCCTGCTTGCGCTCCTCAGGTCTCTTCTCATCGCCTTTCGCTTTGGTAAACTCATTCTTCCCCACCTTTTACTATCTCCTTCCTCCTTCTGTGTGTTACAATAATCAAAGAAAATTACGGCCAACATTAGCCTTGATTAGATTAATAGAAGGCAGACAGTTTGCACATCTTGGTGCCGTTGTTGCAGGATGTTTGCAGATTCGTTCAGATAGCACTGGATCCGCTACGGCCAGTTCACGCTCTCAAGGTTGTCTCTGCAACCACGAGGACGGGATATCATTATTTTTTGAAAGAGAAAAATAAGATTCCTTACAATTTGAAAATGCTGTGAAGGCCATGTTAAGCATTCCCAAACTGGATGTTTGACAACTTTTACCAGCATAATAAGATATGCCAAGCAAATTAACTGGGAATAACTGGATAGGGCTATTTCTTGTTATTTCTGTTTGGTCAGACTGTTTAAGAATGGCGGTTTCTTCCGTTACCGGTGAGCCCCGGTTGCAGCGAGGAAGGGCTGTAGCTCCTGTCCTCCGTCCGTCTGTTCTCTTTGCTACTGACGGAGAGGCCGAGGCACCGACTCTGCCACGGGGGTCGGGGCGGTTCTCGCCCGGGCAGCGGCCCCGGGTTGCTTTAGCAGAGGACGAGCCCGGCGGGCGGCGCCGGGGGTCACCCGTGCGCTCACCCATTCCGCACCGGGAGCTGCGTCCCGCCGGAGGCCAGGCCGCGCGCCGCCCGCCGGGCTGCGGCCCCCCCCAGCTCTCTCGCCGGGCAGGGGGCTGCCGGGCCGGCCTCCCGCGGAGCCCAGCTCCAGCCGGGCCGGCGAGACCGGGCCCCCGAGCGGGCGGCGGGGGCGGTGCCGGGGCTCAGCGCCGGGCCCCCGGGCACGCTGTCGAGGGCGGCTCCGCGGGACCCCGCGGCGAACCCGCCTCCGGCCCCGGCGGCCGCACGGCGAAGCGCGAGGTGCCCGGGCGGGCGGGGCCCCGCGCACCCCGCTGACCGCACCGCGCCGGGGCGGGGCGAGACCCACGCGCCACCGCTGCCTGGCCGTCCGGGGCTGGCGGGAACCGGGGCACGCGGCGCCCGCCCCCCCGCCACACCCCCCGTACCTCCGCCTGGCCCCGCCCCGCGCCCCGCCCCCGGCACGTGACGGGGGAGCGGTGACGCCGCCGTGCCCCGGAGCTGACACTGGGCGCGGGGCGGGCGGGCGCCGGGGCAGCGGCTGGCGGGGAGGGCGAGCAGCGAGCGGGAGCGGCCGCGACTGAAGCGGGGCCTGGGCCCGGCCGCGCCGCCGAGGCAGGTAAGGGGCCGCGCCTCTCGGCCCGGCGCGGGGGAAGGAGGAAGGGGGAGGGCGGGGAGGAGCGCGGCGCCGCCGGGACAATCGGGCAGGGCAGCCCGGCCCTGCGGAGGGCACGGGCACGGGCACGGGCACGGGCACGGCCGCGCCGGGACTGGCTCGCCGCGGCGGCCCCGGCCCCTCGCCGCCGCCCTCCCTCTGCCGGGCCGCCGCCGGGGAGCGCCTCCTGTGCCAGGCGGCCGGCGGGGGTTCTGGGCGGCGCCGCCGCCCCGCGGTGCCCCCGGTGGCGGCGGCGGCTTCGTTCCCCAGGCGTCGCCGGCAGCGCCGAGGCGGCGGCGGCGGCGGCGGCGGCGGGAGGCAGCTCCGCACCTGGGCGCTGCCGGTGGGCCCGCGGTGCCGGGGCGGCGCGGAGGCCGGGCAGGGCCGCCCGACCCGCCTTGTGCAAGCGGCGCTCACCTGCGGGGGCCGCGGCCGGCGGGAGACAAAGGGAGGCGGCGGGCAGCGGCGCCTGGGCGGCCTCTCCCGGGCGGCCTCCCCGGGCGCCCCGCGGAGCCGGGGCGTTGGGCGCCTCTGGGTTAACCTGAGCGCGGCAGCCCCGGGGGGCTTGGTGGGGGCGGCCGGGGCGGGTTTGCCGCGCTGTTTGCAGCCGGTCCTTGGAGTCGGCAACTTAACAAAAGCCCGCAACGAGGGGCGAGTGGGCTGGTGATGCGCTGGAAGCTCGTCAAGGTGTGGGGTGCTGCAGCGTGGCTTGAGAAGTTGTCCTGACAGTTGTTTAAAATGCATCGCTTATTCAGTGCTCTGAGTCATTGGCAATTATTAAATGGTTACTTATTATGCCTTTAATTTTCAAGGACGTGTGAGCGCTGGGAAGCTATTTTATTTGAAAATAGTGCTTGACTGCTGGGTTAGTAATCTCTGAGGAAACAGTTAAGGATTAAGCTTGTTTTCATAAGCTTGTAAGCGGTCGTGTTTTGTCTATATCTGTTGTTTGCATTTGCATCTTTGCATCTATTTTTGCACAACTTTTGCATGCTGTGGATGTACACTTCGTAGAAGGCGGTTTTTACAGGCGCTGGTGAGGGCTGGTTGTCTGCATGCAAGTACTGGCAGAGGAGCAAGTTGTGCGGGAAAGGAGTGGAGCCCCTTGGGAAGAAAGGCATGAATAGGGTTGAATTCCGACGAGGTTATTGTGGGACCGGGCTGCCAAGCAGTGGTTGTGCAGTACGGCTTGAACTCCTAAAAAAACTGCCCGGGGAGAAGCAGCAATCTTAGAGTTTAGTGAGCTGTAGCCAGGGGATCTAATCTGGCCTGAACTGTTAAGAACTTATCCTAATTTAGCTTCAGTAATTGAGTTTATTTCTGTATCGGCACTGCGGAAGGGTTCATTTTAGTAGTGAGTGAAGTTTGATGCTGAAAATGGAAAAAGATTACACAAGTCAACTGCTGCTGCTTTGTAGGACACCGTGAACAAGGTCACAGGAAGAATTTTAAGGCAATCGGTTAACATCCTCAGTGGCATTTTAAATAATTTATTATCTGTTTGTATTTTAAATAAGTAACAATTCCGTAGCCATGACGACTAAGAAAAAAACCCCAAAAAGTATTTTTAATGTACCTGCAGTCTCAGTTACCTGGTTCTAGAAGATCAGAAGAAAATACTTGGTGCCTGATAATTTCAAGATGTGGAACACCTATTGCGTGCCTCCTGATTTTTGGTCGTGAGTTCTGGGGAAATGGTGAAGTTAGGGGTGGTCATATTAGCTATGATACATGATCAGATTGCATTTGTATCATATATGATCACACTTAGGATTCTGTGGCTGTGTTGGGACCGTGCTTCTTTCAAGACCAGCGAAGTGAGGGTCATTCTGCAGTGAAGGTGGGGTGCTGCGGGGGACACAAAACGAGGTCTTTTCCAAACAGACCCCCATGTGCCAGCTTGAGCCCCTCGGAGGGGCTGGGTCGCCCTAGGACAGGCTTGCCTCTGGGCGAGCCTGCAGCTCTCCCAACCCAGCCCCTCCGAGGGGCTCAAGCTGGCACATGGGGGTCTGTTTGGAAAAGGCCTCGTTTTGTGTGGATGTCCCTAAAATTTAGCTAGAGGCAAATGTTTTGTGTGCAAGACCCCCGCCTCGATGCGACGTTCCCCCCCGCCGCCCCCCCGGGGCGGGGGAGGGGAGGAGGAGGAGGAGCAGACCGCCACAAACACTGGAGGCTGCCAGCCTTACTCAGCCTTAGCTGCTGAGTAAGAGGTGGGAACGGTTCCCATCGGAAATCGGGTATCCAGGGGAAGATCCTCTTCCCGAGCGTGGCAGGTGCTGGGCTGCTGCGCCCGGCCGCGGGGGTCCCCTCCGGGCAGCAGGAGCGCTCCCTGCAGCCGTGCGATGTGCTGCCGCAGGGGCACGTAGCCCACCTCACATTAGTTACTCTGTAGTAATCGGGTTTTTCTTCACCGGGACAACAGTGTGGCCCGAGTCTGCGTTTTGGTGGAATAATAATAAATAAGTTTTCTTAGGTCTTTGTTAGTGGGGCCAGTTGTTGTTATTAATCTCGTATTTGGGTATTGCCACATTATTTAAGGTGTTAAAGCTTACAGATGTCTTCTGTGGAAGTAAACAATTTTTCATGCTTATCGTCCTCTGATTAGGGTTTTTCAACCTTCTTTATGAAAGTGGGTGCCATCCAGCATTACAGGTAATAGTAAAGAAAAAAAATAATGCAGTGAGGTTACAAGGTCTGATCTACCGTATTGCTTCAGTTGTTGACTAGCAGCAGAGGTGAAGTTGGTGCTCCAAAAGTCAGTACTGTATTCACATCTGAATTATTCTAAGCCCGTTGCAGTAGAGGTTTGGCCAAGGCTTCCATGGCTCTTTAACTCGAGTTCCGTGAGACAGATAGGTGGACCCTTGAAAGGATATTGCAGTGGGCAGTCTACCTTCTGTGGCACAACAGCTGCATTAAAAAAAAAAAAAAATGTATTTGGGTCTGTGAAATCCAGGCAGTGGTAGTTGTTTGCAGACCTACAGGGTTCATCTTGGTATTTGTTAAACTTACTGAGAAGGATTTCTCACCTGTACTGTAGGTAACTTGCTTTTCTCCATTGAGATGGAGAATCAGAGCCTTGCTTGTTTATAAAACTGTTCTAGTGTTCTGGCCAATCACGGAATATAGCCTGTCTCCTTTTGTTCATATGTTCAGCATTACCAGATGTTTGCTACTGACTTGATATTTGCAGCTTGGATGAAAGAACAAAAATTGTGCAACTTATTTTTGTTGGGTGATAGTGGTTTTTTTTGTTTTGGTTGGGTTTTTTTAAAGGGATGGGGCTGCAAAACTGACTTCAAAAGGGTATAGAGCTATTTTTGTAGCTACTGTATCTTACTTGACTTGTATTTCTTAAAATTCTGGAGTTTTTTATGCAACTTACTGAACCTATCTGTCTTGAAAAATAAGTGTGTGTTCCCAATAAGTAGTTATATGGTACTGACCAAAGAGAAATGAAACCCCCAAGGTTTTAAACACTTGGTAGCCCTATGGGCAACCACAGCCTTATGGGTTTTTTTTTGTTTTGTTTTTGTTTTGTTTCCGTGTGGGAGAAGGAAAAACAGTGTGAATGGCTCCTCATCCTCCATTTCACCTTCCAAGGTAGCAGACTGTAGAGGCAGACTAACTCAGAAACACATTTTTCTGGTATATGACCTTGAAGCGTAAGGGGTTGTTAGCAGCTTTGAAGAAGTGTTCAGGGGAGTCAGGTTTAGTAACAGGGAAAAAAATGACGATTGTATGGCAGAGCTTCCCAAATTAGGAGGAGAGTGGGAATGGCTGCAATTTGTTTATCTTCTGCTACCCTTGCTAGCCAAATGCAGAGTTGCACTTAAAAGTACCTGTTTATGTAGAACAGCAAGTAAACAAGTTTTTGTACCAAGGCTCTAAATAGACTGTAATGCTGTGAATTTCAATGTACCATTTTATAGTAAACACCAGAATACTAGTATTCTTCTGTACTGCTTTGTGTTCCTTCCGTCAGCTTTGTTGAACGTGGTACCATCCTTCTGCCAAGTTTTTGATAAAATTTTAAGTCTGAATTTGTGATTCCATTTGAAGTCTTGCAAATGGTGGTAGCTTTCAAGTTACCTGTAGGAAATGGTTCCTGGAAGTAAGAGAAGACGGACTGTGGGAGAGAGAAGGACACAGTTTAAAGATGGGCACTTCTATATGGCTTCATGCTTGAGCTTTTTAGCTTCTTTTTTACAGTTATGTGGGAAATGTGTTGATTTCCCCGCCCCCACCCCCCAAGGCTCAGACCAAATAGCAGAAATGGTGAAAGAAAAATTGAAGAACTGTTGGGCATGTCTGCTTCAGTTCTCCCCAGAAGTCTTTTTTTGCTTTTTCTGTCCTTAGCAGAGTTCGCTCTCCTTGCGTGTGCCTGCATGGAATTGCATTTGTCCACTCTGTGGCAGGGTAGATGCTACAAATCTTATCACAAAGTCATAACTTGCAGAGCTGCAAGTTTCTGTGTATTTTTTCTCATTTGGGAAACAAGCATTTTTTTCCAAAAAGATTTGTTTGTTTAATCTTTGTAAGATTAAATGTGGCAGCATGTTACTTGAATTCTCCTACATTCTCTTTGAATACTGGAGATCTTCCCCTTTACTTACCTGCTTTGATTTTCAAGATTAAGAAATCTTGTATTTTATGCTAACTTACTATGTTATGTTCAGTCTAAGTTGGCAAGACTGATGGTTATCCACTCATGAATTGAGACTGACACTATATGTTGAGAGAGGACTTGTAGTTCATGGGTGTGGATACAATGGATTATAAAATGCTGAAAGTCCTTTTCAAAATTTTTGTGTATTATCCTTTCGTTTGTTATCCATTTTTGTTTTGTAGTCCTGTTTCATTGTTGTTGGGTTTCTTGTCTGTGTTTTCTGTTTTAGCCTTTGAACTTTTGTTTAGATCAGACTTTCTGTAAGGTAAATACCACAAAAAGCTCCCTTAAGAGCAAAGGAAGTATGCAGAATTTAAACCACTGAAACCAAAGTATCTTGGAAACATTGAATCCTTTAATCTAATACTACTGTGGTCATAGATGAAATTCTATAATGCAATTATACTAGCAATTTAAAGAAATAAATAATAAAGTAATCATACCACTTGTCTTGTAGACGACGGCTAGATGCACAGGCAACATGATCTGCAGCTTTGGACAGTGTGGGTCACAGAGCTCCCCAGCCATCTCCTTCTCCAGTTAGGTGAAGGTTAGGCAGGTGGTTCAAGGATTGCCAGCCCATCCATGTTGAATCTGATGACTGGGGTGTAGTGTTGGAAATAAGATTTCAGGGATTTTGTAAGGAGTTTTGCGTGCTCTGAAGGGGCTCTTGAAGTGAAAGAGGAATCAAAATAAGCAAATAATATTCCCCTTTTGAATATTTTTATTAAAAACAGTGTAGTAACACAGTTCTATGAAGAAATTAAGTCTGTGTGTAAGCAGGGGATTGACTCAGACTGGTTCCCTCAGCAAGCCCCCAATGATCAATCAACATTATTTAGTAATAGAAACAACAGGCTTAATGAGCCACTTGATAGCAGGAGGCATGTGTGAAGAGGAGAATTAAATCAGTGACTAAGTTGTTCTACTGACTTTCTGCTTTATCACTGTGAAAGATATCTGAAAGTCTTGCATGTTTCCATCAATTAATTAGTCTGAGGTTGACAAATTGTATAGGCAGGTGTATTTTTGAAATTATTTTCCTCTGAAGTGCTTCTAAACAATCACTTTATAACTTTTTTTTTTTTGCCTTACAGCTCTGATTATCAACAGGAAACTAACACTTCTGAAACAGAATGTGGCTTACCTTTTGCCTGAAAAGGTGAAATCTTTTCAAATAGAAATGGCTGATAAAGGTGGGAAGATCCTTCCAGGACAATTGTACATTGAAGTGGAGTACGACTATGAGTATGAGGCTAAGGACAAGAAAATTGTGATTAAACAAGGAGAGAAATACATCTTAGTGAAAAAGACTAATGATGACTGGTGGCAAGTCAAAAGAGATGAAAATTCCAAACCTTTTTATGTGCCAGCACAGTATGTGAAGGAAATACCACGAAAAGCGCTGATGCCACCTGTGAAGCAGGCAAGCATGCTGCCAAATAATGCTTTGAAGTTGACACATGGATTACAGAGATCGACAGAAAATGTGAATAAGTCACCAGAGCTTTCTAGTTTTGGAAAATCTTCTCCAGTTCAAGTGTCTTGCTTAGTTCGAGATGCCAACCAAAATCTGGGACCAAACAATAGCCCTGGTCAAACTCTTGGTTTGAGTCTGGACCTTACCCAAAACAATGGAAAACTTAACAATGAGTTGCAGTCTCCCAAGGTTTCCAATCAGTATAGAACCATCTCCATGGGTCACTTCCCATGTCCAGAGTTCTTGGAAATAGAGAAGACGAGCTTTTTACATGAACAATCTTGTGATTCAGCAGGAGAAGGCTCAGAAAAGGTTCACCACGATTCGGAGTCTGGAGATGAACTCAGTAGTAGCTCCACAGAACAAGTGCAGGTAAGCTGAAAAATGGCCCCTCTTAGGGGTCTGTGTGTGTCTTTTGTTGTTTTTTTCTTCTTTTTTTCTCTCATTTCCTTATTGCCATAATTGCTTGCTGCTGCTTTGAGATTTGTTCCTGATAAATTCAGATTAAGTAAAATGTCCTATTGGCATGAACTGGTTATTGAAGTCTAAACAGTTGATGTGTATAGCTTTATTCCTTGCAGAAGTACTTGGCTTTGGGGATTAATTCCATTTACGTTAGCCTGTGATTGAACATTACAGAAATGTTCTGTTTTGTTCGTTCTTCATTAAGATTGTTTTGAGATGACACTGAATTTGTGTTATATTTTCTTCCAGAGGAAGGAAGCCTACTGCAGTAACACTTCACCTCTTGGCTTATTGAAGTAATAGTGCTAGTTACTGTCAGCTTTTCCCAAGTATGTGGATAGATAGTGTGAGAGTTGAAAGTTGGTATACTAGTGGATTTAATAGTTTAAAATGGAACCCTCGAGATTTATATGGAGTTTAATTTCTGGCTTGATCATTTTATTTGTAGACGCTTGTAATGAGTCAGCCTTGCCAGTTCTGCTCCTTACAGCTTCGCTCTGGATTAAAATTTAAAACATGTGAGTTTGTTAATTAGTATGGAAGAATCTCAGGAATGATGTACTCCCACTTCAGACTGAAACAGAGCATTGATTGCCTTTTTCCTTAGTAAAGTGGTTTCTCTCACTTTTTGATTTTTTTTTTTTTTTTTAACAGGACTCCCCCACCCCCAACAAAAGGTTATCACTCTGACTTAGATAATCAGGTCACTTCTGGTACGGGTAACCAAGTTGATTAGTCTACTGTAATCCAGGTTTGTTGTTGAACCAATGATGTACATGTACATACATATAATTATGTATGTATATAGATAACTCCCCCGCATCACACCCCCCTCCCCCCCCGGTCTTTCTGTAGGGAGATGTTAAATGATTTTAAAGTAATTCTAAGGTTAAAAGCTCCCTAGTCTTGAACTTTCTTACTCTGTAGTGTGAAACTGTTGTCGCTTGGGTACAAACTGATCATTATAGTATGTCCTGCTTGCCAGCATGTATTCAGAGTACAGAGCGTGATGTTCAAATGAAAGTTGATGCTAACTTTAAAAATAAAAATCTTACCATGGAAAGCTGTGAATTGGTACTTTGCTAATACGACACAATTAAGACAAAGCTGCTTAATGAGTGAGTGTGGGAAGATCTTAAAGATACAGGATTGATTGGGTGATTATGTAGTCTTGAACTGTATGAGCTTGTGTATGTGTATACACACACATTTATTGAAATACTCAATCAGTAGTTTTTCAATATCTTACTCTGTTTTTGGCCTTATTCTTGAAATGCAGAGTTTCTTTAGTTGTGGGACTTCATGCTTCTAATATTTGTATCTTTTATGGCAGTTTTATTGTAACACTTGCCCTGTCGTGCCCCGCCCCCCCCCCCCCCCCCCCCCCAAATAATAAGGAATAAATAGGATTACTGAATTTAATTTCTTTTTAGTAATTTCTTGCTTGTGCAGCATGAAGATTGTACAGTTTTCCTGCACTGTCTTTAAAGCAGTGTCCTAGCTAACTGTAGTTGATATGAGCCACTTAGAACTTGGAAAGATAAAATAATTATTAGATATTTTAGAAACATGTCTTGAAGGTATATCCTACTTTAAATAGTTTACCACACTAAAGTTTACATTGTATTTTAAGACACTTCCTTCTATTATATGTTGACTATAGTTTGATGTATCTCCTCTGAAGTACATTAAATTAATGTTACTTGGGTGTCTTTTGTCAATAAGAAAAATGTGGCCTGCTGCTCAGTTTCTACTGGACTTTGTGACTGTTGATGCAGTGAAACTTAGTCTTTTCCCCTTTTTTCACCTTCCCATCCTCCCAAATATACTTGACTCAATGCTACAACCTATTTATAAGTTTGGATTTCAGTGGGGCAGCTGTGCACATACTTGTAGACTTCACTGGGTTATGGAAGGTCTGAAGAATGGGAGCTTTCACAACACTTAATAATTACAAATCCTAAACATGCTAAATTTTGGCTGTGGAAAAAGCATGGCAGTTTTTGATTGATACTACTGAAGAACTTGCCATTGTTGTGGTCTTGGGTGACAAGAGTGCAGATGCCCACTGTACCTTGCAGTTGTTGTATTTTAAAACTGTGAAGTAACTTAACCTCATTGTGCACAATCACAAGCTCTTTAAATACACTGAAAATATTTGACATTTAGTAGCCATAGGGATTATAGCAATAGTAGCACTGATGTCACTGTTAGCTCAGTCTAGATATCCAGAATGCCAGCCTTCTCACTGGAACAGCCTCGCGTTTTTTTTAAAATTCTTTCAATAATGAGCATTGTTTAGTAGAAATCAGCTGTGCAGAAATTAATGGCTCAGAAAGCTGTTTTTATAGCTCTTACTCTGTAGTGAGAACATCAAGTTCCCAGCTTTCACGCACAAACAGGATTTCACATCACAAGACTGACTGTGGTTCTCCCTCCCCTGCCTGCTGTGGAGTTCATTTTTGTGCAGTCTGCATTATAATAAAGTCGAAGCTACAGGTGTTTTCTCTTAAATTTGTAAGATTAGAAGCTAGAATGACCTTTGTAATAACACCTTTGCCTAGGTGATCTTTGGGGTGTGTTGAGGTGACACTAGTATTAAGCCCTAGCCCAAACTTCAGTGTGTTTTTGCTATCCTGAGTACAAATGTACGAGATGCAGAGGAATGTTTCTGTTAAGAGACTCTTCTAAGAGGTGGCTACATTATTCTCTGAAGGTTATCCTCCTTCTCCTTTCCAGTAATGAAGTGCAGGTTCTGCAGCTATACAGTCTTAGCTCATAGGCTTGCTGGCTGTGGAAATACTGGAAGATCCAGAGTCTCCAAAGTACTGCGTAAAGGAAGGATTTTTTTTTTTTTTTTTTTTTTTTAGCAGTTGAACTATTATGTGAAATGACGGATAGAGGGGCAACAGTATGAGCAGAAGAATTTGCTAATGAAGATGTAAGCAAATGATCTGGTCAAGAAGACCAGGACTGGGTAGTAAATATTCTTGACACTTTATGCAAAGAAATTCCAACTATTGGGTGCAATTCCGGTGCATAAGGCATTGTAAGGATCAGATGTTAGTTTATGGACTTGAACTGTAGGAAGGCTGGAGGTAATTAGAGGAAGTAAGGCTTGAGGGCAAACAAGCTCCAATTTAAACGGATTTAAATCTCTGGTGGAGACAGTAACTGCAGGTAGAATTGGAATTGAATGAAATGGTTCAGGAGTGCATAGCTGGGTGTAAGAGTCACTGATGCGGTGGTGGCACTTGAGGCTGTGAGAATCAGTAAAAGTCAGTAAAATTTTAGGAAAAAGGTATCAGTTGTGATGTTGTGATCCCACGGGGAGGGCAGAAAATACTCCTCAGAGAGGCCAGAGATGGGGGGGGAAAAGGAAAATTTTGGAAGAGGAGAATTCTATAGCAGAAGAAAATGGACAATACTTGAAAGCAGCAGATGGGAGGTCCCAGTAGTGTGCAGTAGAACCCTGAGTAGTTTTGCTGAAGAAAAAACTTGTATTTAGGCATGCCTGAACAAGAAAGAAGAGTTGAAGTTGTTAAAAGTGTTCTTGAAAAGGAGCTTTGGGCAGTGTTTGCAGGTAAAAATCTGCTAACAGACTTTAGAGAGGAAAGGGGTGGAGACAGGGGGAGAGTTGGGTAAGTTCAGATATCATTTCAAGAATGGTGTTATCTTTAACGATGATACTTTGGAATAAAGTTACAGGCAAAAATTAAAATCTGCTTTCAGTAATGCTAATGCATAACCTACATGAAGTAACTTTCTGATGAGTGTTACTTCCCCTTCTGTCATAGGAGACTGGAATATATTTACGAGTAAAATATGTGCACTGTCTTAATGTTAATTTCTATGCTTATTAAAAGTTACTTTTAGCAGCAGGCTGGTTTTAATCATTATAAATATAGACAGTGACCTATTTGCAAAGATAGTTCTGTCTTTCATCCTCTTTAGTAATTGACTATTGCATAAACTGTGAAGCACTAAAGGGGATTATCACTAGGATAGCTGTTTTGCTTTGATTATTCTGAGCAGTAAAGATCTTGCAAAGAGATCTTTTTGTCTTACCTCTGCAGTTTCTGTAGGATTGTTGTAACTTTTTTTTAAATTGAGAAAACAAAATTTTGTGTATTTCTTCTAGAAGATGTGAGACGTCTTCTGTAGATCTTAGCATTCTTGACTTTGTCACTTAGTTGAAAAACTGGTGGCAAGGCATTAGTGTTAGACTTTGTTGGTCAAACATTAAACCTCTAAAATAAATCGCTGTTACTGGTTTTGTGGGGCTGAGAATTCATTTGCTTCTGTTTTTTTATTGAATTCATTTTTCCAAGGAATAAATAATTTGACAGTAGGAGGGAAGCACATTATATGCAGGCGCATGTTTCTTAAAGAAATCAAGCATGTTTGCAGATTAATGGTGGCATGTATATTTTGAAATATGTTTTAAGTACCATCTTTTTAATCTCAACTCCTTAAAATAAATGTTTTTATTCTAATGATCGTAGATGTGGAAATGTGCCCATTATGAGATGAAGAATAACTTTGAATGGCAGGAAACTAAAAGCTTTATATTTATATATTTAAGGAATTTTGTAAAACATGAAAACAAATTCTTTTTTTTAATTTCAGTAACTGCTGCTAGAACTTTGTGAACAGCTTGAAGTGTTTTCTAAGTTACATCACTAGCTCAGTATTGTCTGTTTAGAACCTTTAAGAAGTACTTTTCCTGTTTGGTTTTTTTTTTTTTTTTTTTTATTTTGTGATGTGGGTTGGTTTTTTTGTTGTTTGGTGGGGTTTTGTTGTTTGTTTTTTTTGGTGGTTTTTTTTTTTGTCTTTTTCCCCCCCTTTTCCCAGTGACAGCAGGTCTGGATAGTTTGACTTCACAGTGATGCTGTTTGTGATGAGCCCTGTCTCAGTATTTTTAATATGTAAGTCAGCTAGCAGATAGTTGTCCCTCTTGGTCCGAGTAATTCTGGATGTAAGTGCCCTAGAATGAGAGGGCACTGTGTCCCACTAACACTGCCTGCAGCCTATATGCTCCTCTGAACATCCCTGCTGCAAATCAGATTGACCTTTGGAAAAATAAAAAAGCCACAACAAACACAAGTGTAATT
Organism: Falco peregrinus; assembly: GCF_023634155.1. NCBI lineage: Eukaryota > Metazoa > Chordata > Aves > Falconiformes > Falconidae > Falco > Falco peregrinus. The sequence goes on along the minus strand of NC_073725.1, from coordinate 48,580,613 downwards.
TATGTAAGGCAACTGTCAAAAAAACATAATGTGGGAGACAAGTTAGTTTTAGTTGACTGGCTTGTTCTAATACTGGTGTTTGAATGCTTAGCTGAGTACACTACAGGACTACTTACTTGGTACATGCAGTTTCATTTTGTGCTTTCAGAATTGAAACAAACATCTAGAACACTCTTAAAATTCTGCATTTGCCAATACCATCTTATGATTTTTCACCCCTACTTACCTTAATTTCATGCAGAAAATGATAAAGTGGAACTTCCAAGGCATCAACTTCATTAATAAACTTGTGCCTTTCATCCTGATAGAACTGCTTGCTAGCTCAAATGAATCTCAAGCTGCAGTGCTTAAGGAATAAATCATAACATGGAATTGATTTTTTTCTTTTTTTTCCTTTTTTTTTTTCTTCATCTAGATAAGTGTAATTTCTAGTGTGCAATATGAGTTTTGGTGCCAGCTGTCTCACCTGCATTTTCTTTTGAAGTAGTTCAAAATACCACCCTCAGCAGGGATGACAACAGAACCTTATGGATGGTGGAGTAAATGCTTCAACAGAAAAGCAGCCCTAGGACAAGGAAGGGGTGTTTTGTCTGACTGCTGCCTTAACTGAAAGTAGCTGGAGATACCAGGGACTTGCGTGTTCTCACTTGGCAGTGCTTCTGTCAGTTTTAAGTTGGGAACCTCCAGACACAGAACAAACTTAAATTGCTTTGTTTGAGAGTATTTGATCATATCTTGTTCTTGCACTTAACTCTGAATATAAAAAACTGCTTTTGGAATGCCTCTACCTAGTTACAATCTAGGCAGTTGGCTAATATTGCAGTGCTTGCCTATGGAATAAATGTGCTGTTATTTCGTAGAATTCTAAAGAAAGTATCGTTTGTTTCACAGCAGTGTGACAAAACGGTAGGGAACGTATGACTCGGTAGAATAAAATGCAGAACACTTTTTCTCTTTTTTTTTTTTTTCTTTTCTTTTTTTTTTTTTTTAGGCAGCTCTCTCTGGAATAGTAATCATTTGTGCTTAAAAAAAGGAAAGTAAAATCTATGCGTATCTAGTACCCAAACAGCTGATATTTCTCTGACGTGCCTTGCCAGTTATGCTTGATTTAAAAGCGATAGAGAGAAACGAGTTTTGCCCTTATGTGGAGTTTGTTCTAATGCTAAAGGACAACGCTATTGGACATAACAACAGTCTTTCAGGATAGTAAGAATTGAAGATTTTTCTCTGTGATGGTGAGTAATTGGGCAGCATAGGATTAGATTACACTTACAAATACAAATACAAATTAATTTATTCTATTTTAATATGGCTTCTGAGCTAGTTCTTGGGAAAGACACTAACTTTTTGGTATATTGTTTTATGAAAGTGCTAAGTTAATGCAAAGAAGCAATCAAACAAACATAGGGGATGTCAGTAGTAGGAAACGGAGAAAAAAAAATTGTAGAACTCTAACTTCATGGTATTTCTGTATTTTAAATAGTGTGCAGTTGATGGTCTCTCCCATCTTTTAAAGGAGATAATAGTGCTGAAAATAGTGTAGAAGAGGTGAAAACTGTGAACGGAGACACAGAATAGTTCATGTGTGAAGGCTTTGCAAAAACCTTACATGCTAGTGGGTGCCTGTTTAGTGCTGCATACAGAGGACTCCTGATTTTTAAGTTGGTACGGTAATTATTGATACTGAAATGGCTGAGAGAATGTTGAGAAGTAAAGCAGCCTTAATTTTTGTATTTTTTCTCTTCTTTCAACAGTTTTTATCTGCTTGTCCTGTGTTTTCTTTTGTAAACTCTTTCGATAGAGACTTAGAGTTTGTGTACAATGGTGCTCTGAAGACTAGCAGAGGTGTTTGGAGGCTGTATTTCAATTCATTGTAGTTCTCTGTCTGATAAAACACTTCTGTAAATGAAAGCTGGAAGTTGAGGAGCTGTCTGAATGAATTGAGATTATTGCTTATGTTGGATTTTGATGTTACTTTATTTGGCTTCAACTCTGTTACTGATCGAACTCATGATTAGAACTTACTAGCTCCTATCTTAAATCTGAAATGATATATTACTTTATGAATTTAACTAACATAGTTCTAATTGTTCCCTTTTTTAATGGTTTGCCTGGGGTTTCTGGATGATCATTGGATCATCCGGTTCAGTTAAGTTGTTCCCCTGTGTTCTGTTTAAGTGCAGTGCTGGAGAGCAGAGCTTCACATATGTTTTCTGGTGGTATCTACTGTATTCAGTGGCCATCTTTCTCTTGCTTTCATTGATTATAGTTCAGTTGAATCACTTTTCTGCTCTACACACGGCTCTATAAATACTTATTGCCAGTACAGCACTGAGATGGAGTGGCGCTGTCTTGAGCGGTATGCCAGTAGCCCATACATACTCCTTTATTGCAGCTTGAATAGTCGTAAGTAGCCTAGGGCAAAGTCTGCAAATTTGATGGATCGGAGGACACACTGCCTTTTTAGTGTCATCGATGTGATGAGACTGCTGCAACAAATGTGCTAATGTAAAGCAATGTTCTAGTAAAATACTATGATAAAAATAAAAATAATAATAATGTTAACTTTCTGGACTTTCATCTGGTTGTTCAACATATCTAATAGTGTATATGCATTTTTTCTAGACAGCTTGATAGATTGTCAGGATATTGTTTAGAAATGATTTATGCTACAACAAAAACTTTATACCGTGTTGCACATAACCATTATTTGTTCCTTAAGTATTTAGAAGAAGCTTTATCCTGTAGTAAAGTGTTCCAACACTAAATACAAGGTTCTTGAGCGACTTCGATTTGACTGCTTTCCCTGTTGAAACTGAGTAACGGTAATACCCTCCTGCCCCTGATGATCTGTCAACATGGTTGCGCTATCTGTATCAATTCCTGATTATCTGCATCCAATGCAAAGAGCTAATAGATGGCTGTCACGTGTAACTGCCTTGTGCTTTAGGTGCATGCACATACATAGTCACCTGTATGTATATACACATATCCTATATATGTAAAGATATAAAAAATCAGGGGCCACTGTTCTGTTTCTTGATAGCACTTTGATCTTGATTTGCACCTTGTAGTACAACTACCAACTCTAAACTTTCAAAAACTTCATGAGATGTACTCATCAATATTGTCCCGTACTGTGTCCCCCTCCTTTTTTTTCCAGTCCTCCAAATAAGTCCATTTGTCCTGGCTGTGCCTTTGTGTTTATCCTCCTCCCAGATGCTGCACTCAACTTTTAGTGGTATCTTCATGCTGCCGTAAGGCTCTGTAATTTTCATACCGTAATTGTGTTATTCCTTAATGCTCATGCCCACAAGCTGTGCCAGAGGATCTCCTTGCATCCTCCCAGGCATGCTTTTCACAGCCAGGCTCTGTGGCTGCCTTGCTTTAGGCGGGGAGCTGGAGCCTGAGCTCTGAGGGAAGAGGCAGAGTGGCCCTGCCGGTGGCCCTGCAGGTGGCCCAGCTGTCATGCAGCGTTGTCCTTCTGACTCTTTAGTTGTTGCTCATTCACTGACTGAGCTCAGCTGCTCGCTCTGTGTCTGTGGCAGATCCTAATCTGTTATCCACTGCAGCCTTCGCAGAAACAAGCTACAGTCTTCAGTTTTGCTTATTTCCTCTTGCCTTTGCCAATCTGATGGGTACTGTTCTTCATGTGAGTGCCTGAGAAGAGAGGACGTTTACGGTGAGGGAAGTAAAACTTCAGATATATATTTTTTTCTTATTATTATTCCATGCTTTCTCACGAGGAGAGGTCTGTCTCAGTTCCTTCTCTTCCCAAGTATGAGAGCTGTTGTTCCTATAGCAAGCTGTGGGTTGTGATGCACCAAGGCTTAAATTTTTCTTTAAGTTTGTTTACTCTTTGGCTACCTGTATGTGTAAAAACTGTATTGCATCCCTTTCTGCTTTTTTCTCCTTCATAAGTTGCTATTGTAACCATCAGTTGAGCAAAACTTGAGTATGTGCTTGTACTTGGATTTTTTTTTTTTGTGTGAGTGTGTGTGTCTTTTATGGAAAAAGAAAAAAATCCCAAGTGCTTTGCTAAAATATCTCTCTAAACTCTTCTATTCTCATTTTCTTGTTTTGTAAAGATATAAAGCCTCAGCATATTTTGTCCGAACTTTACGGTGTGATGATACCCCATACAGAATTCGTGAAGGCTGTAAGCCAGAGTGCTTTCTAGCTGCTCCTTGTCATTGGCATGCTGTTTATTAAAAAAACATAGAGCGCGCATTGTGGGGAAATAAGATGTTACACTGACAATTTTTTTCTTTGCAGTTGATTTTCTGAGGAAAGTTTTTTACTGTGGCTTGAAGGGCTGTATTTAAATATCATGTCCTTAGCTGATCTGAGGAGTTCTATGCTTATCCTTCTTCCACTTCATCTTCTCGCAGTTCCTCCTTACTGTCTGTCCAGAAACTGCTGCTTTGCTTCACCATATATTGTGTTAAACTGTGATTTGAGCACTGAGGACCAGGCTTCTGTGTTGACATTGGTATGATTAGATCTGGGCTTGAGTGCAGTCTCAGAATTGTTGCAAAGTAAATAAAATTTCAGAAATAATAAATCTTTTTATATTTTCTTAACTGTCATCTGAAAAAATAATCACTGGTTTAACGTCTAATTTTATCTAAGTGATAGTTGTGGACTTAATGTTGTGTTTCAACATTAAGACAGATGTTAAAGTGACAAAAGTATACTTACTTACTCGGACACTGAATTGCAGAAATAGCTGTTCTTAAAAATGAAAAAAATTCTTGCTAGTGTAAGGAAAATAAAGGGGAAGAAAGGGTGCAGAAATGCATGGCCGAGTGTTTCATGCTTTCTGCCCTGGAACTGGGTGCCAACAAACTGTCTGCAAGTAGATAAAAACAGACTAAGAAACACAGTCAAAGGACAAATATGTCTTATTTTTAGTTGTAGGGGGGAAAAAAAGATGCAACCTGGTTGAGATTTCCATGAGAATTTCATTGCTTTGCTTAGTTCTGGTGTAAGCAGTACATGTAGTCTATCACTGAGTATCTGTGGGATTTTGAGGTGGTCTTTAACAGTACAATTGTGTACTTGCCTTTAGCATGAAAAAAAACCCGTCAGAAGTGATTTTAAATCTCATAGCTTCATGAAGTTAGGCACAGTGGGTTGGATGTATTTCTAAAAAATATCCTATGGTACACTTGTGCACAACAGAATCATGATGTTAAAATTAAAGTGATTGTAGCCTATTCTAGCTCAGTTGAAAGTTGAGAATTAAAAAAGTATCTTGGAAGCACTGTGGCATAATTACAGGGGTTTTTTTGTGTGGTCTTAAACAGCTACTAAAGAAACAACCCCTATTTTGTTCAAATGAAATAACTCTTACATAAATATGCCAACTACTAACACTTTCTTTTTTCATCCTATTATAACTTCTAAGGTATCATTTTAAACCAGTGTCTTGACTTAAACTGTTGTGTGTATGTCTTGTCTGCCTGAGACTCGACTTTCTACTTTATTCTTCATTGCCAGAAAAAAAATACTATACATGATGTAATATTAGATACTTTTTGTTTTAAGTCATTAAAATACATGACTTTGAGGGGGTTCAAGCAGCCCTAACAAAACTTCAAAGTTCGGATAGTGTGCTCGAGCATGTATATTGTGGAGGCAGCATCTTCTGAACTTAGGAGAAGTTGTGGTATTTTGTCTTAATACTTCGTATCTCTCTCCCCTCCAATATAAATGATGGATGCTAATAAATGTGGGATTTCTTACGGTTTATTTGGAAACTTTAACATGGAAACCAAACAGCTGGGTAGGTATGTATACTGGAGGTGACAATACGTAAACAGGCAGCTTCTGGTCCTGTTAAAAGCCCAGCTTGTAATAGGAATTTAATTTTAAAATGCTTTTCCAGTGGAGCTCTGAACTTCATTTCCGTAAGTGCCAAAATCAGAAGTATTTTTCCTGGTCAGCAGGATTTTAAGCACAAAACACATCTAAAGTGTTGGAAAACCAAGAAATACTCATTTTAATGCCAAACAGTTTTTCCCCTCTTTTGCTTTTTGCCTTAGGGTTTGTTTGCTTCGTTCAGGCTGGTGAATGTCCTATTCCAACGTACTGGGAGACAGTAAGGATGTCAAAGGAATGCAGTCTCCTAAAATACCAGAGGCTCATTTGAAAATTAAATTGCAGTCTGTGCTCTAAGTTGTTTTACAGTGACTGTGTCTTGCACCTTGTGCAAAATCTTGCTGTCTGTCGTGGAACCCACTAATTATATTCAGTGTTACACAGTAAACATGTGAGAGGATACTGGATCTGAATGCAGATTTAGTAAAGGATAATCCAGTACAGGGATGGGTGGTTTTTAAAGACAGGGATGTCTAATCTGTTCAGTGTTGGTTGAAACCTGCCAGGTGAAAATGAAATGAAATGATGTTAAAATAAGGACATTCTAGATACTCTATTTTAATAATAAGCTAAATGAAAAAGTGGGAGCTTGACATCTACTTTTAATTTAACCATTTAAAAGGTTACTTATTAGTTGAAATTATGTTTATGTATGTGAAAAATGATGAATAGTGTGTGAAAATGACTTCTGTATCATTTGTTAAGTTTCAGTGATGCTTGAGGGAAGGTTTATGTGCAGAAAGAAGCCTATGGAAACAAGCTGTCAAAACCTTATAAACCATCTTCTTGTTCCAAATCCTTTTCAAGTTGGGGGATCTTTTAATATTAACTTATTTTGCTAAGCATCTCAATAACGGCATGTTTTATGACAAGAGTGACTTTTTTTTTTTTTAATTGATATTTTAACTTCTTGCTGCTACCAGATCCATTTTGTTGTGGTATGCCAGTATGTTTTGGCAGGGGTAGAATTAATTTTCCTCTTGGTAGCTGGTACAGTGCTGTGTTTTGGAGTTGGTCTGAGAATAACGTCGTTCATACTGCCTTGATGAAAGATGGCATAAAACTTCAGCTTCTGCTCAATCAATATACATGATTCTGTATGCTAAAATGTGAAGTATGCATGAGTGTTCTTAGCAGAGTTTAGCAGTTTAACATCTTCCCGTCACTTGAATGAGTTCCTCCTTGAGGCTCCCTGGTAGGTTTTGTTATGATTGCTGTACTGTCCACATGCGAGATTGTGTGCCCTCCTCTAATCCTCCATTTCAATGGCAATCTAAAAAGCACAGCTATTAATACTTCCAGTAAGTGTTTAGAAGATTGTTTAGAAGGTATAGCTAATTGTTTAGAAGATATAGCTAATCAACCTGTTTACTCAATTGCTGCTCTTGTGAAGACAAAAGCACTGGGAGTAATGTTAGCCTAAAGCTTATTCAGGTATTTAAAATTTCCCAATAAGCTTTGTATTTTTAAAATAGCTGTTGTACTAGATGTGACTGAACAGCAGACTCTTAACAGTCATCAAGCAGAATAAGCTCTATTTATTGACAGTGGTGTTGCAGAAACCTCTCTGGGTAGCGGGTTGATCAGCTTTTAACACTGTTACTTTATAGACCTTTGTGGGACCTGGAACCTGGAGCTCCTACATAGCCTGAAGTTGCCATAATACACCTTTTTATACAAGCTCGGTGGAAAGAGTCTCCAGAAGACAGCATCAAAATCAATGGCAAAGTTGTTTTGTATACAGTAATTTTAAACACACTTATTTTTCTGCCTGCTTTATTCATGGCAAATTAAGTGTTTTTCCAGAAATAGTAATGCTTTAAATGCCGCTTGTTTGTGATGCTCTGCTTTAGCTAAAGCATCAAAGAAACACAACAGACCTCTAAAGGTGCATCATTTACTGATTACTGTAGTAGAAAAATAACATGCCCTTTACCCTATTATGTTAGTTTTCTTGGAGGCTCCCAGAAAGTTCAGTTTCCATTCACCCAGTGTTTTCTGCAGCTGAACAGGCTGCTGTCTGTCAGCTTTCAAGAACAGCTTTACGTGCTGAGCTTTGCTATATACTTAAGCAGAGATTTTTAATGCATACATGTCCTTAAAAGCATTTTATTTTTTTTCAACAGCTTGGCAGATAGTGCTGCAATACTTTTATTATACTTGTAGTTTCAATGAGAATGTTCTCTAAAGGCTGGTGGCTCCAGCTGATCCGCTGAATGCTGAGCACGGAATTATAATTCAGCAGCGTGGGGGAGGGCCATGTTTGCCATGAGTGGCAGGGCACCACTTACTGCATGTTGCTTAATCAGCATGAAACTATTAGCAAATTCTTGCCGTCTCAGCTATAACGTACTTCTAATAGGCTTGCTTTATTGCATAGGATAGTCAAAAAAGCCTGGGATGTTTTACTAGTTTTTAAGTAGTGTACCATTGCTCTTAATGAAGTTTGACAGCATTTTCTAAACTCCCTCACACTGTATAACAAAAGTACCATAAATGCATTCCTGTGCACTAAGCGCTGGTAACCAATTTGTGTCCTTTCCTAATGAAAGTTTTCTTACATGACAGCTTTTCATATAATTTTAAATTCTGCTGTGTAACATAAAATAGATTCCTGACAACAAAAGCATTTTGTTGTATAATTAGTCCATCTTAATGTACTGTCTTAATTTTGTCAGAGTTCTATATTTGTCACAAGACTTTGTAAATCTTCAGTCAAAAAACCAGACAAAACCAAACAACCAACTCTTGTGAGATTTTTAAAATTTATTTTAAATGACCCTCCACTCCCAGTATTTTAGGACAGGCTTTGTAATCTGGGGTATGCAGTGCGCAGGGCATTAGTGTGGCCTCTCACTCGACCGTCAGCTGTAAGCTTCAGACAGGGCTAATGCCAGGTATCTGACTTTTTCTTCTCTGCCTTTTGCTTTAGAGGCAGTGTTCATTTTTATTTTTTTAATGGCAGTTTAACTTACTCATTTCACTGATAAATCAGCATGGTTCTCTGATATCTATGGTTTGGTTTGATTTCCATGTTTAGCTGTCAGCAGTGAAGAATGGTGTTGCATGGCAGAAAGCCAATTCAATTACAACAGTTTTACCACAATTAATAATTTGTGAATTTGCCTTATAATCATGGAAGAAGTGGGAAGGGTCACTGTGCTTCCCCACCTCCCACCTTGGTACTGGACAGACTGCACGGGCGGTTTGTGTGGTGAGCAGGGATGTGGTGAAGAACACGGCTTCCTCTTTTTATTGCAGGGTCTAGTTCCCTTACAGCTGTATTCCTTCATTTCTCTCTTATATCTGAGAGTCTTATCTCACTGCTGGAGCCAGACTTTGGGAGAGGCCTTTACAGTCTTAATCCAGCAGCGTAGCTCATAGTCAGAATGTCTCTAGTTTGAATGTACTACCATACGTGGGAACACCAGATGCCACCTTTATCATTAGTGCATCTTTAGCAGACCTGGTCTGGATTGATCTAACTGTGACAGCAGGCGTTTGGAGATGGAGCCAGTACTTGAAATACCAAAATACTTGAGCCCTCCTTTCTAGCAGGCTGTGCCTCTTGGTTTCAGCTCTTCATAAGAGGTCTTTCACCCTATGAAAACTTTGTCTGAGAAGGACCTGCAAACAAGCAGGGGGATTGCTGTTGACATTTGGTTAGGATTAGCTGTTGGTACTTATCTGAAGGAATGAAATCAGCACAGAAAGCTGGAATATAAAGTTTTGTGTGTGTGTGTCTTGTTACTTACTCATCTCCTTTTACAGCAAACAGCATTTTATGTTGAACAGGTAGTCGCAAGCCTTAAGTGAGAAATTTTGCTTTAGGATGTCAAATGTTAGGTGGCAGGCTATTTTGTTTTCTTTTTGAAGTTACTAAAGAACTCGGATACCACAGTCAGGCATAATTATAGTGACTTCATACTCTGATTTATACTGAAACTTGTAGAAAAAGTTAAACAGAGGAAATATTTCTGTTGACCATGTTAATTACCAGTCCAATCTGAAAATGCTGCACCTCTGTATACCTCCCTAAAATGAGTTCTTAAAAAAAAAAAAAAAAAAAAAAAAAAAAAATGTCCTGAACTATGTTATGTTATAGGGAATTTAGCTGACGTGCTGTGGTGTTTAACCTTGTTTCAGTTTTTGTACCAGTGCAAAGTACCAGTTGGAAGTGCTAAAGTGGAGATGCTTCCTATTAACTAGATCTGAGGAATCAGAAAAATGACATTTTTAAATTTGATTACTGAAAGGTTGATGAGATGCTGATTCTTTCTTATTTAAAATTGGGTAGCTTTTCTATCGAGTGGGCCCATAACCTCTTGATTCTTACGGTGCTCGACCACTAATCCAGATGGCTACCTATTCAACAGCAGTCATACTAGCCTGGCAGTGGAGGTACTTTCAGTGTTTCGTATATGTTTTTTTCCCCTTGTTGTAATTTTTCGTTGAATGTTAAGGTTTGATTTATTTTAATTTAATTTTAACTTATCTAATTTTAACTTGAATTGCTTGGTAGCTCATGTAGGATATAAGGAATCATAAGAACCTGTTCTGATGCCTCTTGTAACACATACCAGTGAACATCACACAGTAATTTTCTGTATGAAACTTTTAAGTTCTGTTTAAGGAAGATTGTTGGAAGATACTCAGATTTAGTTTTGGCTTTTGAAGGTAGATGGCTGTGCTGAGCTTTTGGGGATAGGCTTAGTCCGTTGTTGAGGAACCGATTCATTATTAATCTTTGAATATTCTGGCATACAGTTTTCTTTTTAAAAAAGTAAGTTTCTAGACCATGGGACACTGCCTTAGTCCCTTCACCAGTTCTTTTATTTAAGCTACGATGACGTACTGTAGGCTGTATGCACTGATGCTATTTTGTGCATAGCTTTTGTGCTCAATTACTTTACCGTACAATCCACAGATTTCTTTTTATCCTAATGGCCACATTGAAATTATATTTGAACTATTGAACTACAGCTATTACAACTAGCTGCTTTTCAACAGATAAATATTGAAGTTTAGATTGCGCTGCAGCTACTCAGAAGCTTAAAAATGCCAAGCAAAAGCCCGAAAGCCCAGTTCACTTAGTTTGCAAGACGTCTGTTTTATATTACAAAATGCAGCATGTTTCATCATTTGCTTATTTGCAACTTCTCAGGGAAGACAAGTGACCTGAAGTTCCTGTCAGCATTGCAGCTGTGAAAGCAAACCAGGGGGAAATGGCCACAGGTCTGGGTAAAACTGCCCTTCATTAAACATGTGATGTTTGCCATCTAACTGGTAATGTTTTAGGTGTGTGTTTGGGTTTTTTTAGTTGGCTTTTTTCTGTTTGTTTTTGGGGTTTTTTTGCAAATTGTACCTGGGAGTTGATTTACCAGCCTCACTTCTGAGAGCTGTGAAGTGAAAATTCATAGTGAAGGAAAAATAATTGAAGCACAAGTGTTTTCCATTTGTCTGGCATGTTTCAGAATACTGCTTCGGGTGACTTAAATTCTGTGCTGGAAAGCTTTTTAATACAGACATTATTTCACTCCTTTTATGATTGTCTTTGAACACAGAAGTGGATTTGTCTGTTGTTGAACTTACCTGCTCTGAAAAGTCTATGTATTAATCCCATGAAATATAGCATTGTATGTATTTTTCTGTCTGGTTTGTTTGGCATCTTACTAACTTTTTTGGGTTAACCAGCTCGGTGAACAGGACAGGAGCCACTCTGGCGTTGATGTAACAGCGTGAATGGGGGCATGTCCTTATTTTTCTGAAACTGGGAGAAGCTTGATTCTCCAAAACTCATCTCTTGGGTATGTGGGAATGTCTGAAATCAGAAGCTTGACTAGATCTGGTGGAAACTTCTTGCTTTATCCATTTCAGGTTTTTGGTACGTTGGGGTTTTTTTGGGTGGTGGGTTTTTTCCCTTCCCCCCCCCCCTTTTTTTTTTTTGAGGGGAGTGGGGGCGGTTGGTGAGTGTTTGGGTGGTTTTTTTGTTTGTTTGAATGGGAAAAATCTCGCTTTTCCTTACTGGTATGTTTCTGAATGTTTTATAACTCTTCTGGGTTGTAACTTACTGTAAGTATTATTATACCCTGGAGGTTTGCAAAGGAGGAGAATATAGCGTCTTGTTTCAATTGATTAAGATATTCCCACCATACCTGACCCAGGTTTTTCTACTAAAAATTACTATTAGTAATGTTTTCTAATTTTGCAGAAAGTGACTATAAGTGCAGTGAACAATGTACTGTTCCTATCTTTCTTAAAGAAGAGCAAAATAAAAATTGACAGATACAGTCTTAGCTATGCTGGACTACTATATATTAGGCCTTTGCCTCAGTACACTTTCCATTCCATCTCGTTTGATGACAGCTTTGGGAAAAGCATCCCTTTTTCTGATTCTGTAAGGTAGTACATTAGATGCAGAGTGATAGGCGCTTTCTTGTGTTTTGTCCGTGCAGACAGGCCAAGACCTTCAGCACTGCCAGAACTGGTGAGTGCCTCACTGGTTAAGTGGGCAACTCACCCTAGTCTATGCAACAGCCAAGTTCCTTAATGTGGTTTTATTTTGCATTTAACCTTGGTTTGCCTGTGTCCTGAAATAGTCATAATGAGTGAAGTTTATCATCAAGTTTTCTTGTAGGTGAATCAGCCATCAGTACGATACCCCTTCTTCCTGTGGCTGGAGGGGCTTGGATGGCTGCGAGGGAAATATTTGGTTTTACATAGTTTATATAAAAGTATTGCATGTGTTTTATGTTAAAGTAGTTTTTCTCAAAATAAAACCACTTTCTTCAAAGGTCAATTTTTTTCAATCCAAGCTAGTAAGCAAAATTATATTTCTTTCTTCACTCTTACCATTCATTCTACTACTATGTTATGTACTCTGAGGTGACAGGATGAGCTGTCCTTATTCAGCTTAAAAATCTTCGTTGTTATTTGTCTAAGGAACTAGAAGTACGACTTTCTTTTAGTATGAGACCTCTTCTGCTTCAGGTATGTTCTTTAATGTTCCAGTCACTATGGTACTATATTGCTCATTCTTATAGGCTGCTGATTTTCCTTAGGTAAAAAAAAAGGGCTTAAGCCCAACATTTCAGTTGTGCGTACTGGTACAACAAAACAGCTTTTTACTGTACATTTTTAATAACTTGCTCCGTTTGTTTCTAACTTCAGATGTTAATGTGCTGCCTTTCAGGATGAGGGCTACAAATCTGTGAAGCTATACAAAACCTCGTGAGAGTAATAAAAATAGAGAACCCCAGCATGGTTCTTCCTCACTGCATAGGGACAGAAGGAAGAATACCCAAAGTGCTATTGAAAGTTGCTGACTAATCTGCACTTAAACCTCCAAGGAAATTTCTGTTTTCCTAATCAGGCTGATGCAAGGTTTCATTCCTTACACCTTGCTTTTCTCCATACGTAAGTGACTTTTTCTTAAATTGAGCCAGGGTTTGGTTCGTGTCGTGTGTCCCCCAACCCCTGGCAGAAATGGACAACTATTCATTATTGTCTCTATAACTGATTCTAGTTTGGATGTTTTATGAGAATTCCTTCTCCTAGCCACCTTTGGGGTTTAATGGTGCAGCTAAATCTCCTTGAGAACTAACAGATTCTGAAAGAGAAGGTCCTGCTCTTCTGTCTCCTAAGTTAGTCAGACACTTCAAAAGCATGTCTGACTGACCGTGCAGTGACCTGCAAACACCTTAAGAGTCTAAATATGTTTTTATGTTTGTTTGTTCTCTGTTTTTTAAAGTCTGTATAGAGTTAATTTACTGTCATTCCAGTTTTCTTCCATCTGTTTGATGCATATCAGCATCACAGGGGCAGAGGGGAAGGGAGATGGGTGTGCACTTAGTGGTAGTGGGTGGCCAGTAGACCATCATAGGTATATCTTAAAACTGTATCAGTAATATTTTATTTTCTGAAATTAATTTGTGGTTTTTTCTTGTTTTCTAAACATTGAGTTGACTGAGTCCTTTGAACTGTGTGTGCTTTATTAATGTGGTGACATGAACTGGATTAGCAAAAGCGTTTGCTGAACCTTTTGGTATAAGGAGAAGTGTCAGTGCGGCTTCTGCCTTTCTGCACAAAGAGAATTCTGTGTTTGTGTGCGTGGGGATTTAGGGTAACTGACTGACTTAAAACAGCAAATTACTTTTCTCTTAGCTTCCCTTTCTGCCAAGATGAGCAAAGCATTTTTTTCCAAAAGTAAAAAGAGCAAAAAAAAATTTTTTTTTTTTTAAATAGTAGATATTCTTATGTCTTAAAAAGGATAGCTGTTGAAAACTTTGCATGAAATTAAGAAATTATCAGGACTTTGCGTGTACAGGCTTAGGAATCTCAGGATCTAACTGTTATTATTTCCCTAACCTAGGTGGGTTTTATCTTAGAGTATGAATAAATTACTTGATGAACAGGTTTAGTTACAGTTTTTCTAGACTTGGTTTTTAATTTGATTTTTGGCTTGTAGAGGTATAGAGCTATCACGATAGTGTGTAAAATGTGGTTCTTGAAATCGTGTGTTTTGAAAATGTGTAGTCAGTCAAGATCCTTAGAACATACTTTCCAGATGTTGCTCTCAGTTTATAAATTGGGCAGTATTGAAACTTGTTTCTCAGGTTTTTAATACGATGTTTATGAAAGTTAATGTAAATAGCCATACTAGTGGTTTTCTGAAGGGATTGCCTGTTTATTCCCAAGTGGGACATTCTAATCAAGGAAACTGCCCACCGGAGATTTGAGGCACATGAGTAGCGCAGTACCTTGGGAATAGTAGTTGCACATAATAAACTTGGGGAAAGCTCTGAGAAGCAGATGTGGAGGATAGCAGCTGCCTGTGTGTTCACAAAAGGATAGAGCCTACTCGTTGCATGACAGAATATACTCTTGTTAATGTATTAGTAAGGCAAGAGAATGGGATTTCATACTATGCCATGGTTGCTTCCTAGGCCAGTTAGTATTTACTGGGGTTTGCTGCCTTAATTTAGTCACATAACATATTTGTAGTCTACCACTAAGCGTGCTGATAAATTAGCATTGTTCATACTGTTTGAATACTGGCGATGCTCTGCAGCTGCATGTTATTAAAAACTTTTAAGTGTTGTAGTTCATAAACTGAAGAAATTTTGAAATTACAGTAACACCTAACAGAGAAATACTAGCATAACAAATGCTTGCAGAATTTGCTGCCTCAAGCAACATTTAGCGAAGCAGAGTTTCACACAAGTGAAATCTGCTTTTACAGCAGAGTAAAAGGACAACAGCTGTAAATTGTGTGGGAGTTCTGCATTTTCTTGTCAAGTGTTTGGCATTAAATGCCCTTTCTGACAGATTTGATGACTGCTGTGGTTTAGAACTTTTTCTTGCAAATTGTTCTTTTCTCTCTCTTTTTTTTTTTTTTTTTTTTTTTTTTTTTTTTAGAAAAACCTTAGTATATGGAAAGTGAGGCATTAATATATACATATCTAACTTTTAAATTGTTAATGGCTCTGGCTTTTTCCTTCCCTTTCAAATAGTAGGATGTTAAATTTTTTTTTTCTACTGAGTCATGGAGTTTTGGTAACTTGCATGGTGGCAGTTAGATTTCATTCTGTTTGATCAAATGGTACTCAGGCAATCTCTTAGGCTTTTGAGCTTGCTGCGTAATACAACTTCAGCAACTTTTGAGTAACTTGGAAATCTTATAAGAGGTGATGTTTACTTTTCCCATCTGTACTTTCCATGGGTACCCAGGTTTACAGTGTAAGCACTGGACCCTCAAAAGTACATTTAAATGCAATGGGATTGGTACTTTTGAAAATGTAAAGTGTAGAAGAAAATTGCTCTTCAGTTTGAAGTAACTTAAGCTGATGGAAACTTTTTCTTGACTTTCAAGCTATTATGAGTTCAAATAAGACCATTCTACCCCACCAATTATATTTCATAGAATAAACATACATAGAATAAATAACATAGAAGTGCTCCATGAAGGTGTTAATAATCTGTCTTAAAGAATACCTTGACCTCTGAGACAAATGAAATGTACAGTTATACATTAAATCAGTTAAAACAGTAAATGGCATGTTAAGTGAGGGCTCTTCAGCACTCCTGAAACTCATAAGAAATTATTCTGCTGTAACACTTCTAAAAGACCTTGTGCTCTTGTGATATTGTCCCTTACAGGACAGTTTTGCACTGGAGAAAGCAAGCTAGGTTTTTCTGGTGTTTTCTTAGAGTACTGTCTAAGTTTTTATGGGAAATAATCCTTGAGACACATCACAAATGATACCAAACAGCTTTATTCTTCACAAATCTGCATTCAGATGTGTACTGTGTGTTCCCCAGCAGGCAAGAAATGACAGCAGTTAAACTGAAACACAGAATAGGTGTTTGTACTAGAATTATTGGAATTGATACAACTTCTGTAAAGGTGGAGGAAAAATAAATGTGCAAACCTACTACTGCGTGGCATGTCCAGGTTGTTCAAGATGCTGGCTAAATTTCTGAAATAAGTAGTAGATACTACATTATGTCTGTTGAAAGTGTCAGTGTTTTATATAGTGAGCAGGGTAAAAAAGGAGTGAAGGCAATTTACTGACTGACTTTTCAACATTGTTAAATTTGGCTGCTCCTTCCTAGTTGGAGTAAGCTCGCAGTGTAAGCATGTATGAAGTAAAGTGTTTCATATGGTATTTAAATTTTCGACTATAGGAAAAGCAGCTTTGTCTATATCTTTGGACAAAAGCTTTTTTATGAAAGGGAGAAGCTAGATTGTGCAAGTGGCAAAGTACAAGTACGGTAAACACTGTCATCTTTGTGCATGTGTTACAAAGGATCCCGTTGTAAGATCTTATTTCCATTTTTTAAAATATTTGACATCACTGTTTCAATCCTTTGATCGATTATATACTTTCTTTTATTAGTATAAACCTCCTAAGTTAGTATGTAATAATTTTGCTCACCAAGATGGTCATGAGCACTAAAAAATGTGAACGGGAAGTTTGTATAGTGTACAGGAAAAAACAGTTTTCTATCAATTTTATTTGATCTGTCGCTTATGATGAATGATCTAGGAGCGTTGTTGCTGGTACTTGGAGATACAGCCAGCTGCTCCCCTTTGTAGCAGGCCACCGCACCCCAGAGAGCCCTCCTGGTGCAGGCGCTTTCCACTTCTGTTGGTGAGTGCTTGTGGATGTGACGGCAGCAGCCACCTGTAGGCTTTCTGTGCTGCAGGATTCTTGCAGTGCAATTTGATGAATCACTACCTTGATGAGTATGTAAATAACTTGTCACTTCTTTTGGGCTACTGAGAAAAGGGATTGCATTTTGTTTTAGAGGCTTCTTGCTATGTATCTAGATTTTTATTTTTTGAATTGATAAAGCATTACAATATCAACAGATAAAGATTTATATTTTTGGCAACTTTGAGTTTTGTTTCTTTTTTTTTGGTGTGTTGTGGGTGAACTAAAGCAGAAGGGAATTTAAACGGCTGAAATAACACAAGCACATTCTGGCAGAACACAATATCCCATGTACTAAGACTGTTTCATAAAACAAAATATTAGTAGATGTATTTATATTAACATAAAATTCTTTTTAATATATCCAGGAAAAGGAGAAGGTAATAGCTCAGCCTGTAATTCAGTGTAAATAGAATGCATAATGGACCAAAAGATAAAATTAGCAAAAGTAAATCAGATGCTTTATTTTACTGCTTTCAGTCTAATGGGAAGTTATTGGTTAGCCATTTAAAAAAATTACTTTGAGCATACCTGCTTGATATTTAAATGAGACATTTTAAACATCTGTTGAATGACCTTTATTAGGCAAATACATTTGAATGATTTTTATAGGATGATGTTAATTCTTCATTACTTTGCAATGTCATACATCTTTCTTATCATTTAATAATGACAAGTCAACTGAACATGAGAACTTAAATGTAGTTAAGTATTTGTACAACTATAGCTTGTCTGAAATTTATAGTCAGCTATTAACTGGCTTATAATATTTATTGTCACCTTTTTATGTGTTCCTTAGCGTGAATTATCTAGTTAAGGTTGAAGGTGGTTAGTGCATAAAAATTGTTTAGGTTCCCATTTCAATTTGACTTGTTAAATTAGTTTGCTATCTTCATCTCTGAGGTAATAGAGTACTTGCTGAAAAATCTCCCTTGTGGATTTTTGGGTATTACAGTTTAAGTGTGCCTGAATATGTTAGAAAGAAAGTAGGGTCTGGAATGTGTTTGTGAAAACATAAACCATGAGCAGAAAGAGGAAGGAGGAGATGAGCTAATTATTCCAGTTGAAGCTGTCACTTCATGAAAATGAAACTGTGGGGGTTTTGAGATTTCTTTTATATCATTTCTGTTGAATAAAGCTGGTATTGAAGTTCCAGGCCTTCCTAAAAGGACAGTGGCAATTCCTTGGCAAGAAGCTCGGTTGTTGAGGGAACTGGCATCCTTCGTTCCCTGTCTCGGGATGCTGTGGGATGTGCCTGTTCTTTCTTCATCTTGCTGCTGCAAAGAGCCAGTATTCCCTTGTTTTCCTTCAGTGTAATGCTGTTCTTTCACATGAGCATGGACAACCTGTTGCTTGTAACTTCATAAAATGTATTAAGATTTGCTTTTCCTTTCTTTAATATTTTCTTTTCTTTTTTTTTTTCTTTCTTCATTTTTAGCAGCTCGTTTCAGGAATCTGCTGCTACTGAAACAAAAGCTTTTAATTTCAAGTTTATAACACTAAGAAAATCTGCAAACTGAGGCACAACAACTAAAATAATATATTTGTAAAGGAGGGAAAATCATATGTGGTAGGTCATGTTTTGCAGGCTCGCAGTGCAGTCATTCTTAAAGCAGTTGTTTGTTCTAGAGTTTTTTGTCTTGGATTTAAGCGCTGTAAAAGGAAGAAGGTAATTGTCAGTTTCAAGGAAACTTTGTCTTTTAATTGCTGGCATCCTGGATGAAGTGTGTTCTCGTTGCATGAAAATAAACAAAAAACATTTTTAGGTGGTGGGTAGGGAAGAGATCTGTAGTCCTTATGTCTCCCGGAACTGCAGTCTTACCCTGTTGGAGTGCACTGAACCTTTTTTTTTTTTTTTTTTTTTTCTTCCTTCTTAAATAATACTTAAACAAATATTGCCATCTGAAAAAAGCCATTTGTATAAGGTAACATTAAAATTCAAGGTATCCTCTGAGAAGCTGGTACGCATTTTGGTAAAAAAAAAAAAACCACCTTGTGAAATATAGCAAGTTTGCTTTTCATTGCACCGAGTTCAAGTGCTCAGAGGCCTGATAGCTATCTGCTGCTTTTGTTGAGAATGTTGACTGTTCGTTCATGAATGATTAACCGGTTGCTTTATTTAAAGGCACATATCTACTTCCTACTGTATCTGTATAAAAACTATGTTCTGAAAAAGCTGCGTATACAGTCCCTATTTGAAGAATGTTGTGTGTTGATCCTGGAAACTTTGTCCTGCCTGCCTGAAACTCTTTCTTATCAGTTTGCAAGGATTTAGTGCTAGCAGACTTCTCCGAGACTGCACTTAAATATGGCAAATTTCTAAACTATTAAAATGCAGAGCATTACTGAACTCAAGGAGAGGTCCTTGTATTCATAAAGTTGTCATGGTGCTTAACGGGCTGTACAATTTTCATTTAAGCTGTAGCATCACAGAGGTATTTCTGCTTTCTTACTTTTCTGTATCACTTTTCTAGCAAGTGTCCTTCACTGTTCTTAACAGGAGAAAGCAACATGAAAAAGTCTGAAATCCATATCAAATAGCAAATGAATGTTGAAATGTTTTGAGTATAAGGCATTTTTGTGCGTGCATGGACATGTTGAAGGACATGTTCTTGTGATTCTGATAGCGAGAAGACAAGTTGTGTCTTTTGGTAGATTTGATTCCATGTTTATGAGTTTTTGGAGATTCAGTGCAAAAATGAAGCTCATCAGTGAAGTTCTATCTGGAAGTTCTCATGTACATACAGAGCTGTTTATAGTGTTTAGCATATGTTTGTTTCCCTTAACTGTATACATCTGGTTTTGGGAAGGCAGCCATGAAAGTGGTCAGAAATTATTTTGATCTAGGTAATGCTTTATCTATCTGGGTAATGGGTATGGGAAATTAAAGGAATACAGTTAAATTAATGTTTTTTTGGATTGAAACTGTGAAGGTTTTTGCAGAACAGTCTTGAACTTAGAAAAGTCGTCTGAAATGAAAGGGTGAGGGTGCAGGGCACGGGAGCTCTGCAGGGGGACGTCTAGTGGGACCTGACTCGGCAGGACTCTCCTTCCTAAGCTGGGGTGTAGAGGATCGACCTTCCTGCCCACACGGGTGTAGAAAGTACACTAAAATTAATTTCAGGAAACTAGGCTTTCTAAAAGCTGTTTTTTTCAACACATGAGAGATTCTTCAAAATCAACCTTGATAAGTTGGGTGCTGTTGAACTGAGCATTATTGTAGACACACCACCACGCCTCACTGCATGGCTTGAGGTATGAGGAAGTATTATTGTATGCTACGTGGTTATTTAAAGTAGTTCCTGGTAAGAAGGTTGTATCCCTCAAAAACTTATGAGCTAAGCTGTGTGTTGTAGTTAGACTGATGGCTTTGCAATTTTACATTTAGCTGAAAGCAGTAACTTAGAGGGGCCTTTCAGAAATCTTGCAATTCTTCCTGAAAAATCTGTCGGGAGAGAAACAGGGAATGAAAGTAGCTGAGGGTTTGGTTGGCAGGGCAGTTAGTGGTCATCTCTGTTGTTCAGGACAAGAGTTCTGGCTTTCCCTTGAAAACCAGAAATCAGTATATTAAGTTTGGAAGTACTAAGCATTCAGAAGAAAACCACTCCGTACGCTTTCATATCACGTTACTGTTTTAAACTTAACTAGCATGCTGCCTGAGTTATGTGGCAGTACGTTGTCTCTGGAGTTGCTCTGGTTATGATGCTGAAACCATTGAAAACACCAGTGTGAAAACTCAGAGCCATATTCCTATGTGTTGCTCAAGAAGATCTTCTAAAAACTATATCAAGCATTCTGTGTCATGGGCTTTCTATATAATATAATAATAATATAAATTATTAAACATAAGTCTTCTTTTAATAACGGCACTTCATTGTCTTATTTAAAACAAAAAAAGCAACTGGCAAATGCAGGCCAGACGGCAAAGCTTTATTGTCTTGTGTGGAAGAGCAGTTTTAGGAGGACGGGAGTGTTGTGCAAGCTGCTGGCCTCCCGCCGTGGCAGCCCGGGTGCTCGATGGTGCTGCACTTGCCACTTCCTTGAAATAGAGGAAGAACCCGAAGGTTTGTGCATTCCCTGGTGCAGGTGTATGTTGTTGCTTCAAATGACAAACCTGGTGGCTTAATGGCAGGACGGTTTACGTGGGAAGTGCAGCTCTTCAGGCTGGTTGGGTAACAAATGCAGAAACTGTGCTTTTGAATGGGGAGACCTCAAGGTTACTCTCCCAGCAACCCAGGGAATCGAGGTTAATCCCTGAAGACGGTGGGGTGATGCTTTGTTCATGGTAGTGTTCTTCATGCTGTTAGTGCTCTCAAGAGCAACTCTACCGAAGGCAGTCATTCTACAAACAAAATACAAACAAACAAACCCCCAAAACCCCACCCAAACAAACCAAACAAAAAACCCAACAAAAAAAACCACAGGGGGAGGGGAAAACTTGGATAGTAGAAAAAGTCTTTTACTGTCAAGTTTTTTTAACCTATTGTTTTCCTTCTGAATTAGGTAGAGGAGGATACTAATTAGTTTTGGTGCTCTGATTTTGTCAGCGCTGCAGGTTTTTTTTTTTTTCCCTCCCTTTGTGGTTTGCCTTGAATATACTGTACTTGCTATATCTAGTAAGCTGTGTTTTCTCTTTTGAAGGTGCACAAAACAAGTCTGTACTTGTTTCAATCTCATTAAGTTCCTCTCTAGCTGTTTCCCCTTTTGATCATGGATATTGCCCATATTTGGTTTTAGCTATGGTGCAATCAGTTTGTATCTGATTGTGTGGTATGGTATGCTGTCTCGCCTGAGCAAACCGTGATAATTTATGATTAGATGTGGCCTAGATTAGCAGCTTACGATTTTAATGTTTAAAAGGATATTATAAAAGATCTTTTATGTAATGCAGTATGTAATTTTTTTTTCTGTGAAAGATGCGACAAGAAGCACAAGGACTTGCCTGCAGCAAAGCTTCTGAATTAAAACCAAGCAAGGGGAAGGGATGATATAAATTATATAGTTCCTTCCTTTAGAGTGCCTAAATAATGTGCCCATAAGTACAGAGATGGCAGTGCATTACCAGGAAACTATTCAATTTGGTTTAATAACAAACTGCTTTCACAGTCACATAATCATAGCTTTCATGAAAACACGTCTTATATTCTTCATGGTGTGCTTTGTATACTTGTACTTTAAGAATTGAATTTAGTTTAATAACAAACTGCTTTCACAATCTCATAATCACAACTCTTGTGAAAACACATGCTGTTACATTCTACATGGTGTGCTTTGCATACTTTTATTGTCCTTCAAAAATGGAACATCTCAAAGTGTGTTTCTCTCCTAAACACTTTAGTGGCATATTTGAAAGTACTCGTGGTTTCAGTGAGTGCCATAGACTTTTAACCATGCTTTCTGCTCACCTTCATTTAGCAAACTATTTATTAATGAGGAGTTTTCATTAGTGTTTTGTTTTCATTAGATATTTGTTTTTCTACTTGTGTGCGTGTATATGAACAAACTTAGGTGATATTAGCATCTGTTTGGAAAGGTGTACTGTCCAGGTGTTTTCCAGAGTTTCTTAGTCACAACACTGTACTCATCTTTCCCATTGAATTGTCTGTTTAGATCTTGCTGAGAAGATAAAGGCGCCACTTTATGTTCACAGTCATCTGTATAGCATGAGGGGGAAAGGTTGGGGAGCCATCTTTGCCTCATAAGTGCATCTCAGAAATGCTACGTTTGGTCTTGAACAAGATCACAGTACTTACGGTTCCTGACCGATACTTGAACTGTAAAGCTGTTTTTCAACAAGGCAAAAGCGTATAATTCTTTCGATGATGATTCCGGTGTATTTCAAATCCACTGTAAGGCATAATTATCAGCTGTCATCTGGAGAAATGCTGGAAAATTGTTTCAGTCTTAAATAACTGTAGCTTGTGATATCTACCTTATTGTTAATAATCTAGTATTTTCACGCCCCAGCATCTTGTGGCTGTCCTTTGTGCTTTTGTATTTAACAACAAAAAAGGGAGTCTGTTGGTTTGTTTTCTGCTGTAATATATTCTGATTTGTAAGGGAGCATTCTAAAATGCATTTGCTCTTTAACAATACATTTCTTCTCTCAATAGCCAACTACTCCACCAAGCCAAGGGAGGCCCGATTCACCCGTTTATGCTAATTTACAAGAACTGAAAATATCTCAGTCTGCACTTCCACCACTACCTACAAGTGCTCCGGTCCAAATAAATGGGGAATGGGAAACCCATAAAGATACGACAGGACGCTGTTATTACTACAACAGAGGATCACAGGAGCGGACCTGGAAACCTCCACGGTGGGCCCGAGATGCAAGCATTAATAAAGGGGATTCCCAGAGCCATGCAGATCATGAGGTAGTTCCTTCTGAGATCACAAGCAATGAGATTGTAATACATATGAATGCTGTTCTGCTGTGGAGTTTGGTACCGCTGAGTTTGAAGTGTCAAGGAGTGTCTTTATTGGTCTTTTTGGTCGCGTATTGTGGTATGAAGTAGTAAACAATTTAGCTTTTCAGTCCCTTTTGTGTACAAGAACGTGTACGTGGACTGTATACAAGAGTAATATATTGTAAAAATGCCTTACAGTCCCTCAGCAGGTATTTCAGTTTTTCATTTGAAGGAAAACAAAGATACTTCGAAACGAATAAATGAGGATAGAATAAGACAACCATTGTAACTTCCCTTGCCACGAAGTGCATTTTCTTTCCCAGTGTATTTGGCATATTTCTGAGGGAGAAGGGGGGAGAGGAGAGGGAGTGTGACAGTGCTTTAGAAGCAGTGTTTGTGGTGATGTGTTGAAGAAGGCAAGGGGAATTAGTTATTTTTATCGGTATCAGTTAAATCCACAGTAAAACAAAGGCAGGGAATATACAGGTGTTTGCTACTGTTTGATTAATGCTACGGCAGTAAATTTAAGTATGAAATGTGTTTTTTACAGAGGAAAATATTTTCTTAGAGAGGAATTAAGATGGATTTAGAGGTTATGATGGATGTAGTGATCTCCAGAGTTCTGGAGTCCAAACCAGACTTAGCAGAGTTCCACAGCACTTTCTACCCACATAAAAAATATATAATGGAAGCTTCTACGAAATGAAAATATTTATTTTTAATTTCATACTTAGTTTTATGCATACTATTAATAATTCTATATGTCTATGGTGCTTTTAAAATGTAATTTTTTTAAAAGGGGCACATGTGACCAAACTCACATTATATTTAATTCTTAAAGAGGTGGAATAATCATAGTAAGTGTCAAAAGCAAGTTTAGCTGAATAACTTGTTGCAGCATTGTATTTAACCATTTGCTTAGGTGATTTGAATTTACACATTTGTCAATTATTTCTACTTTGGATAGCTGTAGAACAAACTAGGACAAAGGGCAGTTAAAGGAGCTATATTTTGTTGTCAGATTGTGTTAAATTTGAGAAAATCCTTTTCTTCATTCTGTGAATGATATTCTGGAGGACATTAGATAACATTAAAGTTACTGTGCTAGAAGCTCTGCCCAGCCAGGTGTCCAGGTGCAAGGGCAGCAAATGCTGATGGGGAGGAAATCCATCTCAGCTTTTGGCAGTTAGCTGTAGGAGCTAGATTATGTTCAGGCCATAAACATATTCTTTGCATAGATCAATGGACTTTTTATTATTATTTGAACCTTTTGCTTTTGTAAAACCTTTTGGCAAGGCTTTGCCACTGACCTTGCTTAAGAGAGCTGAAGCTTACTGTGGAGTTATTTTATTTATGTTAAAGGATGATTTGGGTTAATATTTGAAGTGCATATTTATTCTGTGCAGCCAGTCACTAGGGAGAGTCACAGCGGGGTGTGTGTATCTAAACAGCAGTAGTTCAGGAAAAGCAAGGGAATAGTTGGGAGATGGGTATTACTATTTAAATATGCTTAAAAAAGTGCTCTTGTGTTCAAACAGTACTTAGGGTCATCAGTTTCCTGATTGAAAGAAAAAGCGAACATTTATCAAGAAATCTTCTACACTGCACTTTAGTGTACCCTTTTCAAATATGCATAGTTTAGGTGGATTTCCTTGTGAGCCTATTACAATGTTTAGTTTTAAAATTTAATTGTGGACTGCTCAAAACCTTTATATTGCTGGAACACCCTGTTGTAGAAGTCTACCTGTGGATTGGTAGAGCCAGAAACAGGAGGGAAAGGAAAAAGGGACCCTTTTCATTGCCTTTGGCAACGGTCTTCATGGCAGCTGTGACATCCAGAAGCATTTAAACAGCCAAATTTTCTTGCCACAGTTTAGTGGCAGCAACAGGCAAACTGGTGAAATGTTTGTGGCTGTCACTTCGGTATCTCTGTCGATGGTCTATTAATTTGTCACTGGGTGTCCTTTTGCTGAATAACTCTGGTTTGAGTCTAGATAAGATGATTGGGGTTTTTTTAGTAGTAACTCTCCTTATAGTAAGTGTAACTAGTCTTCTGTTGTCGTCATTCTTCCTTCTTGTCATGGAAGAACTTCCAATAATTCTTTCTCCCTCCGCATCTGCAAATGATCCCCTCTGACTCTTACTCATACCTCTGTGCCACAACTTTACCACATGGTTGCATGTTCAGAAAGCTTGATTTTTATTTTTTTTTTTTAATTTATTTTCCATAACTTAATTCAGGTCAGTTTTCTGTTTGTGATATTTGAGGTGTCCCAGGTTTGCCTTCAGTTAGTTACATGCCAAGTTTTCAGTCTTTGTAAGACCAATGGATGATGCATATATTGATTTTTAGCTACTCACAAGTTTTTATTTCTAGTAGCACAGGTTCCTTAAGTAATTTGTGTCCTCTCTGACTGGGTTATCAAAGTTTGAGTCTAGGGAGACACATGTTGCAAGGTCATATCAATGTATTTTCCAGCAATCGTGTTGATTTTGAAGCTGCTTTTTTTTATTCTCTTCCCCTCCCTCCCTCCCTTTCTTTTTTGTTCTGCATTTGGGAGTGTACTTTGCACTCTGCTGTTCATGTTTACCTTTTTGTTTATGACCTGAGTACTTAAAGCAAAATATTTAAAGGCTGAGATCAGAGATGAAGTTACAGTAAAATAGAGGACATCCCAGATTTTGTCTTGATTATGAAGACTTAAAGCAAATGTCTAAATAATCAGTAAAACCAGATTTATTATAATTAAGTTGCCTTTTACACACTAGTCTGAGCTTGCTCATTCCCTTCAGATTTACTGATAAAAGTGCATGTTCAGGAAGGTTAAATGCTGGTTATATCTTCACTGATACGTCTTTGGAGGAGCTTGTATTGTATTAGGTAGCAAAATGGCAGGGTGATGTAAAAATGAGACTTGTGAATGATCATGTATTACATGTGTAATATATTAGAACATGAAATAGATTATAGTTGATCTTGGAACTTTGTGATTAGGAAAATGTATTTTGTTGGATTGTTAGAACGGAGTACAACTGTACCTAATTGGTAAAGCAGTTGGTAGCAGGTATGGCACAAAGAAAGCAGTTATAGGTTATAGCAGTTATTTGGGTAGGGTGGGGGAAGCAATGAAGTCCTATCAACAGGGCCTCTAGGAAAGCGTGTAAGATTTTTTAGAATTACAGATAAATTTTATCAGAAGTGTATGTGTTTGAGGAAGGAGTGCTTAACAGTATCTAGGAATTATCTGTCAGGTAGTGAAGTGATTTAATTAAGGTGGACTGTAAAAGGAATGAGATGTCACCATATTGGAGAGAAGCAAATCTCTAATATCTAGCTAATAGACCATAATGTGAAGTAGAGACCAAAATATTAACCAGAAAGCTAGCAACAGGATTTCATTTAAATTGAAAACTACATTTAAAACATGTGGCCAAGATGCAGTTTTATTCCCTGGTTTTTGTTTTGATATAAACAAAAGGGCAATAAAGGGTTGTTAGCTTCTTTAGTCAGTAATCTTTCTTACTGTTTTGATTTTTAGAAGTAGTAGTAACTTTCAAAACTGGACTAGTTCAGTGATAAAGAGAGACTTTAACAATTCCTTTTCTTATTAAATGTGTGGTGATGAATTCATCTCTGTCTTCAAGAATTTTCCATGTAAATGGAAGAAAGCCAAGAAAGATAGTGGAGGCAATGATGCGGGGGACTTGCTGTAATTCCCTTTAGTGTCACGGCAGAGTTCTTACAAGGTGTAAGGTTGGGCAGCTGTCTGCTTAAAGTGGCTTTATTTAAATGTGGTATAGTATAATTAGGGATGGGACTCAGAAGAAGCATGGATGATACATAAAAAGCATATAGGCAGTTAATACTGAAAAAGTGTTGAAAGTTAAAAGTTACTGGAAGTGGTTTGGCTGGTGTTCTCTAACCCATGTTGATGCAACCTTAGCAGTTGTTCCTACTGGCTGAGGAACAAGGAATGCCTTGGCTTGGTAAACTTTGTAACAACTTGGGAATTTCATTTAAATTGAGGTCTGCAAAGGTATGTGAGATTAGTTAAGCCTCAAGGCTATTACTATATATACTTTACCTTATATGTGCTTTACAGATAGAATGTTAATAGTCATGCTTGCTGAACAACAGTGGTTTTTCTAGGATAATTTAATTTTTAACTCTTCTGATTAGTTTTACATGTGTACAGTTTCTTCAGTATCAGGAGTTGCTTGGAAGAGGCAGGTACACATGCATTATGATGTTCAGTTGTAATTCTTGTTAATAGTGATAATAGAGCTGTCCAAAGTCTACTAGTTTGAACATATGTCAATGCACTTTATATTTAACCATTGAAACATAATGTAAACTTAAATATGTGTATACAATATAGCTATTTTACAATAGTACTTTAAGTGGAGCTAATAGCGCTCTTATCAACTCTTCAGTCTTAATTCTTCAAGTGTAAAAATGGGACTGAAGACTACTTTTTCCCACCCCGCAACTAGTGTTTAGAAATTGGCACTTCAGAATTTCATATTACTCCACATGCAAGAGACGTAGCATTGTTTAATCCATAGTTTACATGCTCACATTCTGCAGGCTGTAGAGGACGCTTAGATTTTTTTTTTTGTGTTACTTTATTAATGACCTGAAAATTTCCCATGGGTTGTGCTGTGCTTGGGAAGCTGGCTCATGTCAGTGTAGGGAGTTTGCACATCAGTGGTAAGGTACTCAGAAAAGTAATGCCAAAACCCTATGTAATAATCACTTGGAAATGTTGCTAAAGATATAGTTTCTAAAACAAATGACTGTAAAAACTGGTAAGTTTCTGATACTTGGATGTTTTTTGGTAAGATTTAAGTTTTCAGGAGAGGTTTTTTCAAGTTCAAAACTGGAATTCTCCCTTTCTCCTGCTTTATGGTTTTCCTCAAAATGCTTTTATTTGTGTTACTGAACCTTAGTCAGTATTTAACTGCTGTAATTTCTGAATAGCAGGATGTGTTCCCTCTTAAGTGTTATGCCTCCTGCTAGCTGAGGTTCCAAGATAGCGTGAAAGAAAATCTGCACTGAATTCCTCAGGAGAATGTGCCATAGAGATATTGTTGTAGGAGATGAATACAGGAAGATTTTCTTTTTTGTGAAGCACGGAAAGGATGCTTTGAATAATACTGCAGTAATTTAGCAAGGAGGTGAACAAGGTGCATGAGGGAACAGAAACTGTGTGTGCAAAATCTTTTTTATACTTTACATGTCAAACTTGTTCCTTACATTATAAATCACTTCTACCTCTGGAAAATAATTTTACACCTCAGCTACTTGGTGCTTGGTAGAAAGCCTTGCTTTTGCATTGCTCATTCACACAGATCAGAGCTGGAAGGAGGAGAGTGGAAATACCTAATGTTTTAGGATCTATTGCACAAGTACTGTAAAGTGCTGGGACCTACCAAGGTGCAACTGGAGTTTCAAGATGTCCTTAATGTTTGTTGTATTTCCAGATGTTATTTGGGGAGAAAAGGATTTGGGTATAACAGTTGGAATGTTGCCAGAAAACCAAGGTAGCAGGTTTCCCAAGTTTTTTTGAGTCGATGCAGATTACCAAAGTTAATTCTCTTCATCGTTTAGTAATGTAAATTTGTGGGAAAGAAATTTAGGTTAGCAAAAAAATTGAAGTTTAAGTCTGAGTAGCTGAAATCTGGTGTAGTAGAATTAAAAAACAATTGCATCAGTATAAACAGTTATTCTGAAAATACTTTGAATTGCCTAGCAATTATCAAGCATTTCTGTACTGTAAAAATGCATCTCTCTCTTCTCTGAGGTAAGATATAAAAGTGTGAACTCCCTGACCTTATTACTATTCTCTTTCTAGTCAAATAATCTTTGATCTTTCAGATTTTAAAGCGCTTTCATTCTCAAAACTGCCTTGTATGTTTCTGACTACTTGTAGCATCTTTCGTCAGAAGAAAACGACCACAGTTCTTGTTACAGCCAGTCAGATAGTCAGTATGGTTCTCCTCCAAAGGGTTGGTCAGAAGAGTTGGATGAACATGGTCAAACCTTATATACCAATGACTATACTAATGAAAAGGTACTTTTTCCTTCTTCTCATCACATGTTCTGAATCTTTTTCACTAATTCACTGTCAGAAATGTAGATTTCATTTCTAAAAGTGAAACGCATACCTCAGCAGTATCTCCTTTTGGTTTTTTAAATATGCATGAAACTTCAGCAAGTGAACTGAATTCTTTTTTTATGTGTGTTCTTTACTATTTAGAAAAAGTTTTCTTATTTCCAGTTGTGTATCAGATTATATAAAATAAACATATAGTGTATAATGTTTTTTTAATTCCTGCTCTCCCCCATCCTCTTGGTTAGACTTCAGGAATGAACTTTGTACCAATATACTGGTTTTCTTACTATATCTCAAGAGCTGTTCTTGCCTACATAGGCCTTCCAGTTAGGATGGTTTTGATCTGAAAATAATGCGGCTTTACTGGTTTCATTCTTTCCTTCACTAGGGATTTACAGTACTGCTTTCAGATGTAGACAAACTTCTTAAACTACAGCTGTATCAGCAGATTTATGTTCTATTCTGATTATCTAATTACGACTGATGACTGTGATTCTGGGCATGTTATAAAAAATTCTCCAATGTAGGATAAATGACAATGTTTATATTTTAAAGCAGTCGATTTTTATGATTGTTCACTAAAGCTGCATTTTGGATTTTTTTAACTTCAAAAAGTATTAATTGAAAAAGTAGGGTTTTTGTCATATTATAGCACCACCTCTTCGATGTATGCAAGTATTTTTTTGAAAGAAATTTTTAAATAGTTGAGTTTTATGCCAGTCTTGGAATTTTATCATGCTTAACCTATTTCTGCTAAACATCTGTAGAGCACATACCTATGTTTTGGCAAATATGCAAACTTTTTTTAAATTGCACTGGGATTGATAGGAAACACTGTTTTCTATCACGAACAGTTTATTGGAAGGCAATCTTGTGAAACCTGCTTGACCAAAGAGCCTTGCTGTGAGTGTTTCTGTGCATTTTTTTGTGTGATCTTCTCGTAGACTTTTGCTCATTACAGTTCTTTCCTTTCTGCATAACTAGTCAGAGTTGTCATAACTTTACCTCTTCGATTGTGAAAGTTGCTTATAGAGGTTACAGAAATTATATTATCTTTATTAATGATTTATTTTATGAACTGCATTTCATGTTCCTGTTGATGTTAAAAGTGGGGTTGTTCAACAAGTTCAATTATCTCTTAAATTGTCAGCAGTTACTGATTGAACTTCTTGTAATTCTGTGTATAAAATCCTTATGCAGATCTGATGCAAAGATTTTGCCTCCTTAAACTGACACCATAGTGTTGGTGAGAGTGAGATGTGCCATCTTCAAAAATACCTGTTTATCACAATCTCTTGTGTGGTACTGCAGGACTATTTTCGAGGAGTTACAGAAGGAAAAAATACTAGTGCACCCAATTCAGGAACGTTGTTCTGTGGTGTTCTCGTCGCTAACTAACCTTGGTTGGTTAATGGAGCTTGTGCACTACTCACTGCTGAAGTGGATGGCACTTTATTAAAAATTAACTTTAAATCCCAAGTATCAGAGATTTACTATGTTACAGCTGTCACTCTGATTACATTTCCTATCATCACTTTTCTTTCTACAGTGGATAAAACATGCAGATGAACAAGGTAGACCATACTACTACAGTGCTGATGGTTCTCGATCAGAATGGGAGTTACCTAAGGTGAGTTACTTGAAAAAGAAATTTTGACAACTTGGGGCTTTCTCCTCCTCCTCAATAAATGGTCTGTGAGGCATTTAATGGGACTTACTCACAGCAAGAGGACTTACATATTGCACTTTTTCTTGCATTTTTGTGGAATTTCTGATTGTGAAGAGAAAAAAAAAAAGTACTCAAGGTCATGAGAAATGGATGTATGTGACTATTCAGATGTCAAAGATGATCTTTACCTTTGCTGAACTGAGCTTTACATGCAAGGCTGCAGAACAGTATCTCTGATTTTGCTGTGATGAGGAAAACCTCTATAGGAAAAAAGCATTATTTTTTTTTAACTGCAAAATGTTTCTGAGAAATTTTAGTCAAATTTTAGTACCCTCCAACATGCTTATACAGACACGTGTGTGTGTATATATATAAACAAAAGTTTCAGCAGAGTTTTGTGATACCTTTGAGGATGACACAGTTTCACCAGAAGTGTGTTCTGGTATTTATTAATTTTGTAATGAAAATAGGAATTTCTAGGAAAGTGATGAGCTAGGGACAGTTGATAGTCTGAGGATGTACCTAATACTATCTTAATCCTCATTTTCACTTTGAAAAACTGCAGGACGTTTGTCATAGTGATGTAGTCGTATACATCTTTCCTGCTATTAGGATGTTTATTCAATCCTACATAGTGAGGTGACCATAAAAAAAAAAAAATCCACGCAGAATTGTATGCATAAATATATGAAAGAGCATGTTTCTCAATTATTGTTTCATCAGTCGAAAAATCAGTATCCTAAGTTACTTCCACTTAGAAAGGAGCAACCCTAATAGATAGTGCTTTCATAATATTTATGAGAAAATGTTTACATTGAAATTTATGAATGAAGCTTTATACTGGACTGTTTTGTTATGTCAGTAAAATAGTTTGTATCTGAGTCACTGTAGAGTTACCTTTGTGAATTCTCCTATGTTGGTCTGATGTGTTAGATAACTTACTTTGTAACATACATAAACCTAACAATACAATCTGTAACTACTTGTTTAAAAATCTAATTAGCTATTAATTAGTAATTAGATTAATTAGAAGTCTGAAAATCTGCTAGACCAGGTTTTACCAGAAGCAGTTGTTAGCTCAGTATCTATAATTGAAGTTAGTTTTGGGGAATAATGTCTTGGGTATTTCACTCTGACCTCTGCAATGCAGAAAACTTTGAAAGTGAAGAAACTGCTTTCTACAAAATAGATTAGGTTTGGGTTTGGATTTGAACTAAACAGCAAATTAAGTTGGCTTTAATCCAACTACAGTAAGTCACAGAGATAATCCAGAATTGTTGGGTGAGGCATATTAGCATAAAGGGTTAGGGTTTAGTATTTGTATATTAGTGCACGATATTCTAGTGGTTCTAAACAGACATCTGAGCTCTGTTATATTAATAGCCACCTACAGAATAAAACATAGCCTGTTTCAGAGTTTGTGATCTAATATGCTTTTGTTCTTGTTTATATGAAAATCATCACAATTGCCGTTACAAATTTTCCTTAAAAAATATTCTAATGAGCCATTTGGACAGAATGTACTCTTTATTTAATTCCTTCTTGAAACTAGTAAATCTTGAGTGGCAGCAAATACAAGGTTAACAGAAGTAAATGATCAATTGACTCTTGGATTCACAATCCAAGAGTCTCTGTTTCCAGAAACCCTTCGCTTTTAACTTTAAGTGCTGAGGAACAGATTAAATATTTTAGGAAAAGATTTATCTAATTTATGTAACTATCTGAAGAACATACAGCAGAGATGTTACACTTGTAATTAAGTGTGATTGAAGTTTATTCTCTCAAATCTTATGGAGCTGGTTCCAGAACTGCTGAGGAACAAATGAATTGGAAAGGCAATGTAGACCACAGAACTGCTTTGAAGAAAAATAACCTATGTTGAAAACTTTTGTGAGTGGTGGGAGAAAACAACAGAAAGACTTCAACATTGTAGCTCTTGCTTAAATGAAGTTAAATTACATTGCTAGGAAAAGGAAACTCCACTCTTGGTCAGTTTTCCCCAGTGTATTTAGTTCAAATACTGCCTTCCAAAATCTGTTGTGAAATGGAGTGATGGATAGCATGGTCATGTAGTGCTGTTAAACCAGAAAAAGAAGAGAATCCTTTTGTTAAATGGTTCTTAATAGTCTGGACTTCATTAGAACTAAAAATAATCCGGAGGTTTTTGGAAATAGAGTATCAACTGAGCTAATACTATAATATTAAAAATCTTCACTATTACAGCATTAACTGGAAGTGTTATTCCTGAGCATGTTCACATTTACAGTATTCTTGTACATGTGTTTAAAAATTTTGAGGGTATATGTTGGGGAAGAGGGGCATTACCAAACAAATTAATTCAGGCAGTCTCATAGAAAGCCCTCCAGTCATGTATATTTAAATAACATCTAGGAATAGCTGAATGCCTCTGGCTGGTGTCTCAGATGGAGTAGCTTTGACAACTGCTGAAAAGTCCATTAAGGCTGACGATGAGTGTGACCTAGCTTTTTGCAGTGGAAGGGAAGAAGATGCTGAATTATTCTTTAAAACGGATAATAATCTTTAACTGTAGGTTGTACTACATCTTGCAAAAGACTTTGAGTTTCCTCCTATGCATATGCATGCTGCTGCGTTCAGTTGTTGGCTCTTGCCAATTAAAAAAAAATAAATACACCTACAAATAGAAGTTCATTCCTGTGTAGATTACTATGATAAAATGTTTATTTCCTGTGTAGTGAATGAAAGCCTACAACTCTATTCCAGAAAACTAGTTTTCTAATACGAGTTTTATAATTAAAGCAAGCAAATGAGAAATCTGCATTAAGGTGGGGAAAGTATTAAATCGATTTCAGGAACAAGAATGCTCTAACTTCTGAAGTTTAAAAAAGGTAATTATCAAAATGACAAAAGTGAGGAAAACTATGTAATAAACATTGAATAAATAGCTCAAAGGGGAGGTAGAGAGGACAACCTAATAAAAATCATAGAGTGGTCTCAAACACATTTTCAAAATGTGTTCCTAGCCTGGTGTCTGGCATAACAGTGTGATGCTCGGCCATCTGCTGACGAAGCTCTCTGATCCAAGAGTAGACTTTGAAAGAAAATGCATGTACTATAAGCCTCTGGGGTGAAGTAATAGTTTTGGTGTAAATATTTAGACTGTGATACTGTCATTACAGTTTTTCTGATCAGAAGCTCCTGCATCATTAGGTCCCCTCGCTGTATCCACAGGAGAAGCACTAGGTAGAGGAGCTTCAATTTTGGCAGTGTTGATAGACCAGCAGCCTGTTAACTCACTCCGTGCACTGCCGATGACAAGTATGAGCTCAGGGGCCTCATTTCTGATACTCAGGTGAATGATTTATCTTGCTGGACACCAGAATGCTGTCAGAGCATGCGATCTGAAAAATTAAAATGTGATGCAGCTACTATCAGGAAGATACCATGCAGTCAGATGATGGAAGAAAATAAAGATGAGGACATGCAAATAGGGCCTGGTTTGTCCTATGGTAAATTTGTCTTGTTCTGAGTTGTGCTACTTGGCTTGAGGTAACATACTGTGTGTGTTGGCATTCATATCTACTGTAAGTCAATATACTAAACAGTATCATTAGCAGTAGTGGATCATCACCACAGTCTTGTCATAAAACTTGGGATTGCTTGGCAGAAGTTGAGAGTCTCAGCTGTTGTGAGGGTCCAGATGGATTTTAAGGACAAAAGCGCAAGTGATATGACAAACCTGAGATAAGTATGACAAGGCAGGCAGATTTTGTTCTTCTGTCTCTTTAATGTGTATATTTGTACTCAAGAGGCCTGGTCTGGTCTTCCTCATTTGTCCTGGTGTTTGGTGGTTCCCACCCCCCTCCCCTGCTCCCAAATAAGATGAGGGGAGAAAGTGCCCCCAGTTTTTGCTTGGGCAAGCAGCAGGACCTGTGGTAATCGGTGCTGGCTTGGAGCTCTTCTTCAAAGTTCAGCAGTCATAGGGGTGGAAGGTGAAGCAGTGCATGTCCAACGCGGCAAAGCGGGCTATCCAGAGGTGTCTTTCAGTCACTTCTGCAATTCATAGAGCTGCTTGGCCTGGTGGTCTCCTGTTTTGTGTAGGTTCTGTTCCTTTACTGTGGCTGCTGCCTCCAACTGCTGCCATCCAGATGTCTTATGGCAGGGAATGAGGAATCTTCATTCCCTAGAGGAAGAAGGAATGAAATCCTTAAAGACAACAATTATTCTTTTTTTATGTATGTAGGCCTAAGAAAAATGTGTTACTGATTTAGTTGATGAGTAAAGCAAAAGCTGTAACATAGGTGATATGACTATCACAGCACCAAAAAAGTTTATTTAAAGCCAACGACAGCAGTAGCACTAAAGAGTGGTTTTGTTCTGAGACAACAGTAAAAATTTCTTTTAAAAAAATCTTCAATTTCAGATAGTCTATTGGGACAACTGCAAGTAACATGGTAGAGTAGTAAGCTGCTAAATGGTACTAGGATGTCAGAATATTTTTAAATGCTCTGTTTTGATCTGATTACAAGAGGGTAGAGTAGGATGATTAACGTCTGTTCTTTACTACTTTTCACTGCCTTTTGCTTCCCACTCTTTCCCATGCAGTTCATTTCATCTGGCAGAGGATGTTGTTAATGCTAACCAAGAAGAACCTTTGTTTCTGTTTCTTAAAGCTGACATACCTGTGTCATCCCCACAAGAATGGGGACAACTGCTACAAATAACTTGGAGGTGTTATGTTTATTTCAGTCACAATTAGGCTAGGACAGAACCTTGAGCCATACCATTTATCAGGTTAAAATTAAATACAAATCACTCAGCCAGTTGAGAGGATCAGAAAATTTTATACAGAGGCAAAGAAACCTTTTAAGTAGCTGGTGAAAGCACTGAACAAATTCAGCAATGAAAATGACCTTGTGACCTAAATTTACACTATTGGTATCCTTACCTTACGCCAAGAGCTGTTATAGTAAGTCTGCGTTACTTGGTGAGTGCAGTCAGAGTATGAGCAGCTTGCTCATGTCCTCCCCTCCTGATAGGAGATGGTCCCAATGAAATGGGGAACAAACTGAGGTGATGTGCTTGAGGGGTTAATGTAATGGGACAAGTCTGAGTTTGTAAGTATTTTCTAGGAGCAGCAGTGTGTATACTTGGAGTTGTGTGCTGCATTGTCAAAAGCTTTAGAATTAAGAAAATAACATCGCACCCTGGGGTACTGCTGTTCAGGCACATGGTGTAGCAGAGATCATCCTACCAGGCAATGTGCAGCCTGGAATGGACCAGTTTTATTGCAATGTGTGGCCCTTGCCTAATCTCTGTCTTCAAGATTACACCGCGGTTTAGGCATTGAAAGGCTGCTTAGAGTTAGGTAAAAGATTTTGCATGAGAGAAGGAGAGCCCAACCTAGTTGCTTATTGTTGGTCATAAACAGTGGGAAGTATCATTGTAAATGCCTATGTGAGAGCCAACAGCTCCACAGGTAGGAGTCCTATAGAGTGTCAATAAGTGAATCTGACCTGAAACTGTTCTGCAAGGTTTTTTGAAGAAGGTTGGGTGAGGGCAGCCCAAAGAGTAGCAGGGGTGGTGGCATCTGACCTGGCTAGGCTAGTAGCTCTGGCTACTTCTCTGTAGCCAGGGGACTCTGGCTGGTCTAGAGGATGGCTAGTACAGTTGGATAATGCAGTCTGAAACAGTGTCTGTCTCTCACCGTGACTGTCTTTGGATATCACAGATCAATCAATTTGTTTTAAAAGTGGAGGCTTGTCTTGAGCCCAGAAATACATAAACTTTTTCTTTCTCCCTTAGTAGTGTGTTCTGCTATTTGTAATAAAAAACCCAGTAAAACAAAAAACCCACCCCAAACACCTGAAGGAGCAATGTTTACTTGACACCTCTATTGTAAGAAAATGGGGCAAAAATGTCAAATGTTCCCTTTAAAGAGTCAGTTTACCAACACTGTATCACCAATGCAAATTATTTAAGCTGCTGAGATGCCTGTAGCTCAGTGTTGCTGAATTGTTAGCAATGCTTTTTTAATGTGCTCCATATACTGTTGCTTTGCGTTCTTGTTAAATGTTTTTTGTAAAACTTCATATTACTTCATTATTACAGGCCTTGGCTCCTTCAAGGCAGAGTTGTCTGTTAAGATCAGTTAACTTGTGATGGTGTCAAAGGTGCATTTTGAATATAGATCACCTGTAATTAGGCTTATGCCCATATCCTAACTCTTAATGTAGACTTAAATTCAAAATAAGTTACTTTAAGTCTTTGACTGTTTGAACTTAAATTCCCCAAGTTACTCAAATGGAAGGTGCATGGAGGATTTCCATAAATAACATTCATCCGTGTCACTGAAGTGTAAATCCATTTCTTAAATAAATGGTTCTGTTTCATAGCAAGAATATATTTGAATTGCCCACTTAAATGTTAGAACTGCTGCAAGGAATGCTGTTTGTGGTGACTTTCTGTGACTTAGACATAGTATCACTGAAAATTGTTTAGGTTTTTACTTGTAATATGGGCAGGCAATTCTGCTGCATATTGCTTAGCTTGCTGGCACAGTTTGAGTTGTAGGAGCATCTGCAGAGTGGATATTTCCGTATCAAAAAAGTAAGCTAGTAGATTCCTTGCAGCATGAATGATGGTTCAGCTTTTGATTTAACAAGGGGACAGACTGAAGAATTGCTTAGACCCTCACCATTGCAAGGAAGCAGTTGTCGTTTGAGCGTAACTGTGCTGAACTCAATACAAAGTCAGTGCAATCTCAGAATTAAATTTCTGCAGTGGCAACCAATACGTTTCTGTCTGTACATGAACTACCAAATTTTATTCTCAGTACTGCAAGATCCATTCACCTGGGAATATGTTACTACTATTGTGCATATTCAAATAATTCAATGAAACGCCAAAGTTATTTACCTTTTAAGCATCTATTGACTTACTGGAGCATTAACTCCATTCATAGCAACATACAAAGGTAACACAAGCATAATGTCTGCCATGGCAGTATTAATGCTTGTTCTTTATTTGGGCAATAAATGTAACTGTGTAATGCAATTCAGCTTAAATTTAGCATTGATGTTATTTAGGTTAAACCTTGCCATACTTTTCTGGTGTGTGTAGGTAGGTATAGGTTATTCTGTCTTTGAACACCTGAGACTCCAAGCTTACAGTAGGAACCAGTAGCAAAACTGTAGAATGCAGTGTGCTTGCAAAGATTACTGCTTCAGCCCTTTTAAATAAAAGGGGCATTTGTCTTTCCTGGTTTACTTCTTACCCAGTGGATTCTAGTCCTTTACATGACTCTACAAATGCTGCCTTATGTTTCTTTCTATGTGTAGATTTTAGTCTTCTAATGCTGAACAGAAAGAATGAGATTTTAAAAGACTTAAACCATACGTTGATGTTTTTTTCTTGTTTGTATTTTCAGTATTAAACTTCAAAATATTTTTGTAATTCTTCATAATGCTACCTCAGTGTTGGTGGTGATGATTTAAAATGGCAGTGCTGCTAATGATAAGTATGCTGCCATTCTGAGATCTAATTAAATGCTGGGTCCTCATGACAATCACATTTTCTCAGCCTGTACATCTTTGGGATCCTCTTTGAGTTACTAAAAAAACTATGTTATGATAGATCCGTTCTCTCCTTGGCTGTTACAGCTCTGCTGAGTCCTAAAATTATTTTCTGCTAAATGTTTATTTTCTGTGCTTATGTACACTCCACACCAGCAAATCCTTTTATAAATAATTTGATGTCATTGTTCTGAAAAAGCAAGTTGTTGTCCTCATGTCTCTCTCTCCTAGGCATCCCAAACCTTTGGGTCAAAGAGAATCATATCCAGGCAATCATAACTCTTAATCTAAATACCTTACTGCAGGATGGTAGGGTTTTCCCTTTTTTCTTTTTTTCTTTTTTACACAAGAGCTGGACAGGTGATATGGTATTGTTGGCACAATATGAAGAGCGAGTGTTTAAATCTTGTGTTTATTCTAACTGCTTCGTAGTTCTCAGTATGCTGGTTGGTTGCAAAACCAACAGCAGGCTGTTGCACAAGAAAGCAAACATCTTACCAAGGGAGAGTATTATCCCAACAGGCCAGTCTTAATTACTGCCTCAGAGAGAACTACAGCAGAAAGGACAGTTCTGAGGACCAAATGCAGAATAAAACCAAGGCTATTTTCACATATTCCTTGTGTGATATCAGGAATCTGAAAGTTTGCAATGTTAAGCTGTACGAATGGTATGTTCAGGTGTTGTTTCCATGAATTAGATTCTACTTACAATTTTTCTCTTCTTTAGTATAATGCTTCACCACAGCAGCAGAGAGATATAATAAAGAGTAGGAGTCTGGACAGGAGGCTACAAGAACCAATAGTTTTAACAAAATGGAGACACAGCACAATTGTGTTGGACACCAACGATAAGGTAGGAGCAAGTTAAACAGCATGCTGGAGTACCAACTGTTTCTGATGTGTTTCTGAAGTGTTTAATCTAATATAATCTAACAGAAAGGAGTATGCATGAATTTCTGAAATTTCATTTTTCTTACATTCTGTTGTCATTACGTATAACACCCAGTGATAACAAGGGCTGTTTGGTAACTTTGCTGCTGTTACTTTGTGAGTAGTAGCTTTTTTCCTTGTTATCATTGAAATGTTTTAACTAGTGTTGCTTCAGGGTTTGGCATGTACAGCCATTTTACTTATAACTGGGTATCTTCCAATTCAGTTTAGGCTGTGGAGTGTAGTTAGGGTTTGAATTCAAGAACTGTGGATGTAGGTGAGGTTCTAATGTAAGGTATAGTGATATTTCACACCTGAATGTTTTAATTGTTGGAAAAACCAAGTAGAAGTACACTAGAAAAATTGCAGACGAGTAACAGGAATATTCATAAAATTGGAATAAGTCACATTCGCTAAAGTAAAAATTATGCCTTTAAAGATGTAAGTATTTGTATTATGTAGTGGATTTATTTATCACTTTAATGACTGTTACATTGATCTCCACTAACATCTTAAGGAAAGAGGAAAAGCTGCATGTAGTTACAGCAGGCTTGTAATATTGTTACTGAAGGGCAGAGGATGGCACTGGAAGTACCAAAACACTTGGCTTTCATTGTGTCCAGTGCTGAGCTGGGTGTTTAGTCAGAAGAGAGCTGCGGGTCACTAACAACAAAAGCTGTTTTCTGCCCATTCTTAGGACATGTTTGTGACAGTCTGTTTTGGGCTGTACAGTAGCAGATGCTATTTAGGCCATCAAGGAGAAAGAGCCTCTCTTGCTCTCTCTCTGCCTGTCTCTCCGGTTTGATTTTTGTCTGCTTGTGCTGGGACGTTCTGCCTGTGGGTGAGGAGGGTTGATGTGAGCTGGGCAGGGAGGAACTGAAATGGGAAATGGGCATTGCAGGGTGGTGACTTGCTGGTTTCTGTAACGTCGTGGCAGTCTGTCTATATACCAAGATTCACGGGAACTGAAATACTTCATAATGCTGAAATCTTAGCACAGGCTACTCAGAATGAGGTGTCAGGAAATGGCATTGTAAGCTCTCTTTTTCTAAAGATACAGGGGGAAAATGAAATGAATGTAGATTTAGGAGTATGGAGAAAAGCCTGTAAGTGGGCCTGTGTAATCGCAGATGTCGAAGACAAACTTCAGTGGGCAAAACATAGTAGTTAGAATGAAAGTGGATCTGCTGCCCAGATTGTTACTTGCTTGACCTGTTGTTTCTGGTATATTTTAATGGCTTTCCTTGTTGAAATGGAGTGTAGGAGAGTGGCTTGTCATGAGTTGACTTAGTTCCTCAGGATAGCATTTATTGGATTTGATCTTAAGCTTTTGAGCTGTCAGTTTAGAATATATCATATGTGGTGTTGAGGAGGCAGCGGACCATGCTTGGCTGGAGACTTTGCACCTGTACACATCAGTTTAGCTTGAACGATTCTGAGGTCCCTCTACTGCTCCTTTCCCCTCCATTCTCATCCTTCTGTACTGAGTGTGTTGTGGCACTGCGTGAGAGACAGCCTAGATGGAGTCCTGATAAATAAAAGCTGAGTGGATGCTTCTAGCCTCATGTGCAGTTTACGCTTCACAGGTATGAACAATTACATTTGAAATAGCGTAAAAGTTTTGGCCTCGCTTTTAAAGGAAGACTTGCCTATTATTGTTTGGCATAAGATTTACTTCTGTTTTGGAGTGACCTTATGTTAGTGCTGCATTGAATGAAGAAGCTCTTGTAAAACACAGAGTAAGTGGAGCTGTTTACTTTCCTTTAAGACCCAATTTTCAAATACCAAGATGTTTAAACCTAGTGAAGCAAACATGAAAGTGTAAAAATGCTTAGTGAATTAACCAAAGGAAACTGTATATATATCTGTAAACATTTGTAAAGTCTAAATCAATAGCTGAAAGTTCCTTTAACAGCTTCAAAACATGCAGGCAGCATGTTTTTTTAATGGTAAGGAGACTACATAGTTGTATAAAGCACAGTGTTAGTGCTTTGAGAAAATTAAAAATGTGTAGTGGAGCAATAAACTAGAGTCTTGTGGAAAGACAGAATTTATTTAGTGCACCTGCTCTATTACCACTGGCAGGCCCACTGTTATATGTTCTCCTTTAAATTAGTGTGTGGAAAGGGAGTAGTTTGGAACAAGAAACCCAGTATTTGTGGTTACAGAGTTGCTCAGTCTATGAAAGCTATCTCAAATTCAGAATGAAACAAAAATTAAACCAACTAGTATTTGTCTGGATAGAACATCAACCCCAAGTTAGCTTTTCAGATAACTCCTAGGGAAGCTATTTTCTTTTTATTTTCCTTATTTCTTTTTCCAGGGAAAACAACACAATTCTATGAAAATAGGCCAGTCAAAAGAGTGTTTGAAATGTGTCAGAGTGAAAGTAAGAGTTGCCGTGGCTGATGAGATTTGAAGATATCAAATGTACTTGTTAACTGCTTGTTGGCTGTGGCACATATCGGTATATAGCCATTAGCTAAAATATTTGGTAAGCAGAGGAAAAAATACCTTCCTGGGAGGTACAATGTTGAATTCCTTAATTTGAACATGTCCCCCCACCCCAGACATCTGAAAATATGGAACACTTAAACTGTTCTTAGGATTGCTACTGTTCTCTGTTACTATGCTACTAAAAGAACTAGTGGGCCACTCCTGTAGGTAGATTCACAAGTGAATTTTAAAGCATGGGTGTGCAGAGTGTTATGTAATGCTGGAAAAGCAAAGTGAATTTGGGAGAGCTTTCAAGAGAATTGAAAAGAGTGAGGGGGAGAAATGTGTTAACAGTAGCAGAGAACAAGCGACATTTTTCTTCTATTTGAAACTCTTACCAGATTTCCAGGTGGTATATTTGTGCAAAGCAGTTATTACTTCAGAGGAAAAGCACGTGCCTTTTTTGTTCCACATGGGCAATTTTCTAGCTTTCAGAGATTTAGTACTTTCTTTTGGTTCGTAGTTAATGTCTAGTTTAAAAAAACCTCAATCTAGACATTTTCAGTGCATGATTATAAGGAAATTAATGATCATGACTGAAAAAAATTGGTGTGTGCTTTTCTACATGTGGAACAACTTAGTGTACTAATCCTATATTTACTAACCGCACAGACATAATCTGTTCTTTAAAATCTTGGTATTTATTATATGGTGCCCTGTAATAAGTTAGTGTTATAAATGGGCTTTGTAATTTGATAGCAATGTCATACAAAAAAATCTGCCCCTTAATAAGGATGGATGCTTTGCTTTAAGCTGATACAGTATGTATTAACATTTTTTTGAATGGATATGTGCTAATTAACCCACTTTCAGTGTTGCCTGTAAATCTTATAAGACCACTGTTTAGTAGGAAGGTTTATGACTATATGAGAAGATCATGAATGCTTTAAAAAAGTACTTTTTTTTTTTTTTTTAAATGTATGAGTGTATGTAAAGAGAGAGAAAATATCTTCATGGTTAAAAAAATTAAAGGATTTGTAAGTAAGATAGTAAAGTAACTCATGTTGCCTATTTGAATTTTATAGGAATCATCAACTGCTTCTAAGGCCAGTTTTCCTGAAAATGAGTCCTCTCCTTCTTCACCAAAGCATCAAGCCACAGTCAGTATGCAAAGTGTTTAAATAGATAAGTAGATGTTGTAGAAACTGGGTTATTTATGATTAGAGAATTGAGGGTAAGCCTGCTTGTTATTGAGAAAAATAATGGGATAAAACTATTTGGAGATTTTACATTTTAAAAGGAACGTATTGCATACAACTGTGCTTTCAGAAAAAATACAAATGTCTTTTGGTTTAAATACAGTTTAACAATAGGAGATTAAGTTAAAAATACACAGTGGAATGAAATTATGTCAAATTATGTAGAACTCTGTTTACTTCCTCCAACTGTCATGTCTTCTCATCTAGCAACTTGGAATGTAAAAGCAGAAACAAACTCCCCCTCTCCACAGAATGTCTTGCTGTCAGTAGTCAGTAATAGTTCGTATATTTGATATCT
Source organism: Falco peregrinus (assembly GCF_023634155.1). Lineage (NCBI taxonomy): Eukaryota > Metazoa > Chordata > Aves > Falconiformes > Falconidae > Falco > Falco peregrinus. The sequence goes on along the minus strand of NC_073725.1, from coordinate 48,536,843 downwards.
CCAATTTTTTACTTGTGTTTCAGTTTCTCTGAAAAGGCATAGAGGAGCAGGCATAAATGCACTATGTCTTTTTTGATTTAGTAGAATAACTACTGAGAAGAAAAATTAACTTCTTAAATTCTTTGTGAATGTTTAACATTTTTTGCTTCAGTTTTATATTTTAAATTTGATCATTGCTTTTTAAACTGTGGGGAAAATTTTTAACAAATGAAGTTTTAATCTTTTTATTTTATTTTGGAACTGTACTACAGTAGCACTGAAATTTGTGCCCTGATCAATTTCCGTAGGTAGCTCAGGGCATTAAAGGCACAACTTCTGCTTCATTCTTACTCTGCATGCAGAGGAATGGTTCTCTGGTTTATTCATGCTAATCCATTCTTACAACTCTTCAAACAGTTTTCCATAATCAAATAAACATTGTTTATTCAGCAAGCATAGTTGATAGCCTTACAAGCAATTATTGCTGCATATATTCTAACTTCTTCAAATATGGCTTAGACATTGAATGATTAAAATTGTATTTTGTAGAAGAACTCACTGCTGCTTTAGATAATAGAAAAAAAAGCACCTGAATTTTCTTTAGTTGTGCCCTGGGATTTAAGTATTACAAAGAAAGCTGGTGAATTTCTGTGTGTTTTGATCTTTGCTTTCTACTTCCTTTTCCCCAATTACATTAATTTTCACTTTAGTACCCCCTAGTGTTGCTGCTAAGTAGGGCATTGTGATACTTTTTATGAATAATTATTCTTTGGAGTATTCCCACTGGTTCCACCATGAGTAATTTATCAAAACCATAATTTATTTGTGAAAGTGGCCATGGGTTGCACAGTCCCTGTGAAAAATGGTGACAGGCTGTTCCACTTACTAAAGCCAAAGGTTTGTTAGAAGGGTGCAATGCATAGGACTGTTAGTGGTTGTCTGCACTGATCACAAATACAAGTGATCTGAAAAATGGGTTAGGTTTTGGTGGTGGGGAGTGACTGATTTCTTCTATTAAAAATACCAGGTTTGGAAGATAATTTATATAACACGGCTTGGGAAAGCATTCGAGCCCAATGGAGATACTAGACTGAGTAGGAGTAGCAGCTACCATTGAACTGCAGTAACATCTGAACCACCAGCTAAACAGTATTACCCTTGAAAACATGTCTCTTTTTTTTTTTTTTTTGTATATTTTATGTGCTGTGCTTGAAACATGTAGGTAAAATTGTTAAGGTTCATGAAAAACAGGAAAATGATACACATTATACCATGTGTAACAACGTGGTATAATACATTGTTACAGTATTCCAGCAAAAAAATTCTTTGATATTGTATTCTGCAGTTATGGTGCACTTTAAATTTGAGATAGAAGATGGAATATATCTTCTATTTTCATTGGATCTAGAATTGAGGACATTTTTGTTACAATAAAACTAATTTGGATCCTTTCCCTAGTTGATTGTTTCAACTAATAGCTTAGTTCTTAAATTAGGAACTGTTACAAGCTGTTACTGAAAAGGAATTGATTAAAAAAAATAATTTAACATTCCTTTAGCATCATTCACTGGTAGAGGAAAGTTGGGGTGACAGGAGAAAATGATAGACTTTGTCACGCCATCTTGAGAGTCAGTAAAGGTATAAATTGATGGTTTTCCTTCTTATCCTAGTGTATTTTTTCAAACATTCCTTTCTATTTTATTATTTTTGCAGAGAAACTATAAATATTCACTCCAAATATTTGAAACTTGCAAATACCCTTCTTCAGCAGTATTCTTTTTCCAGTGTTCACTGACTGATCTCCAAATTTGTACATACCAATATAAATGATTCTCATCAACAAGACGTAACTAAGTTTAAAATTCTAATATTTTGCTTGGGGATAGGAAAAAATAGGACATCAAAGAAATGTTTCACTCATCTGTTTTTAAAATGAGTATGTTAATATTTTTATGCATTTCAACCATGTTTTATTTAAAATACGCAATTACGTTAAAATAACTTGGAAGAATTTTGTGAGAGAACTTAGGCTGTTTGTTTGTCAGCCATCTGCTTCTTTAGTAAAGGACACAAACACAAATGTGCTATTACACAAATGGTTATAAATTTATGTTTAAAATTTCCACTGCCTAGTACCACAGATGACTTGGTTTGGCTTGTACGAAGAACCTCGGCCTTGAAGGAAAGCTTTTTACCCTTTGAATGGTGATGAGTACTTTCCCAGAGGAATTTTGATTTTTGCTGATCTCTGCATATTTAAGTATACTTAATGACAGTTTCTTGAATTTATAATATGGGCAAAGATGGCATATTGCCAGAAATTGATTATTTTGGAGATTGAATTCAATGCTGTGATGGCAATTAAAGCAGATTTTCTTTTATATTAGTTATGTCTTACTCTCTCTTACAGGGTCAAGAGAAGTATGGGTTATTGAATGTGACAAAAATTACAGAAAATGGGAAGAAAGTTCGGTAAGTCTTGGACTTCTAGAATTACATGTGCATAAGGGTTTGTGTAAGGTATCTGACTTTGATATTAGGACAGCATACAGGTTTTTGCAGTTTCTTTCTTTTTGTCTGGATTTGCCTTGGAGGTTTTCCTGTAGGACGTGTTTCCTTAACACAAAGTATGTGTCCCAGTGAGCTAAAGGTAATGGATTTCAGAGAGCCAGGGCTCCACCCAGGGCAGTGATTTCATGAAGGTGTACTGATGAAACAGCTTTATAAAATGGGATTTATTTATTTATTTAATAGAAAAATCTGTATAGGTTATATATAGCCTGTCTTGTTTGTTGAACAGAATTGGCATGAGGTGCTTTCAGTCTTTCATTTTGTCTCCTTTTATTTCCAAGAGTACATGTCATGTGCTTCCTAATTCTTTCTTCACTCTCATGAAAGGTTTGAAGCACAATGTGTTGCCCAGCGTTGGTCTCCCTGTAGGTGATGAATGACCTAATTTCTAACTTCCTTTCTGTGCTTCACAGGCAGGCATTTACATTATAAATCATAATGTGTAATCACGTAAAGCTGTCTAACATTTCTGGTGTTTTGCAAAGAGTCAGTGTTAAATAGCTGCGTAAGTGTGGCACATCCTCAGATTTAATTTAGGTTTACTTTTTTTAATTTAATCTTTTAGGTCTAATACTATGTTACATCTAGTACAGTGTTTCCTGGACTTTTGATACATGAAGCATACTTTTTCTGAGGATTAAAGTCAGCACCCAGCTGATATTCAAGCCACCCTGACCTAGAGTGCAGCTGGGCAGCACATCTGACCCGCAGTTTGGTTCCTCAGACCAAATGTTCCTAAAAGCTTGGTAGGAAAGGGCGGACAGTGGCTTATATAAGCTGCTGCTGGTACGGCAGACTCCCGTTTATGTTGTATCTATTGGAACCATCGATCTGAATTACTGCACTGCTGTACAGAAAGATGCAATGTGGCCATCGTATCACTTTGAGAGCTGTTGAGTAATAATTCATGTTTGGGCAGTGGGAATGGATTGTCAGGACTTGTCAAGACTTAGTATTTTTTAACCTCAGGAGGACAGGTACTTAGGCATAAAAGCAAGTAGTCATCTGGAACAACTCATTTGCTCTTTTTCTCCATTTTTTTAGATGTGTATCAACTATTTTTTGGTAATGTAAATAAGTTTTTTACATAAACGTGGGACACTTGCAACCCAGTTACATGCGATCAGTCAGTTTCAGAATTATGCAGTACTTTGGCATCATCTACTAAGTACGGAGTAGGCTGAGTGTTTCAGATTAGCTCCTTTGAAATTATAATTGTATGGTGTTTCTCCTGGTGAACTGCTTCCACTACTGATTAGCTTAGTTTGATTTAAACTTTGATGGTTAGTCTGGGACTGTTAATGTATATTTCTTTCTACAAATATGATAGCAATTAGGACTTACTGATGACACTAATGAATATATGTGGCTAAGTATATTAACATACAGGTCAGCTAGGCAGCAATGATCAACAGCTTAAATATTTATTTTCAAAATACATTTCTTATATTTGTTTACAAATATTTACAGAAAGAATTGGATGTCATCATGGGCGGTGTTACAAGGTTCGTCAGTGCTGTTCACTAAAACCCAAGGAAGTGGAACTGGCTGGGTAAGATCAGAAACAACCCTCATCCTCATTTAAATGTTAATCATGTAAAGCGCAATAAATTTAAGCCCTCTTATTTGTAGGGCTTAAATACCAATATGCATGCATAATTTAGAAAAAGTAACTGTGTAAGTTAGCAGGAAAATAGTTTCATGTAACAGTTATGGTGTAGAATGAGAAGAAAACCAGATGTACTTGCTATATTTTGGAAAAGTTTTTATGCTTGATATGTAAGAAACTGATAAAGAGTTATTCAGTTGCCTGTAAGCTTGAAGTTTTTGCTCCACACCAAGTATTTTTGTGTTTCTAGCTAATGTGTTTGCCTAAGCAGTTTGTTTGACTGTTCTTGGATATTTTTTCATAAACACCAGGTAGCTTTGAATGTGATACATGTAATAAAATAGTCTGACACTTGGCTTGTTGTGTTGGACTATTTGAATAATGAATAGTATTGTTGCCTTATCTCTTAGTCTTTGCCTTGCTAGATACCATATTTTGCTTTAAATGTGCATAGTGCATGACAAGTATTCGTATCTATTTTGATGTCTGATGAAGACCTAAAGAGAAACATCAAATTGAAGATGATGATTATTCAATTTTTATATCACCTCTAGTTTACTAGCACTGTAATTAAATTTGCTATATTTGTCCAGCTGCATTCCTGCATTAATAGGTATAGAAATAGTTCTTTATCTGTGGTTTGCTTACCTACTCTTGGAGGTCTGACATTAAACTGTGTGGATCTCCTATAATAACTAAATAGAGGTCACGTTCAGTATTCCATTATTCCAGTGTATTATCATGTGAATTCCAGCAAACTGCATCTCAAAGATACGTGCTATCTTTCTGTGCTTTGCTGATCTTTCTGCTTGGCTCACTTTCTTCTGATGTGCTGCTTTTTGGGTAGCAAATTGGTATTGACAATTCTTTTCTAAAGCATTGAGTTTGTTTCAGAGCTGTAAATACATTTTTTTTGCCCTTCTGTTCCTGTAGAAGGGGTGGCTGGAAAAACAGGGGTGAGGATGGATAAATCACATTTAGGGTAGAAGGGAATGGAAACAGTAAAGTTGGGTAAGATGGTCGAACAGAAGGAAAAGAGAAGGGAAGGAAAAAGAATAAAGAGTAATAACATGAGATAAGATAAACTATGCTGTCTGATAAGAAGTGGACTCAGTGACTTCTGCAATTTACTTTTACAGCTAAGGATCCAAAAAGTCTTTAGTTCTATAGGTATAAAGATGCATGTTTGGAAAGTAAAACATTTTTGCCTGAGTAAATAATGAAGTTCCAAAAACTCAATTACAGCTACTAATGCTCTTAATGCAAACGTAGCTGTAGATCAAAAAAATTATTTTCACTATAGTTGATATCATTAAGACACACAGTGCTAAACTAAGATATTAGTTAGGAATATATGATAATATTATGAATGAATGTGTGCCCAAATGAATTGCCCATAAAAGATAATCATGCAACTCTGCTTATTGCTTAGGGATACTAGAGTAAGTTGTGTTATACCTTCCACATACAGTCATTGGGGGGGGGGGGGGGGGAGGCATAAATCCTTATGATAATATAAGTGGAGCAAAAGTATCATAGTCACAATATTTCTGTGTGACACTGTCAGGTATGTGTACTGTCAAGTATTGGAAGTAGGGTCAGCAACATCATAACCATATCTTCTTTTTTTGTGCATTATTTTATGACTTCATCACTTTTCTTTTTCTCAAGTCATTTTGCCAAGGGAGCTCAGTTCCTGAGCTTCTGCTCTCACTGCTTTCTTCTTGGAAAAATGCTCTCAGTCGTCGACCTGCTGTCACCTATGTAAACTCTGACCAAGTTTCAGCTGTCACTGTATGTGTTCTTGTTGCATGTTTCTTGTTACTGTAAGGCTATTAGCCACTAATCTTGAAAGTAAATTTGAATTTTTCCAAGGTTTATGTATTGTCACTTCATATAACACCTTGTGTATCCTGTTTGCTGTTTTCTGAGTCATTCAAGGTGCTAATTAACACACGTGTATTGTAATAATCCTGTAATTGTTCTAATGGAACAAAGTAGAAAAAGTATCTGGTTCATTAGTGCCAGAACGATAAACCCAGATTTGCTTACTACTTGAACCACTAGTATCTTGACTAATAAACAGCATGATATGGTCAGTTTTTTAACAGATATTTTATGTCTAATTCTTTAACACAACTAATGCGGGATGTTTGTAAGGTGCCTTTCATACAATGATGTACATGTTGGTTAATTCTAGCTATAATTGAAATACTCAAAAATGTAAATTTTATCTGTAAAAAGCTGAAAGGCAGAAAGCTCAAGGATGTTCTGGCTGTATGCCACATATATAAAGCTGATGAAGATTTGTAGTACTCTATAAAAATTTAAGCATTTGTAGTTAAGTCATGTTTAGAAGTGCTGCTTATCAGAAACTGATAAAACATTTGGTAGCTAACACAATAGCTTGTTGCTCAAGCTGGATGAGAAGGAATTTAGGTAACGATACTAATGTTAGAAGAAACAAAACAGGCTTGAGTGGTTGTATAATTGGTTTTTAGTATCACTTTCTCAACACTGTTATCAGAATCAAGCTAAAGCTTTCATGGAAAAAAATCTTATGCTGAAGACATTAAAAGCAATGCTGGAACATATCATAATACAAACTGCATGGCTTGTCCTGCAGAGGCTTCCAGGACTTGGAGAAAACTCCTGAAAAGACTGAAAAAGCTTTCTATTTATTGATGTCAGCACACACCTTCAAGGCAGTCTTGAAGCTATACAGTATCTACTGTCTAAAGCCAAAAAAACCCAACCCCCCCCTATTCTTTCCAAAAAGTGTAAGTGTTCTCTGCCATATAACTAGTATAAGCACATCCCATGACTTTTTTTTTTTCTTCACCCCCTCAAAAAAAAAAAAAAAGCTGTCAGAAGTGTCTCTAGGGCAGCTGGCAGCACCACGTATAGACCTCTCCCCATTTCTGTCTCTCACTGTGGCCCTTTCCGAACTTCCCAGCTAGCTCAGAAGAGAAATGCAATAAGAATAAGGTGTCTCCTCAGTAAGAGCTGAATTTATCCTGGCTGGTGCTGACTTGGCAGTGCACTCTATTCTAGGAAAGCAGACTTTATATCTAGGTGGCAGTAGATGCTAAAGAGAAAGATTTTCTTTTTCATGCTCTCAACAGAACCCACTTGCTCCAGGATGGTTTGATTACCTTTAGCTAATCTTTGTATGCGGGGCATCTGTGCGGCCCTGTACAGGACTTGCTTCTGGAAGCTTTCAAGGAGAGGGAAGTGGCTGCTGGCGTCTCATTGTCATACACCAAGGAGCAGAAAAGAACCTTGACAGCAAGAGCCTGCACCCTAAACTTAAAGTTTCCTTGAATAAAGAAATCAAACTTGTGATGAGTATATAGTATATTTGTATGTTGGAGGAGCTTTGCAGAGAGGCTTGATTGTTTGCATGGATTTCCTCGTCCTTGGATCTCACACAGGAGTTTCTGGGCACTGCTTGTGTGAAGGAGCAGGGCAAGACTTTTTTTTTCCCCTCTGAGAAATTTAGCTTCTACATTTTGGCTTGTTCTGTGCTGAAGGGAGTCAGGCCAAAAAGATGGGTAGAGTGCAGAAGTGTTTGAGGTAGTACTGTGGTCTGTTAGGTGGGGAGTTCAGCAAGCTAATGTATCGAAGAACTTTGCTTTTGGTCCAAACAGCAGTGACTGTTACGGGGGTTTTTTGTTGTCATTTGTTGATTTCACCTGCAGCAGGTCATCTCCTGTGCTTCTCAGCATCATCTAGGTGGTGTTTTTAATGAATCCTGCAGAGGACTTTGGCAGTAGTCTCCTCCTCTGTCCAGTGCCAGACTCTGTAAATTGGTTGTTTTGTGTGGTTTCTTTCCACCTACACACAGCAGGATTGGTCTGGGCTGTCAGGAAGTGTGTGGCTGGGGCACTTTGGTTGTATGTGAAACAGTTAGGTGAATCTCTTAAACAGATAGTTGTCTCACAGCTGCCCACAGCTGCAGGAGCCCAGAGAGTGTTCCTGTGGACTCCACTGCTGAGGCAGAGGCTCTCTCAAAAGCTCTACTGTAATTAATAAGAAGTGTTCGTGGATGAGGTATCTGAGAATTAAGTTAGAAAATGGAAGGTGTTGGTGTTTTGTTTTTGTTGTTTTTTTTTTTTATAAATGCTAGTTGGCCTTGGGTAAATTAGAAATATTCCCCTATTCTAATATTTCATGAGTAAAATAAGAAGTTAAGATGCTACTTTCCATTCAACAGTTAATTGCCATTAGTACTCAAGGTGGGGAGGTTTTCCAGTGGTAAACAGCCTTTCTAATACACAATTAGCATTAATTAACATCCATGCTGGGAATTTAATCAGAAGCAGCAGATTAGTTCTGTTTTCTGAACAGTTTCTTCTCCCCTTGGATATATGGCTGTTCTTGTACAGGCTGGAAGCTTGTGTTCACAGCAAGGAGCTTGTCCTGGGGCTTATGTCCCCCAGAGCTGTCACACAGGCTGCGTTTGCACATCAAAGACATTTTAAAGAAATAGAAAAAACCTTTCTGATGGATCAGATGCTACAAGCTTCCCCTAGAACTACAACATTAGATTTCTGTGCTACAACCAAGTGACTTACAGCTTTCCCTCCTCTGTTTTTGCATATTTTACTCACAATTAGAGCTTTTTGTTTGTATGGCTCACTGAATTGGTTTTCTTGAGGAGCATTTCAAAGCTATGTGGTGTAAGTTGAAACCCTAGTAGAAGTACTTAGTTTTGAAATTTTGTGATACCTAGTATAATTGTAAAAGTAGTAGGTAAAAATAGCTCCCTGATGTTTTCCTCCAGATTGTTTGACGAGTTACTTGTGGGCTGAATGCTTGGGGTTTTTTTAATCACTTATTTGTTCTTTGTTTAGTAGCTAGACAGTGAAATTGAGTTCTGTTTACTTGCAAGGATATGCTTTCAGTATTGCAAAAGAAACACTATCGAAAAATACGCAAAAAGGTGAAAAGCATTGTCGGATGTGTGTGTATACATAGATACATTTTATATATATATATATAAAAATGCACACACATACATTATGAAAATGTAAAAACTGAAAGTGCTCTTTCAGTGCAGGAGAGATGTGATTCCTATCTAGGAAAGCCACTATTTCTGATCTGACTTTCGGTTTTATATACAACCATTGATTAACTGACAGAATGTGTTTTTTCTTGTTTTGTTTTATGGGTTTTTGTTCTTTTACTTATTAGTCTTTTTTTTTTTTTTTTTTTTTTTTAAAGCTTAGGACTATTAACTAGAATAAAGCTACAATCAAATGCTGTATGGACTTCTACCATTTGTGATAAGAAAAAAAGCTCTGCTGGGATCTGGTTGGCATTTAAAGTTAGGCCATTTTAAGGGCTTTAAGCTGAGCAGCTTTTAATAGGCACACTTAAAAGAGTGTTTTGTGTGTGGATTTTGTTCAGGTTTTATTTTCCTAGCTTCATGCCTGTTGATCTGTGGCAAAGTGCTGTATTTGGGTTAAATTTTTATAGACCGTAAATAATGTATTTAGAGGATTGCAAGACTGTGTACCTACTAGGAATTTGTTTTGAAGTTTGTCATCATTGTTCCTTTTTTTCCAGAAGTTTGGTGTCAATCAGTCTAAGCCAGAATTTACAGTGGATCTCAAAGGGGCATTGATTCACCGGGCCTCAAAGGACAAATCCAGCAAAAAGAATGTTATTGAGGTGAATTATTTTATTGAAATGCAGAATTATATCTAATTTGATTAATAACTTAATATTTTTTTCTAAACTTAAAATCAAAAACTTTGAGTTTTCTACGTTTTTTCCTGTTCAAATGTAGACATGTCTCACTACCTGCAAGAAATGTCCATTTGTAATGTCTACTTAAAAACATACCCCATACAGACTTATTTACTGTTTACCCTGGTAATTGTTCTTGAGTGGTTATGTATTATCTAAATGTTATGCCCAGGAGAAGTTTAATTTTATATAGGTAATTTCACTTCTGAATTCTAGTGTGTTTATCAATTCTTATGCTATCTGGTTTTATTTCTTTAAAGCTAAAAACCCGCCAAGGAACTGAGCTCTTAATTCAGTCAGATAATGACAGCTTTATTAATGAATGGTATGAAGTTCTTAACTGTACCATCAACAATCAGGTATGTGTTTGAATTGTGAAGGCTCTATTTTCAAGGTAATGTTATTTAGTAAAATAATTCATGTAGCGACTCCTAGCGCTGCATGTACATCTTCACTTCCATATTTTCTTGTGTGGGCAGGAGGTTGAGGATATGGCAGTTCCTGGTGGTGACAAGTGAAATATAATTAATAGTGGCAAAGGAAGAAGGATGGTCCACTGGATTAAGAACCAGGACATGTGGGCTGACCTCCAGCTCAAAAATGAGCTTCCTTCTGTGGCCAAATACTTGTTCTGTCTCAGTGACCTGAAGGTTTCTGGTAGAGAGTGAGTAAAGGGGGGAGGGATGTCCAAGGGGGTACTTCGTGACATACATTAATCAGCATTTGATACTGCTGTTCACTTACTAAGGCTGGACTAAAATGCAAATGAAAAGCCCTGGCAATGTACTGTGTTACCTCTTCTTTATCAGACAGCGTAACAGCAACTATTTAATCAACAGAAAAGTGATCAAGCATTTGGTCTTGATATTGCCAAACAAGATTTAGCATCTTTGAATTCAGAAGAGGTTGGAGGAGATATTGTGAGAAAATATTTATCTCATATTGAGTTGACCTCATGTGTATTCTTAGATTTTATAGTTACAAGCCTGGCTGCTGCCCATAAGCTGCATTTATGTTGCTGTCAGTGTCAGAGGCCTTCATTTCCCTTAGCTCTGATGGTGTTTTCCACCCAAACGCAGCAGACTAGTGTGAACGGCTTAGTTTTCGAGTGGTTAAGGCTTCTATCTTCTGCTGTCTCCTGGTATAAAATGTCATGACGTGACCCTTAATAACCAGGCAGGGCAGTCACTCAGTGATACCCTTCTCCTGTCTGCCCCATGTCATGCAACTGAGGCCACTTCTTTGTTTAAATAGAAACGAAGATGGAAAGGCTGAGATGAGAGCGAGGTGTTACATGTGAAGTTGAGAAAGTGAATGGTGGAATAGGGAGACTTTATCAGCACTCTGGAGGAAATAGTGATGTGTTACTGCTGGTAGCCAAGAGACCTAAGATTACAAAGGAAAAAGGTTCAAAGAGTATATTTTTAGACTACCTGATAATTCGGAGCACTCAAGCTTTGGAACAAAAATCCATCAGATCTGTAGCAAACTTTTAATTCTGGGAACTTCATGTGGTCATAGTAGCTGTGAATCTCTTCCCCAGGTCAGAGTTGCTAGTTCTAGTGTGATGAGACCTTCCTCAAAATAAGGTACAGATTAGGTGCTGGTCTTTCTGCTCCTTCAGGCATAGCTATCTGTGAAGTATGTAGCTGCTCTTTTTTCTTTACATACAGAAATTTCCAAGTTATTAGATCAGGCTTGTTCCATAATACAACCTAGATTCTAGGTGACGGTGAAACAGCTGATGTTTGTCTAATGGATTTGAAGGAAAAAAAAAAATAATCTATTGGTTGATGTAATGAAGTGTCATCATGAAAGGCTGTTTGTTCAGTGTTCAGCGAACCTTACTGGGTCTTAGATCAAATGGTGTTTCTCAAACTTATTCAGTCTGCCAGTGAGAATGGTATCATTTCTGAATGTATTTTTAGTATGTAGAGTTCAGGAAAGAACCAACTGAATATTATTACAGGGGAAAAAAATGTATATTGTAGAATTGTCTACAGGAAATGTTTGATAATACTATGTTCTATGATTTGGTAAACTGATCGCTGTGTATCTTCTTAACTCTAATAGGTAGTAGAGCCTGATGAAGCATTAGAAGAGGATGTACCAGATTCCCCTGGGGTGGAAAAACAAGACAAAGAAAAAGAGAAGGAGAATAAAGACTCTAAGAAACTTCGTTGTGAGTTGAAAATTTTCCATTAATTGATTTTAGCAATGCCAATTATCATTTTTTGCATCTTCAGTTTTATGTGTAAATAGAAAAGAATTCAAAAGGGTAGCTAGAAATGCAACTACTCCAAGTTTGGAAACGGGCTTTTATGTAGTTCGTTCTACATCTTGGTGCCAGTTAGTAGATTTACTTCCATGTTTTACTAATCTTACTGGGAAAAAAAAAAAAAAGTACCAAATGTGTCTAGCTCCTGCTGACACATGAAAAATAGAAGAAAATAGGCAGTGGTGGATTGTTTGAAAGGTGGTGTCAAATGCACAGAAGTAATTACGTGTTTGTTTTCTCTGACTTTTAGAAATTGTTTTGAATAAGAATCCTTTTGTCCTTTTACACGTTCAAAACTGATTAGAATTGTTTTACTTGTTTTTTGTCTGTGGATACAGCATCTGTAAATTTTTGCACTATTAAACTGGAATTTCACTAAGTTGCTAATGATATATTGGCTTGTTCAGAGAAATTAAACAGTTTTAAGTGCAACTTCAGACTTTCGGAGCTGAATTTCTTTTAGCTGCAGAAATGTATTCCTATGCACAGAAATATATTTATTGGACTATTGAATGTCCTTTACTTCCAGGCTTTATATGTAATTTGCAAGAAAGCACTTCTTTTTTTTTTTTTTTTTAAATAGTTAACTTGATGAAAAGCAAGACCCATTTTGAAACACAGCTATATTTTTTTTTTAAATTCCACATTAATTCTGTATGTGAGCTAACACTTAGTTTCACGGACAACACAAGTTTTTTTGTGACAGAGTTGTCTCTTCGTGGCTTGAAAAATGAATGTTATGTATAAGGAGTTCCAGAAAGTTAAGGAAAAAAATGTGGATGCTTTACAGATTTGAATAGGCTTTTTATGTGGTTTTGAGCTTAACTTTTGGGGTTTTGTTTTTTTTTAAACGTTGGTTCCTTGGCAGATAAATGCAGTTTGTTCTGTGGGTATTCATGCTAAATACATTTACCTTTCCAGCAGTGAAAGCACCTAGCAATATAGATTCCACAGATCAGAAAAAGACCAAAACGAAGCTCAAGAAGTTTCTTACACGGCGCCCTACATTACAAGCTGTCCGTGAAAAAGGCTACATTAAGGGTAAATGAACCTTTTTAAAAAGGGAAATAGTTTGAAAAGCTGAAATTAGTAGCTCATGTAGAATGGGGTTAAAATGGTCTACTTTTAGAGTAAACCACATGTATATAGCTGGTTTTACAGAAATCTTGGATGTATAGTGGTTATAGTGGAACTGGTGATTGATTGTAATTCTGAGCACTACTACTGGCTACTAAACTTCATGGAGGATGTCCTGTCCTTCAGCTCGTTTACTGGCAAAACTGCAGTGAAAATTGAGGGCCCAGGGGCCTCTTTGGACTTGGATTACCTCTTAGCTAGAGAGTCCGTTCGGTTTGCTGTTTTGAGCTGGAAACTTCAGATAGCTGGTAATCATTTCTGCAACAAGGGAAAGGAAAGTCCTTGGGGTGCAAATCTGAATGTATATGCTCATCTGTTTCACAAGGGTGTTTAGCCTGACTGGAACTAGACAATCATCTGCTGTCTCGTAAGAAATTAAATACTTTACGCAAACCAGGATGAGGCTAAAGGAATCTTAACAAACATCTTTTTTCTCTAACCTTTTCTGAATGTATACATTTTTTTAATGTGTCACAAACTGAGTCTTACAGATGTTCTTGAATCAAACTTATGAAAGAATTGATTTCCATTTGTCACACTTGTAGAAACTGAGAGCAGTATTTGCACAGGTTTAAGTTAATGTGTTTGTGTAAATTATTGACTTGGTACTCACTGTAAAACTATTTATTTGTATGCTTTAGCAGAACTTGTAGGTGGTGCTCTACTAGGGTCAAAATAGTGTATGGGTAGGCAAATGTCAGACCAAATCCTAATGTGATTTGCCTAACTACATACTTTAACAGGTGTGCTTCTGTTGCGTGTAGCATTTGATATACTTGTGTATCTGCAAATATAATTTAACTGTAAATTACGGAATTTTTGTTTGGGATAAAGAAGCATTATTCCCAGACTTTGACGTTTGCTCTGCTTTACAGCGTAGTATTCGTGTCATGGCTCAGTAACGTAACTTCTGACATTAGCAACAGTGAATGCTAAGCCAAGTTTAATTTGTACGCATGCATGCTGATGATTGGATTCTTAATAAAGACGTTAAGGAATGAAGAGTTTGTTTTTATTTAAAAGCATGGTATAAATTTTTAAAGTTGGATCTGCACTGTACAGTGTTACATTTACTGTATGAATGAAAAATACACAAGTCTTTATTTAAAAGCCCAGTGTACTTTTGTGGCTGCTACAGAACAAGCTTAGTAAACAGAAAAACTTGGCAAACTCACTTTGAACAGAAAAAATAATGAAAACTTCCAGAAAAAACACACTTGAAACAGCATGCACTAAGTGGAGAAGTAACTGTGCTAAACTTTTGTTACGTGGAAAAAAATTACAAAAGTTTCTTCAAGATGAGAGTAAGAAATAAGATTCCTGTATATGTGAAAATTAAAGTCAGAGGCAATTCTGGCAAATCAGTTTGTTACGTGCTAGCATTTTCCTGTGCTACCTAATCTGCATTGCTTTACCTGCTACAGCTGCATGCTAGCCTGGCTTTCTACTGCGTGTGCTTTTTCAGTCCCTTGCTACTGATTCTGCTTATACAGCTGGCTGTGTGAGTAGCAGCAGCAGGACTGAGTTTTTTTGGGTCAATAGCCTTATACATGTATGGCTAATAATACCATTATATGCCAGTTTTCATACTGCATAATTGGTTTGGTGTGCTGTTTGGATTTCCCAAAGCGGTAGTCAGATGCAAGTGTTGTTAATGGATCTACATAAATTACTAAACATGAAAAATGGCCTACATGCCATGCATGATGCAAATGCAAGAGAAGTTTCTCTCTTGCATAAGCTCTGAAGTAAGATCATCTAGATACTGCAAAGGCAGCCACTTACTTATTCAACAGATAAAAAAAAAACAACCACCCAACAAACAAACCCAAAACTTTCTTCCCTTTTAGAGTATGAGCTTTGCTTCTCTATCTCAAGACCGTGTTTCAGTCTCATGCATCTGAACAGGGGAAGCCACCCATTTTTTGGGCATCTTTGGTGAAAACCATAGAAACGGGTCTGACAGATTTTGGCGATAACGTAATCTGAACAAGAGTTACCATGTTGCTGAAATACACTGAGACATTGCAAGACTCTGTTCTCTGCCCAAGCTGATTTTAATTTTTGCTCCAGTTTATGATGGAAAACACTCCCCCCTGGATTGTGTAGTTTTTGGAAACAAGACTCAAGTTACCTTTGCCCATAAATATCTGTGTTTAGAATCCAGCCTTGCAGCCAAGTTTCCTATGCATAGTCATACTAGCATCCATTCAGAGCTCTGTGATAAAGTTCTGTCATTTACAAATTCGTGTTAGAAGTTAAAGACTCTACACTGAACTGATGCATAATGCTGGGTTAAACAGTAGGTGCAGTGAAAGATGAAATTTTGTAGGCTTTTCCCCTAAGCAATGCCAAAAACTTTCACTTTGGTTCAAGTTCATTATCTCCGTTCAGATTTTTAACATAGATTACAATAAATGTATTTTGAATTCAGAACAGGAATGGAATACAACAGTATCTTTAAATCTGCAAGATTTCTCATTACAGTAATGTCTGTATCACTTTAACAGATGTCTCCTGGTGGATTAAAATTATTTCAGTAGCAAAAGTTATTTACTCACTCATGATTATGTGACTGCTGACACTCTTACTGGTGCTTTTTCTTGCTGGGAGCTGCTGAGAGCTCTTCTCAAACTCTTCTATTTTCACTCTAATACTGCGACAATTGTATCCAGTAGTCTTTGCCCTTTGTAGAGGTTTGTTTTAACCTGAACTAGTTCTGTCACTTGAGTCCTGTTCCACTGTAAATCAGTCTCTTTACTTGGTTCCAGATCAAGTGTTTGGTTCCAATCTCACCAGCTTGTGTCAAAGAGAAAACAGCACGGTGCCAAAGTTCGTGAAGCTGTGCATTGAGCATGTTGAGGAACATGGTATGGTTGAAGTTTTTTTGTTTCCAAATCTCTCTTGCTCACCACACGATCTAATTTTGAAAGTTTTAATCCTTAAAATGCTGTAGTTTTACTTGGGGAAAATAATCTGAAATTTGTATCTGGAGTTAGCAATGAGTTTTCAAGAGTGGGGGGAGGTCGGTGGGATCCAAAATGGGGAGAAGGGAGGAAATCTTATATCTGAGAATTTGATCTGCTTCAGTATATTTCAAGCTGAGGAGAAGGCAGGACAGCCATCTGGTAACAAGGCCTCTAAGAAAAGAGGGATGACAAGAAGTACTAGAAGAGCACAGCTCATCAAGTTGTTTTTCAGATGAAAAGAGGGAGATCATCAAAATGCAACCATGCATTTTTGGAATTAAGCATGCTAACAGTAATTTATATTAAAACTTCCTTGAAACAAACTTGAGGAAAAAGTTGTGTTCCTGCTCTGTATATGTGTTGACTGCCAGAAGACAAGTCTATCCGTTTGGTGCCCTTCAGCCAGTTACACTGGCTGCTCAGTGACGTTTTATGCAATTTTGGAGACTAATAGCAGCCACGTACTGACTCAGGTTTTGTTTCCTTTCATTGAGAATAAGTCTTTCCTACCTAATACCTTAGAAAATTACACATTTGAAAGTGACATGTGCCCTTCTGGTTTGCCTGATGTAAAAGACTTTACACGTTTTTGTTGAAAGTATATTGGTTGTGACTCTTGACTTGGCTGTAGTCTGTGCTGTTTTCTTGCTTGTTTCTTGCTGTTGTCATTGCCCTATCTCTTGGAAAAGATGACTGAGGGGGGATTATGGAATCTCCATAATCATCGTTCAAATATATACCAGTCTGTTAATCTGAGAACATTCTCTTGAGAATCAGGGTAAGTGTTACAGGGGAATACTACATGTGAATTGTGAGGCATCTTCCATGGGAGTCTCATTTAGGATTTTGTTGCAGCCTGTAGTCCTCTTTTTCAATGCTGCTATCTTATGGCCTGGGAAGGGAAAAGTAACTGCTTCCAAAATAACTGCCTTAACTGCCTTACTCTAGTTTGACAAACTGCCACCTTGCTTGTAACAGCAGGCTTTATTCCATTTGTGATCTGCAATTTGTGAGAAAGGGGTTATTTTGCTTTGTTCTTTTTTTTTTTTTTTTTCTTTCTTTCCTATTTTAAAGACAGGACTACAGTGAAGATAGTGGTGAAGTTTTCCTTTTTTAAGTACCTGAGGGGAAGCTGACAGAAATGAACAGCTTTTATTTTTTCTTTTCCCCACTTCTCCAACTCTTCTTCCTACTGCCAATACACTTGAAATCAGTTCTTTCTGTAAAGGAATGACTAGTGGATTATGGGGAAAAGGGATATGTCAGATGGTGCTGGTAACTGTGCTGTGTTGAATCAGACAACTCCTTGAGGAGCTACAGGGACTTGCAGGTATTCTGGCAACACTCACCCCCTCAATGGCACTGACTCACATGCTGCATTCAAGTGGCATTTCAATTAAATTCTTTACGTCCTAATCACTTCTGAGTAACTGCAGTAGCAATCACAAGAGACAGTTTTCTTCTTTTCTGGTTGTGTGTGCAATACGGTAAAGGCAAGGGCTACCCGTTTTAGTTTTGTAGGCTGTTGGGTAGTGATGAGTTTGCATGCACATCATTCCTTCTCCATGCAGACCTGGTCACTTGAGATGCTTGCTATGCATGACTTGATTTGATATTTCTTAACCATACATTAAAAAATTGAACATCCACAAAATACTTTGTTCTTGCATGCTAGACTCCCATATACTCCCTGCCTACCCACCAAGAGCATCTTAAACGAGACACCAAGTCTCACTAGGGAAACTTGGAGCTGTTGCCTCATTATTACTATTCTGTGTAGGAAGTTGTAGAGATTACTTTGAGCTTGACACTACCAAACCTGTGTCAGCAAACGAAACCTCCTCTGATATGCCCTGCCCATAAAAAAAGCTAGTTTAACATTATCTTTTTTTTTTTAACCAAGTGTTCTTTTTTATAGGGTGGGTTTCTTTTGTTTGTGATTTTGGGCCTATAAAGAAGCAGCCTAATGATTTCAGAACTCATACATGTTTAAAGTATTAAAATCGATTTATCACTTTGTTTTAGGACTAGATGTTGATGGCTTATACAGAGTTAGTGGCAATCTTGCAGTGATACAGAAGCTAAGATTTGCAGTCAATCATGGTAAGCTTCCTTCAACTATATTACAATTGCATATATTTTCAGATTGTTGGAAGTTCATAGGAAGCTCAGGAAAAACTTTTCTTAATGCGTAACTGGAGTCTTTCATGAGAAATGATTGTCATCTTCAAAGTAAAATTACTTTAAAATGCAGAATCTAATGTGTAATATACATAATTTGAAAAATCTAGCATCCTGGAAATTTGGCCTTATTTGGAACATAGAGGCATTGCCAGAACATAATTCTATAGAAGGGTGTTAAAAGAATTTGGGATGGGGGGGGAGATGATAATTTTAAACAAAGTAACATGTTAATCGTTCATTTTTCTCTCTCAGATGAGAAACTAGACTTGAACGACAGTAAATGGGAAGATATACATGTCATCACAGGAGCTCTAAAGATGTTTTTCAGAGAGTTGCCAGAGCCGCTGTTCACTTATAATCACTTCAATGACTTCGTCAATGCAATTAGTAAGTCCGGAAAACATGCATGTGATTTTTGTATAAGGTCTGCTCAATAGGTACAATTCGCTTAATTATTTTGGGCAGTAAAAAGAATGTTTTGGTTGTGAATATCTGTAAGGCTTACCTAAAATTGCCCACAGTAATGCACGGTCCGGCCAGGAGGTGGCAATATTTTATCTTGTATTAGCACTGCAAAACGTTTGCTTTTATGCCTAGTCTGTTAAACTTGAAGCTCAAGTTTTAAACAAAAATGGTGATTTTTTGTTTCTACGTCTCATCCTGTTGCAGAACAAGAACCAAGGCAGCGTGTCCATGCTGTTAAAGATTTAATCAAACAGTTGCCAAAACCAAATCAGGACACTATGCAGGTACTCTTTAGACACCTGAAGAGGTAAGTAGCAGGTAAAGGAAAGGCTTTGTATTGCTTATACTCTCTTAAAGCTAAATAATCCAAATAAAAGTACTAGGGGACTGTTCCCACTGTATTTTTTGCCTATATTGGACTTGATAAAAACAATGTATCAGTCTCTATTTATACAAGCTTGCAGAGCACCAAACAGACTTCAGATGGTAGTGTCATAGCTGTCATGTTTACTGCCAAGTCCTTATGTTTGAGGGATTGTGTGAGGATCAGGAATAGCTTTTCAAAACAAAACCTTCCCCTAGAGAGGGGAATCGCAGCAGCTGTATATCCTAATAACAAGACTACTTGTTAAATAAATAAATACTGCGGATAGTCATTTGCTTTGGACTGTGCCTTTTAGCCATCATCCTGTTACTCTAACACTTAAAAGTCTCTTTGTGTGGCTTTTTTTTTTCTCTTTCAGAGTTGTAGAAAATGGAGAAAAGAACCGAATGACCTATCAAAGTGTAGCAATAGTTTTTGGTCCAACTTTATTAAAACCAGAGAAAGAGACTGGTAACATAGCAGTCCACACAGTATACCAGAATCAGATTGTAGAATTAATTCTACTGGAATTGAATTCCATCTTTGGACGCTGACATTCTTCTTGGAGTAGAAACTGGAAGTGCTGGGTTGGCAACAATACTCCATCAGAAGGAAAATCTCTTGCTGTACGTGATGTATTATGTTTGTGGACCAAGCAGCAACTTGTTTTTTGCACTTTTGGAGGGGGGAGAAACAGAAATGTTTGACCACTTTAATGCAAATTAGAGACAACACTTTGGATTTCTTTGAGAAGTTCAATGTAAAAAGTGAATTGAGAAGTTTAGTTTGCCTTTTTAAAAGTAGCATTGGAAAAATGTAATATAGGTTCATACACTGGATTTCTTGGAGAGTGAAGCTATTAATCTCAAACTGGATAATCTGGAACTTGATCTTAAAATTATTCCGCTTCATAGGGAAAAGTCCTACCAACTGGTATGGAAAAATTCAGTGAAGTTACTTCTTAAGCTTGTGTATTACAGCATACTCAGATCTGTATGACACTTTTCCAAGGGGTTTCTGTGTGCAGTGACTGTCTTAAACTTCTGCTAACAGTTTGGTTTAGTTACTTAAATCTAATTCTTCACTTGAAATCTGCTATCCTTTTCCCTTTTCTTCACCCCCTTTTTTGCTTTTCTTCCATTCCTTTTTTTCCCCAGCAACCTTTCTGGAACACCTTAGTTGTTTTATAGAACAGCACACTATTTCAAACACTGAACTTGTAAGAATATCCAGCAATGGATATTTGTCTTGTAGCATAATAGAAGTCATATTTAATAAACATGTCCATTTTTTCAGGGTATTTCCTGAGCTAAGTTTTGTGTTATGCTGATTTAAAGCTAAAATCCTAAGTAAATACCAACTGTAACACTGTATGGAGTTCTTGATAAAATGCTGTGGTAGTGAAAGTTTCTTGATGTAAATACAGGCTATCCTTTTGATTCTTGTACATAATTCAGTTCCTGTATAGTTTAAGAACATTTTAGTCACACATTTCTAATCATGGGTAGATTAGCTATAGTAGCATAATGTTTCCAGTGGATGTCTGGGTTTCAGCAGGGAAACAGGTTATGGGGAGGGAGGGGGGACCTAACTGTGTGCACTTTTAGATGTTAATTACATTTGCAGGCAAATAACTGTAATGCAAATGGTACTGGATAAATACTGAGTGTGCTTGCTAAATTGTTAATGCACTACAAGAGGAGCCTTTTAGGTTATTTAATATGTACAGGATACATTAGAAAAATGTATTATGAATTCTAACATCTGCAAATAGTGAAAGTCATGTTTTGATAGATAGATGTTTGATGGAATCCATGATGCTAAATTTAAGATTTTCTTTTTACATTAATGTAGAATAATTTGTAAAATTGGTTTTGAAAGATTTTGTTACAGGGAGCATGGTCTGCTGAAGATTTTTTTAAATGTATTTTTCTAGACTAACTGCTGTATCTGACATTTGTTATGTCTAACCTGAATAAAGAAAACTGTTAGTTCTTTTAGAGTTTGCCATTCCCGCTTCAGACAACATGAACCCCCTTTAAACAATAAGACTGATGTATCTTACCACTTAGCCTGGATGCTACTTGTGGCAGAGTTGTTGTGCTGGATTAAAAGACAAATACTTACCTTATAACCTGACAATTTTAGGGACTTCCCGGTCCCTTTCTATAACAACTTAAATTCTAACATAATAGGTTCAGAGAGGGTAGAAGGAATTTGTGGATAGAAATTTGTGATCTTTGACACATCCCAACATACTTGGAACCTACTGTACAGAAATTGGGGAAATAATTGTATTTTGCCCTTGATCTGTTGTGTACCTTTCACAACACAGTTCTGGCTTACAGCAAAGGGGATGTCTGTTGGAGTACTGAGGTGTAATCAGATGAATGGTATGAGAATTTCATGAGCATAGGGCTTGCATGAAAAGTCTTCAGAGATAAAAGAGAAGATGAGTTACCTTGTGGCTTTCTCACTGTCTTCTTGTGGTAATGGTGAAGTCTTGTGGTTTTTTGCGAAGCAACCTGGGTGAGAATTGTGAAAGCTCCGTCTCTGTGTTGTGTTGTCAGCCTTCTGGTAGGCTGTCAAACCAGAGCAGTGCCGAGTGGCAGGTGTGCCCAAAGCTACTAGAAAATGTCAACAAAGTTGAAGTCTGTTGCTGTAGATTATTCGAATCCCAACTTCGGCAGTAAAAATAAAAAAGGATTCCTACTGCTAAATGAGAGGGCTTATCCACAGGTCACCTTTCCTGTAAGTGTTACGTTTTTCAAAGAAAGAATGCCTTTTCAAAACAATTTGATAATGAGGATGTCACACTTTTCCTTGTATTCCCCCAAAATAAAGCGTTTTGTTATTACAGTATGTAGTATGGTCTTGTGGAGTGAAGTTATATCTTTTGATGTCCTCATTTGTAGTTTGGGGAGGGGAGAGTATTGTTTTTTAATTGAAAGAGGTGTAGCTAAACACTCCAAATATTCAGGAAGAGGAGGCCGTCCAAGCTGACGGTATGCTTGTTGTGACCAACTTGAAGCTGTGTATGTCAGCACATTGGGTTTCTTCAGTACTTGAAATACCTTGTCTCTTGCTCCTGCAGTTCACTTTCTTTTAAAAAATCAAAACCAGATTTTTTGGTGCAAACACAGCAGGAGAAATACATTTGTATTGGATGATACATAATTAAATGTATATATTCCTCAATTTGGGCTTTAAATCAGATTTGGTTCTGGTTTAAAACCAATTTAAAGACAGAATATAAGCTTTTGCAGCCATAAGCAGTCAAAGATACTGGAGGTCCAATATTCTGTATGAGTGCCAGTTGAAATTTTGTTCCAGCAGTGCTCTGCTTGGCTCTAGTTTGGCTACACAGTGTTAGTACCAAGCCACTCAGATGTGCTTCATTTATACCAGTTACAGTTTTCTTCACTTTGAAGCTGGAGAGAGAAGTGGACACAAAAGAGGCAAGGCAAATATACACAGTCATTTCTTGTAAACTTTTTTTTTTAATGAGTGTCATGTAAATAAAGCTTCCTGCATGCAAGTGGGTAGGTCATGCTTACTGCCCAGCCCCAGACTTTCCCAAAGCCATGATACATTCCCTTTGTACTGAACCCATTGTATCCTGGCCAGTGCATCCCCTGCTCGCAGCCTCAGGGAGAAGGGACTTTGTAGGTAATGCACTATCAGTTTAGGGCTATGTGGAGCCCTGACTTCCCCCCCCCCCCCCCCCCCCCCCCCTTAAAGGGAACAGCTTTATTTAGCCCCGAAGTAATGATATTTTCAGAATCAATTGGTTAATTCATAGGCCATAATGTAAACCAAGCACAGTGGGGCATTCTGCTGGGCAAAGGGGGAGGTACAGCATGTCTAATGAGGCCGCCTGCAACTGCTGGGGAGAGGAGAGCTCCTCTGAAGAATCTTAATTAGCTTCCACAATCGCAAAGTTTTGTGGGCAAGCAGCTGGTAGGACTGGATCAGACCTTTACAAAAGTAGCCCTATGTGATTGTGGGACTTAAATGAACATTCTCCCCCACCCCTCCCCCCCCAGCATTCTTGTAAACAGAGCACTTGTAAAACAAGATCACACTGTGTAACAAACCAACATGAAAGAAATTCTGAGGCAACTTGGCCCCTTGGTCCTTTTTACTGCCTTGAGAATTAAATGACAGTTTTAATATTAGAGTTTCCTACAACTTCCCAAATGGATTGGAGTTTGTTGTGCTTAGCTACTACTTTCTTTCAAAAGTATTCGGCAAACCCAGAACTGCAAGGTGGAGCGAGCAGGGATAGCATCAGCTTTGTTTCTCATAGAACCTCATCTTGCAGCTTGCTGCATGAAAATGTAGTTGGCTGGGGAGAGGCAGATCCTTAGTGTGGGAATAAGTAAATGCAAAACACTGAAGGCAGCCAGACAAAGCAGGTGTAAGGGACAGGCAAGGTAGTGGAGAAACACAGAAATTCTATCTGTAGGGATCCAGGCCAGAGACCTGGGAGAAAGCCAGGCTGCCAAGAGTGGTTTGGTTTTATTTTCTTTTTCTGCTTCATACGATGCAGATCAAGGCCTGGGTATGTTTTGACAGGCTAAGTTGCTCTGTAAACAGGTAGAGTTCAAGTGACGTTGTGAAATGGCAGTGCCCACCTTTCTCTGGACATCTCCAGAGCAGCTTCTGTGTGTCAGCTCCTCGGTGATGCACTTGTGTCCAGGTTCATTTGACACACACACACACCCCTGAGGGCCAATGGGAGTCAAGAACCGTGTTCCTTCAATGTAATTGTGAATGCACAGCCAGCATCTGTGCGATACAAAAATCAACTTGTTCTTAGTTTGGCAGCATTATTCTGGTGCCACTAAGTGCCCCATCCAAGACCTGAACCTTGTGGCTCCAGAGACTGAAGAGCACGGGTAACCCTGTCTTACAATCTCAGCCCACCAGAAGAAAGGTGTGAAGCTGACAAGTGGGAATATGCAGAAAAAAAGAAACCCCCAAGCCAAACCATCTTCACAAACAATTTAGGTTTGCACGTATGGTACAAATCTGCTCAGGACAGTTTGTCAATTCATGGTGTGAAAGAAACAGCTGTCCTCTAGAAGAATAAATACCATAATCAAAAGCTTTAATTTTTTACGTGAGGCATTGGAAGATAAATGTTCAACATTGGTTAGCTTATCTAGTTCACCATGTGCTGCCGCCAAATGGCTGGAATCAAGCTGCTGGTAGTGTGTTACCTGGTCACCGATGGGCCGGTGGTCTCTGCCTCTTCTTTACCAAGAAGGTGACGCTGAGCTGGTGGTGGCTTGTTGGCTTTCTGCATATGAGCGTCCTGCCTAGCTGCTCCTTCCAGTAAAAGGAGGTAACTAACCTAGAAACAAACTGAAAGCCACCTTTTTCCTAGAAAACCTTTCCTATCAGCCTGGGCTGGGCAGTGCTTTGTCCACAGGCATTTCTGCACCGTGCTGCCACCAAGGTGCTCTGCCCCGGGGCCGAGCAAGTGCATCTTCTGTGGGTGCTGGCAAGGCCCCTGCCAACACACACGCGTGACCCACTCACCTTCACAGCTTGCTTCTGTGAAGAAAAACAGACACAGTTGTGCAAAAGGGAGAGCCTCTACAACAAAGGATGCCACCGTATTTCCTGCTATGAAATAGCTGGTTTATAGCTGAAGTGCTGTTCTTACTGATACACTAGCACTGCTCTAAGTTTTCTCTTTAAAGTTTTAAAGGTAAGACTTCTTTTCCTATTAATCTCTTCTTTTTCCTGCATCCACCCACCTGCTGTTCTTGCTGCACTGAAAGTCAATCCAGCTTGGACCGTTTGCTTCCTTATTTGTACAACAGCCTGGAGCAGGGCGGCTGGAATGTGCCGTGCTCTGCCCAGAGCGCTGCTTTGCCTGCGGAGGCTGAGGCATCGGCCACTCGGCCATAGACACTTCATTAAAAAGCAGTCATCACTGTTAATGCTAAATGGTGATGTAAACCAAAGAAACCCCCACAACACACTATAAGAATAAAAGATGGTCCTTTCCAGGTAATAGTTAAAGCAGGCTGCATGCCACTCCTGTTTCCCAGAACGCCCATTCTTCTCCTGTATTGCAGAAGTGTACATAAGTTAAGCAATTGGGTATTGTATTTGGCATGAGACTGAGGGAGAGCGATGTAATTCCATGGAACCAGTGAATCACCATCCGTATCACTTCTGTAGGCTGAGCTGTGAGCCAGCTGTCGAGTGGGCTGCACGATCTTCAAGTTTGCACTAAAACACTGTGGCTATAGGCCAGGACCATACCTGGCCCCTCCTTTTGCCTGAGCTCCCCAGCCTGCCCCATTCAAATGCATGAAAATACCCAACTTTCTGTCCACCTTTCCTATTCATGGAGCACAGCAGCTCTGTGCAGCAAGCCAAACGCTCAGGGTGTCTGTGGGTACAGCTTCTACCTCTGTGCGTACACAATTTAGTTAAGAGGGGGAGAAGACAGTTTATTATAAACACGGAACAGTGGGTGACATCATTAGCTCTTAAAAATCATAACTAACTCCTCAGGTGGTTGTCCTAGTGCATTCTGGGCTTTCTTTGCATCACTGAGATAAAAAGAAAGCCTGGGCACACGAGGGCTGGATGCAGGCAACGAAACATTGAGTGGTGCTGTTGCTGGCAAGGTAAATTCCATTTTGCCAGCACCAGTCTCGGATGGCAGAAGCAATGCCTGTGCTATACGAGCCCGAGGTGGGGACTTTCCTTCCTTCCTGCTTGCCTTTGTAAGGTCGCGAGCTAAGGCTTGCGGCATGTTGGAGGCCAGATGCACAAATATAATGGTCGTCTCTGGTTTTAAAGATCTATGAATGAAGTTGGTATGCAGCATTCCATTTAGCCATTGGCTTCCTTGTTCCTACTTGGCCATTCATGGCCTATATCAAATGACAGCACTTCTCCTGGCCAAGGCCTGATTCCATTTCTCTCCCAAAGTAACGTTGCTCGGTTAAGCAAACCTGTCCTGCCACCCATGGCAGGACTTGCAGCCCAGCTGTGCTGGAGCGTTCCTGGGGACTGCGATGGCTGCGGTAGTACCAGGTACTGTCACTGTCCCCACTAGTGACCACAGAGTCCTATTAAAGTGACTCTTTCTTTACCACAGCCTGAAATACAAGAGTTGGGTGCTTGCCGCCACAAAGGCTTCCCTTTTTAAAATGCTTCACACCAGATACAAAGAAATCCTCAAAGCCATGAGCAGCTGCCAGGTGGTGTAAACGCTTGGTCACAGCCACATTGCCACTGTGCAGCACAGCCGGGCACGAATGGGCCCCGGCAGCCCCCTCTGGCACAGTCCTGCCACGGGACGTGGCACCCAGCACCGCAGCCTCTCCCTCAGCCCAGCAAAGGAAAACTCTCCGGGAAAAAACAGGCAAAATAAGGTAGCAGGGAACCTGCCACAGCACCCAGCGCTCCTGCCCATCCCTGCCCGGGCACAGCCAGCACGCAGCGCTCCTTGGCCGTAGGCAGGGGCACCGATGGCAACTGCAGAGACAGAAGCCAGGGCTGGGAGATCCAGAGCTGTGTTTCTCCCAGGCCCAGCAGCACTTTGGGCTGCTCTTAAAGACCTCCACCGATGGAGAGGGTAGAGTCTCCCAGACAGGCTTATATAGCACATAATTCTCATCCCACTCTGGAAGTTTTTCTTTTTGCACATCTAAGTAGCCCTTGCTGCAGTTTAATCTTTTTCCTTACTCCGTCCTGATCCATTGCTTTTATCCCATTCTGCAATGTTTTCCCGTGTCTCTATGCACGCAATAGCAGTCCAGGAAACTATAAAAGGTTACTGCGTCTCACTTCTCCCTTCCCTAGACTAAGCAAATTCAGTCCTCTTAATCTTTCCTTGGATGTTGCACAGCTGGCTGGCTTAAGCATGGGACAGGGAAGTGTGACTTCACATCTCCCTCAAGGAGATGCCTTCAGCACTCACCTATTAAATAAAAATAACTTCCGAAATATTCTTCACTTCCCCATCATCCTTTGACAGCCACCCTCCAGGCCAGCCCCAACCTTTGCTTTGTAGGCTTGTCCAGCCCCACTGGTGTGTGCTGGAAGCTCCCACTGTCAGCTGACACAAGCGCTGGTATGGGTGTCCCTGAATCCATCCACATCTGGATCCTCAATTTCCAGCCACTCCTGGGACTAGACAGTTTACAACCCCCGAGGCTATGCAGCAATCAAGGCGTATTTTGCTTCCTGAAGCAATTAGCCCGAACTTCGGCACCTTAGGTACAGCAGAGTGGCTTAAGGACAAGTGCTGTGGGCTGGAAGTCGCTGCCTGCCCTGGTAGGGTTTTGAGGGAGCAAGTTGTGCAAATCAGTCTGCTTGACATCTCTAAGGACATGTCCTTGGGAGAAGCAAAAGCTCAGATTAAGGAATGACATATCAAAGTGCTTCAAAATTTACACAGAAGTGTTGGCAAGGCAAAATGGCATTAAGTAGCAGGGAGGAAAGTGAAAACCATCATGAGCAGCTGAGGTGTTTACTCCTATTCCTTTCCAGAACGACAGGTTTGGGCAATATTAACATCCAGGTAACTGCCACTCTTGCTGTCCATGTGAACAACAGCTTTGCTGAAGCATCAGGGACCAGAGCGTTGGTAGAAAGTGCTGCTCCGAGGGCTGGGCTGTGGGCAAGGGTGATGTAGCCTGAAGCAGCGCTAGCAAGCTGCCCCTCTGGCTGTCACCAGGGCTCTGCAAAGGGACCGCGCCGACCCCCAGACACAGGCTTTGGAGAAGGAAGAGGAAGAGCTGCTTTCAGAAGCGGGCACCAAAAGCAGCAGCGCCAGCCCAACCTGCTGCTGTCTTCCTAGAGCGCATTGCAAAGCCTGGCGAACATCCTGGCTAGGGCCGGTGCCACAAACTGGGGCAGGCCCTGGGGTTCCTCTCCCCTGCTTTCTGCCAGAACACATCCCACTGCGGCTCCCGCAGTGACCCCCGGGCAGCTGTGCGTCGTCCTGCCCCAACCTGCAGCTTCTGTGAGACAGCCAGGCTGTCCCACCAGCTGCACACCAGGGAGACAAGGAAAAGCTGAAATTACGTTTCTGCTCACGGCATGAAAGCCAACACTTGAAGGACAGTGCTGTTAGTTACGCTGTGGCAGCTGGAAGAGGTTTTTGGAGACAGAAACACCAAACACATTTAGCTTGATTATCATTTTCAAGACAAAGCTTGTTGTGACAATGAATTATTTAACTTGGAGAGGTTCTCAGCATCTTATAATTAAGTACAAAAAAATGAAGGCTCTGAGCATTAAGAACCAAGATTAAAGGAAAAATAAGGTAGTAGCAGATTTGGCTTAGTCTAGCAGATTTGTCTGACAAATTAAAGCATGTACCTCTGTATTACTGTTTCACCTGAGCTGGTGAACAGTGCTGCACCTGCATCACTGGGAAGAACATGGCAAAGCCTAAATTTTCTTTTGTTCCAGGCACCCATGAAAAGGCTGTGAAACACTACTGAAAGGCTGTGATTTAAACCCTGAAAAGAAAATATTGTAAAGCCATGCAGTGGTAGTTTGGGGGCTAGTACTGATTCCCCCGCAGTGTACCGCTGTGTGGAAGATATGCCCAAGTCCCCTTCCCGGCAGATAGCTCCAGGTCTGCAAAGCTGAGCCACTAATTCCCTTTTTATTCACATGAAGTGTTCCCCAATCAAGCCACAAAACTCTGGGTGAAGTTGGAAGAGCTGGAAATTATAACCCAGGGCAGAGCAGATGGTGGAGTCACAGTGATTGAGTTACTGCTCCTTTGATACTACCATCTGGGCTTCCTCCCACCTGCTCTGCAAGCAAACCCTGGCAAAGCTTTTGCCCTCCCCCAAAGCCCTATTCCCCACCAAACAGGCCGGCAGCACCTCACACTTCTGCACAGAGTCACTTTTTATAGTTCAAGTGCTGAAAAGACAGGGAAGACATAATTAGGAGGACTCTAGTCCTCTTTTGGCAACCTGAACCCCACTCCTGTTCAACCTGGCAGAACGGTGCAGTCTCCTTCTCCTGGGACAAAGAACGCAGGTCTGTCAGACTCTTTCCTAGGGAGGTGAAATATCTAACAAATTCTGGCCCCTGTTACCCATTAAGCACAAATCGCTTCAGAATTGCCTTGACTTGATCATACTGGTTGTCCTTGGTCCTGGTCATTGTCCTCGTTACTTCTCCTCTGCACAGCACACTCATGAATGCTACCAAGCTGCAAAAATCCACCCTTCTTACCCTGCTCCTTGAGTGGTACCCTGGATGCAGCTCCCCATGGGCATGAGGGCCCCAGCTTCTCGCCAAGCCAGCCACAACGACCTGTGGCGAGGCTCCTGGCGTGGCCACAGCTCACCATAGCGTGGCCCTGCTGCTCTGGGCACAAGCAGGGGGCAACAGCCAGGGCCAGTGGTGGGCTGGATCCTTTGACTGAAGACTGCCTTGGGGAAGACAGGGGATGCTCACCAGCCCAGGAACAGGTGGGTTTTCCAGGGAAATTTTGGCCAAGACCGCTCCTTGCCTGAGACCTCACATTCCTTTTCTATTTGTTCGACTGTCTTGCAGGGCTTGGCTACCAGCAAAATTAAGGTTATAGCCTGGTCTGTTAAAAATACCCATCCAATTATCTGTTGAGCCATGTTTATCCTTTATTTTCCTGGCTGCAAGTAGTCCTGGAAGGAACAGGATCGCTCACCTCAGTGGAGCCAGCCGGTCTGGGCATATGGTCTTTTTATTCTTGCTTGCTTTCTCCCAAAAAATGCTGTGCGAGGGCTCTGATCTCCCTTTTAAAGGGATCTCATAGTCTTCCCTCTGAGAGTGCTGCGAGGTCTCTGCCACGCAGCAATCTGTTCACAGCATAATTATTCTCTGTTAAGGCCTCAGAGACCACGAGGCTCCTGACATTTTTCATTGCCTGGAGAGGGGTAATTTTTCATTGCTTTCCCGAGGACTCTTGCACTTCACAACAGTAATGGAGCATCCAGCTACATCGAGCTGCAGCCTACAGTTTATTTTTATCTCTTG
Source organism: Falco peregrinus (assembly GCF_023634155.1). Lineage (NCBI taxonomy): Eukaryota > Metazoa > Chordata > Aves > Falconiformes > Falconidae > Falco > Falco peregrinus. The sequence goes on along the minus strand of NC_073725.1, from coordinate 48,506,514 downwards.
ATGGACATACGCTGAAGGACTTCCAACTAAGACCGGGAAAACAGGGAGGTGTAAGCAAAGATACTAAGGAAATTCTTGCAGAGACTCACAGCAAACCACACAGTCTTTCATGGTGGGTGTAACACGATTTTGAAATTGTACAGTAACAAGATACGCTTTGCCAAATACTACGCTATAAGTAAAAAGTAGCAGGAGAGAAGGGATCTCAAATTACATTAAAATAAATAAACTCTGAAATACCATCAGCAGTATCCTACACGTCTCTAACTATCTTTCTCTGGCTACAGATCCAGAGGCCAGATCCCTGCTGCAGCTGGTATGCGATTGTGTCAGCTGAGCTGCTGGTGAAGGAAAGACATCACTTCATCTCTGGGATACACACTAACGAAAACAGGGCCTAGAAACGGTACTTTGGCAGGATCTGCACATCTCCAGCTACTTATTGCATTTTTGCACATAGTCTGTTTAAAAGAAAGTAATCGTAACAGAAACCATTCCTGCAAGCCGCTGGTAAACCAAACAGAGCAGAAAAGGGCTGAAATTTCAGTTTGGATTTGAAGCACTGCTGCATGCAAGAAGTGCTTTCAAATACTTCTGAAATCTAACATCTAATTTCACTTACCAAAACAGATGAGCAACAACCTATAAGCCTGAAAAATAAAACCATCTGAGTTTTGCCAAACCTTTCCAGTGATTTGCCAAAAGACAAGTATTTTAGTTTCAAGCTCTTAAAGGGAATTAGCTGTAAGGCAAAAAAATAATTTCTCTTTCCATTTATCTTTCTGGTAGTGTTCCCAGGGGGTGCTGAAGAAAGGCAAGTGGGCTGGGCTGCCTTCTCCCCCTTACAAAGAGTACAGGGGGGCTGTGGGATGCAAATAGGGCTAGGGGAGACTGCCCTGGGCAGAGCAAATCCCTGCTCCCCAGTCGACTAGACGCCTCTCTGTCCTGCAATTACTTCTCCCTTGTATTAGACAAGCTGTGCTTAGGTCCCGGAGTAAAATTCAGTCGATTTTCTTTGGCATGGTCTAGGGCAAAAATGGGTATGGCGTTGCTTTGCTCTTGACAGGGGGCTTTTTTTTTTTTTTCTTTTTAAACCCAACCCTAAAATTCAAATTAGCCTCCAGCTCAAAGCCTTTACCACCAGGGCATGAATGCTAAATAGCCTGCTCCCAGTCCAATCTGTTCACTGCCTGGCTAATGATTATTCTCCATAGAAACCTTACCAGAGTCAGTTATTATTCTCTCCTCATGCACTTGTATCTCTCTTGTATTTATATAAGATTAAGTAGCCCTGTTAAGTTTTTACCTCTCTGATTGGAGCTTATTTTAACCTCAATTAAGCCATCAGCCCGGCTTTCTGAAGGCAGAGCAATAGCATAGCCATCATCATTCTCTCCACCTTTTGTATGAAAATGATGCTGAGGATTGGTTGCTTTGGGGATTGCTCTGTGGCAGGTAACCAACGCCGAGAGTCAGGGAGGATAAATGGTGCCAGACTCCCAGAGGTGCCGTGGCACTGTGTAATTATTGTTCCAGACAGCTGAAAGCAGCAGGGTTTCTGGTTCCCCTGCTTAGTTTCAGTCTGCCATGATTGCTGGCACAGAAAGACGCTGATTATAAGTAAACATTAATTATGCCCTGCTACCCCACTGCTAGCATTGCTGGGCTTGCAAGCAACAGAAGCACAGTGCTGCGCTTGGCTCCCACTGCTGAAAAATCATCTATACTGATTTCAACGTCCAGATTTTCGTCTTGCGTGGTCAGAGGAATATTGCTCCTAAACTTCACCCTCATGCATAGCTAGAGTTATGCACTTTTTGTACCATGGCTTATGCGCTGTACTTCAATGCTGTTGCTAAAATAACGACTTAAATACTCATTCTTTGAAGAAGGTGAGCTCAGGTGATGCAGCAAGCAATTCTGTTATCTGCTCTGGAGCAGAGGAATCATTTTAGTGTCTTTAAAGGAAAAAAACCTCAAGGCAAATAAAACTTATCAATCATCCTATATGTCAAGGTAATTTTTTTCAGATGATGTGCTTTTTTTAAATGGCAACCTATTCCTTCCTCTTTTTTATGTGGCTTTGGGATTTTTTTTTTCTTTGCTAAAAGAGGCTTAAAAATGCAAAGCCCACAGTGTCACAGATGGTAAAACACTGCTCCTCAAGTCGCGCGGACAGTTACAAAGCGATTTCCGTGGCACTCAAAATGCAGTCTCTGATGCTGATGGAATTTCACTGCGCCGCAATTGCACCGCACTGCAGTGAAATAGGTTCAATTTGATTATCTGGCTATTCCATTTCGCCTATATTTACAACCTGCCTGACCTCTGGGGGAAGGGGAGGACAGGCAGCCAATCATGCCGGAGACATTTCAAAAGGTCAAAGCAATACAGCGTTTACCACTATAATTCACAGGCTCTCTACAATTCAGAGACCACACTCTCCTGACAAAAATTGGCAGAACACAGTTAACGTGAAATATTTGTCCATTCCCAGAGCAAACATGGAAAATAGAGAATGTTTTAAAAATTTGCCCCTTTCTCCTTTCGGCACATGATGATGTGCAAGTACATAAAAGCAGCGCACGGACAATACTGCATATTTTAAAAGTTGCCCTTGGCTGGTGCTGAGAGGTTGGTGTTGGGCTGGTTACCTGGGAGCTGCCACCCCTCGTGCGCAGCCTCAGCTCTGACGCTAACACACTTACAGCCCCACAGGGATGCTCTTCAGTGTGCTGCTGCTGCTGCCACCCCGGCTCCCAGATGGTGTTACCTTCTGCACCTCGTCTCTGCCATTCCTGGTCAGCAGCGAGGCCGTGCTGTCACTCCTATGTCACGCCACTGTCTCGGGGGGCTCGGGGGCAGAAGGCACTTTGCAAATTTTAACTAAGTTTCACATGCAGTCCTCCCATCCTAAAGTACGGATTCATTAAGGTCATAAACAACCACCACCCATTCCAACTGGTTAGCTAATAAAATAGCATGATAACTCCAAAAGCATTATTTTAAGAATCCTGTATACTTGAAAGTCCCTAAAAGTCAGGAAGGAAAAATAGCAGCTTCAGGCTCATACAGGTCAATGCAGCTACCCAGTTCTGATTTTTCAATCCCTCCTAAGCCTGAGTCCTGGGTCTGGGTGGCCACACAATCTGGATCCACATTTTGCACCTCTCATCTGTTTGTATTTAAACACTGTTCAGTCTTAAATCTCCGCAGAAGTTAGGCTTGTTAGAGCTCCTGGGGCCAGAGGTGCTGTGAGTTGTAACAGTTTCATTTTGAAAACTGGAATGTTTTTTGTTTGTTTTAAAATGAACACTTTGTATGGCATCCCCTAAGAACCCCTGTCTGTCATCCCACATGTTATTGGATTAGTACAGGAGAGAGCGGAGTCTGCAAGGCAGCCGTAAGACCTACTTCTTAGCATCTTTTATCTTTGTAGGGAAGACACGTTTGAAAGGCAGACTAACAGAGCAGACTACTTGAAATAAAGTACTGCATCAGCTCCTCGAGTCAGCACAGATCAGAAATACGAAGTGGTTCTTAGAGGAGGCATTTCATTTAAATGCTGCATTAAGTTTGTAAAGGATCACTTGAGGTTCCTGATCCTCTTTGTCCCTAACAGAGGTCTCTGGTGACACCCTGGTACTGTGCAGAGCCAAGCAGATGAGGTTTCTGTCTGGGACGGGGATGAGCACTGGCTTGACTAGTGCTGCTTGGACTGTCTCAGCAGAAAATACTTCGGCCATGAAGCTCCCTCCACTCCAGTCAGCAACACAACGCACTGCCTGCCACCTTCTGCTCGGTCTTAACAGGGGTATTTGATGAGACTCCAAAATAATAGCAGCTTGCTTGGAGGCGAAGAGGAGGAAATAAGACCCGTGTGCTGTTGGACGTGATAAGCCAAAAGAGCAAGGAAGAAAAAAGGAGTGTACCAGAAACACAGACCATGCTCGTGAAACATGTTCTAGTCTCATACACAGAGCATCTTCCCTGCATCCCAGCTGAAAGCAGCTTCTGCTCACACACAAGGCTTAAAATGAGCTCTGCACCAGAGGAGGTAAATACTGCTTTAATGTCACAGCGCCTGGCGTGAGCTGGGTGTGCTACAGGACCAGGGAGTGGGACATGGTTAGGTGAGGTGTTTGGGGGTGTTTCATCCAAGCTCAACCACTGGCAAAGGTTTGAGGGTTTTTTCATACATAGAAAAGGCTATGATTTGCCTTCACCTTTAATAATTCTCGTTTTTCTCAAACTCCTTCCATTTCTTTTTCCTCACTCTCCATTTGGTGTTTCCCATCAGCAAGAGGATTCAACAAGAATCGCTCACCTCCCCACACCTCTTTCCCAAAACATCTCAGTATTTATAATAATAAACACTTCAGGCTGTCCAAAATTCTTTAATACAAGACCATTTTCCAGTGGCCTATAAAACCATAAAAATCAGAAAAGTTTGGCAAGGTTTGCTATGTGGGATTTCTGGTTTGGTTCATAATCTTTGAGAGGAGCCATCACAAAACCTGCCCCGAGAAGCCTCAGAAGGAGCTCAGGGGAAGACCCTGAGGTCACAGATCCTTTGTTAGGGAGCACTGGCAGAAATGTAGAAACCTGCTGAGAGATCACCCTCATGTTCCTCTGTCACCTCCACGCAGGCTAACAAATTTGGACAATTTTTGAGCTTCTGAAAACTCTCAGACTGCACACAGAGAATAAATACTGGCTGGAGTTTGCCAGCTAAAATATCTTTGCATTGAACATGTTCCAGCTGAGGGGCAGTGAGATCCTAACTGAGCTCTCCACAACCTCCTCTCATGGGGCACAAGCACTGGGGGACGAAGGACAAAACAAAAGTTATTTTAGTAACCTTAGTTTTAGAGTCCCCTTTATTTCAGTGCTTGGATCAACAGCCCTACCCAAAGCTGTGCAGACAGACAAGATAAACATTCCAGCTGCAATTGAGCCACTGGAGAAGTCAATATTCACTGTATTTAAAGTATGCAAAAATTAAGGCTTCTGCGAGCAACATGTTCATGTCACCAAAACTGTCAGAGGTGTGTCTTTATAGTTCATCGAAATAATTGTTTAATTATTTATAACTCCGCACCACAGTGAGATTTACACACTTGTTCAAGTAACAGAGTAGCTTAAAAGAGTAAGACGGTGTCTTTATAGAAAAAGCTTGTGTAATTGGCATAAATTCATCTTGACTGGACTCTATCATAGATTGTCTGTAATATTAAATTACTGGGATACAGAGTAAAAAGGAGACGAGCCCAGCAGGCTAAAGCTGGGGGTAGGGAATGGCAAGAAGGGTGAGAGACAGCATCCGCAGAAGCGGGTTTCTCCCTGTGAGCAGTCTGGAAACCAAGCTCAGCAAAAACCTTTGTAAAACTGAAGCAAAGGATAAAAATAACAAGGCAAAAGAAAAAGAAAAGAAAACAAAAATAACCACACCATGAAACAAATGTATCTCCAAGACAAGATGAGGGAGTAACTCAGGAAATGTTTCTGCAAATAAGACAGCTCTGTAAAAAAAACCAACCCAATCCCTCCACCCAGCAACTCATGGGTTGATGATGGGAGGATTGCATTTACCCTGACGTCAGCCACAGCTCACCGATGTGCAGGAAGAGTGCTGTGTTGCTTTTATAGCTTACAGAGACCACAGCTGCTGCAGAAATTGGCTTGCAAAAAAGGGTCAAAATCCACAAAACTCTGCCAAAGCTGTCATCTGAAATGTCAAGCACATGCAACAACATCCAACAGTGAGCAGAAGGAAAATCTCTAAGAAGAAAGAGGACAAACCTCTAACCCAGTGCAGATTCCTCTAGGCCGTTTACAGCCCTCCAAACAACTACAGCTACACAGCCTTGACATTCCCGATCTTTTACAACAAACTGGGCATTGAAACAAGATTGCTTTCTTCCCGTTACAAAAATTAGAAAGGAACAAAAAATTACAGGCTGCACCGAAACACACAGACGCAGAGGGACATTCCTGAGTGTCTGCCCTGTGTCTAACCCCAGGCTGGCACATTTAATTTGAGCTGCTCTGGAAATGCCAGCCACATCAGTGGCCATGGCAAAGCTTTCCTGCCACAGCTGTAACTCCAGCAGCGGGTCGGTGAAGAGCCACAGAAGTGTCACAGGAGCCCTGTGGTCCAAAAAGGCAATCAGTGCCACCATCCCTCAGAGGCACTGGCATCTGTGGCTTTAGGGTCTCTGGAGCTTTGTGCTACTGGAAACAAGAGTCAGAATCACAGAATCACCAAAGGGTTGACTCTGGAGGTCATCTGGTCCACCCCCCATGCTCAAGCAGGGACACCTAGAGCAGGCTGCCCAGGACCGTGTTAAGATGGTATTTGAGTATCTTCAAGGATGGAGACTCCACCACCTCCTGAGCAACCTGTGCCAGTACTCTGTAACCCTCAGAGTGAAAAAGTGTTTTGTGATGTTCTTGTGTTTCAGTCTGTGCCCATTGCCTCTGGTCCTGTTGTGGGGCACCACCGAAAAAAGCCTGGCTCCATCCTCTTTGCACCTTCCCTTCAGATATTTGTATACACTGATAAGATCCACACCCCCCACACGCCCCAATCCTTCTCTTCATCAAGCTGAACAGTGCCAGCTCTCTCAGCCTTTCCTCATGGGAGAGATGCTCCTGTCCCTTAATCATCTCTGTGGCCCTTCATTGGACTCTCTCCAGCATGTCCATATCTGTCTGGTACTGAGGAGCCCAGAACTGGACACGGCACTCCAGGTGTGGCCTCACTGCTGCTGAGCAGAGGGGAAGGATCACCTCCCTTGACCTGCTGAATGCAGCCCAGCACACCACTGGCCTTCTTTGCCACAAGGGCATGTTGGCAGCTCACATTCAACTTGGTGGCTGCCAGGACCCCCAGGTCCTTTTCTGTCAGGCTGCTTTCCAGCTGGGTAGCTCTCAGCATATACTGGTGCCTGGAGTTGTTCCTCCTCAGGTGCAGGATTTTGCACTTCTCCTTGTGGAACTTCACGACACCCCAGGCTGGCCCAAACTGAATGTGTAGCCTTGCATCATCTGACCTGAAGACCCAGATCTGGCATTCCCTCTTTTTACCTGCTGCTCCTCAGAAATGCAATCTAGGAGGCTCGCTCTGTGCTCAGTTCAGACCCTACAGAAAACACATCAGTGTTGAAAAGTCCCCTTTCCCACCAAATAAACACTTCATGGCGTACCAGTACTGCTGGTACCTCCCTCTCTCTTCCACCAGCTTTGCCATCAGAGCACTCACGCAGCACGGATGACCCCAGTGTTCAGCTCCTTGCCTGGCTCAGAGGCACCAGAGGCCCCTACACTCTGCACGCTCTCCGCCCACTGACCATGGCATGGCCACAGCCGCAGGGACAGTGGTCGTCCTTTATGACAACCCACACAGCCTAGCACCTCCGCTTGCTCCTCGTCCCTCCTCTAGATAACATGGTGCTCTTCCTCTAGGATTGGGACACCTTGACAGGACAGCACAGCTGCACTGCTGGCCTGGGGTGGACCAGAACTCAGGGGAGCAATAGTGGCCGCTCAGGATGGGGGATATTATCATTCAAACTCCACTTCAACTGGTTCTGCTCCTACAAGCTTCACAGCGCTGAGCTGTTCTGTCTTCATTTGGCCAGGTCTGGAAAGAAAAGCCTTTTCTCTCCCAGCCCATCCTCTGTGACTACCTCGGGAAAAAGTCTGGGCAATGAATCCCCCAAATGGCAGGACCCATGGCCCTGGGCAATACACCTCCTAAGTGCCAAGCCATGCAACCCCCCTTGGATTATCCTTTCCTATGGGTACCACATGCCCCTCATAGGGAAAGCAGAGCTGAACGAGGGCTTTACATTACAGATGGCTGAAGACCAGGTGCTACAAGGAGTGGCATTGCGGCACCCAAAATGTTTTGAGCACTTAGGCTTTAGGTTCTTGCAAAGAAGGAGCAGCAGAGGGGAATAAACCCCAACCTGCTAGGGCTTCCTCAGTGGCTGGCAGGCAGTGAGCCTCCAGCCTCCTCCCTTCTCATCACAACTTCATTGACTACTGGAATCGTGGCTGTACCCACTGCCAAAACAAAATGAACATTTGTGCCCAAATTGTTAACAGATGTTGGGAACATCTCAGAAAATACATAAAGCCTAAATTGGTCTTTCACCGAGAGATTAATATTGTAATGTCATCCCTGCACAGTGCCGCTCACAGCAATCTGCCAAGCCAAAGAAAGTAATTAACAAAGTTAAGACTGTGCTGTAAGTCCAAATAAGGGAAGAGGAAAATGGAAGTTTATCTTAAGCTATCCTTAGCTCACCTTACTGTGTCTAGACGTGGCAGGTTGTCAGAGAACTGTCTAAGCGCTTTGGGAGCGGGTATGCAGCAGACCAAGTTCTTCAGCTCCCAGCTGAGCAAGGCGTGACAGCCGCTTGCAGACTGGAGCTCAATGGCAACCCTAGGAAAGCATAGCTGCATTTTAAGCCTGCATGTTTCAGTCTCCTGATGTATCGAGACACAGGGTGAATTTGAAAACAAACTTAACATTACAAGTCTTATGCAGAAAAGTGTGAGACTTTTGCGACTCTCTCTCTGCCTCTTCTGAGCATTTTGGAAGGGTTTGAAGAATGGCTTACTAGAGAGACCTCCACAGAGCATCCTACCACCTGTTATCTGATTTATAAAAGGAAGACGGTTAAGTGTCAGCATAAGGGCAATACAAAAGCCATGAAATTTTGCATTGACTATGATCTAACACCACGAACCCCTTACACATACACAAAACCCACCCTCGGGAATGAAGATCACGTTTGGCAAGAGGTAGTAGAGCTGTGGATTCAACAATTTCAAAAGCAAATGATCATACCCAAATAAAAGCACTACTAAAACTAAACTATTCAAAGAAGAGTTTAGTCTTCTCCTATGTGCTGGTGTTTTTTGAAACTGCGTTGGTGCAAAAGAATTCACTTGAGACATGGGGCTTTAAAAAAAGGCTTTGACGTGTTTTGCCTTAGAAATTGGTACCTAAGATACAGCAACAGAAGATCACAGTGGGCAAAAGTTGGTTACAAAGAAGGAAAAAGGCAAAAGTCAAATGGAGCTGGGGAGGATCAATAAGCATGAGCAGAGTGTGAAGTAGACTATAGCAATTACACCGTCATTTTGCTCTTGTGCCTGTACTGTATTTTGAAAACACAGTGTTTTTCTGTTCCCTGTGGCATAACCCACAAAGTCGCAGGCTTGCTGTGCCAAAAGCCTTCAAGTTAACATGCTGTATATTTATATCATTAAAGAAATAAGAGGCCACTTCATTCATCGTATTTTAGCCTATATATTCCAAGATCTAAACAGGTTGTGAGTGACAAGGCTTAGTAAAGTTATATCATAATTACCTACTATGAAATTCCTCTAAAACTTCTGACGGACTGACTGCTGCTACAGATGCACACTGGCATAGCCAGACCACTCAGTACAGTAAAATCACCCTCCTGCAGCTCTCCATATTTGCACACATCCTTATACACACCCCCACCACACACACCCCCACCACACACACACCCCCCACCCCCATCCCTATCTGAGATCAAAGATGCCACAGTGTCCTGGCTTACAGCACAGCAGGAGCTGAAACTGGAAGTGACATGTTTAAAGAGTGGTCATTTAGCACCAGCGCAGACAGGCTTCATGAGTTTCTACTTGCCTTGATACTAAACAGGTGTTAAACAGTAGGCAATTTTATAAAGATTCTTCTAAGTGGAAACTGTCTTGAAAGCAACAAAAACCTCACAGAGTAGGTTTTGTGAAATGTCAGAGGGAAACATCTGTTATTCGAAAACCTAATAGGAGGAAAGCACTCCAGTTAGAAATTTCTCTTTTGCACATTTTTCCATGCTGGGAAGTGCTCCTCTGGGACTCTCACTCTCGCCTGCCTGCAGCTTTGCTGCTTGAGGGCTGGCTTGCAGGAGTGGTAGGATCTGGGGCTGCTAGAGGTTCAGTCAGGACCTGAGCCACCAGAGAGCAGCTGGGGTGAGGCACTCAGCATCACACAACCCTTTCCAGGCACACAAGGCCATGCAACAGCTTAGCACCCTTTTGCCTCTTTAATTTGCTGCACTTCCAGCAAAACCTGACTTTTAAGCACTGCTGGTGTTCATCAAATTGTGTTGCTTCACTGAAAAAAAAGATTATTTCTTTTTCTTTTTTTTCTTCACTGAAAAAAAAAAGATGAGCCTGTCCTTAAACTGAAGTTTACTGAGGACATCAAGGAGGACTCCAAATACAGGGAATAACAGGAATGAATGACAAGTGCTTACAGGCTCTCGTCATATTCCTCCTTTCAGCATTTACTATTGGCCAGTAGCCATAGGCAACTGGGCAACTCAGACATGGATTATCCTAAGGGATAAATATGACACGGCTCCTGAAAAGCTGTTGTTTCAGTTGCAAGCACAGGCCTGGCTGCTCTGCTGGGACTTAAGGAAGGAAAATAACCCTTTTCAGAGCACTAGGCAACTGGTGTTTCAGCCTCCCCTGACACCCTCTGCTGCTCCAACCTCAGGCACAAGGATGCTGAGGGTCCCCAGTTTCTCACAACCTCAGAATCTCTTGACATGAGCAGTTCAAGTGGTGATGCAGCGGGTCCTAGGACAGAGAAAAAAGGAGTTGCTTTTCTATCTAGACCTGGGGCTTGGGGTATGACCTGAGTCCGATGTACACCTCAATATTATTCATATACAAAACCAGGAGATGTGAAGGAGACTGGCAAGACAAGACATATCCAGATTCTTGTTTCTACAGTCATTTCTTTATTCTTCAATTCAGCTTGAGAGCAGTAGGGGCTGGTATACTCCCACATCAAAGGAGAGGGATCACAAAGTTTTTCCCCCTGTCCCATGAACAGGTGATGGCCAATGCAGGAAACAAACCCAGTCCTGGGGGACTTCTGTTAGCTGCATTTGGCTTAGGGAAAACTCTCAAAGCCAAAGACACTGATTGTTTACTGTTGTGCTGTCAGCTTTAAACTGCTCAGTGTGACTGTTTTGGGTAGAATAAATAGTGTTTGTTTCACTCCTCTGCTGTCTTTGGTTCCTGAATGTACCGGTTTATTGGATTAAAACACACAGATTAAGGGGATAAGCTAATCAACAAACAGGCATTGAACTCTGCAAGGCTGGAGCAGATGGTGGTGCCATGCATACTGCCAGCTCAGCCTCCACACCTGGGAGCGTCGGTCCTCCCAGTACACCCCACTGTCAGTGTAGAGAAGAATTTGCTCTAGCCATCACTGGGGCATCACTCTCATGGGCAAGCACCACCACACACACGTAGATGAGATGTCACCTCCATGTCCTGTTCACCTGGACTCACCTACTTCTAGGTTTGTGTGGCCCAGTTCAGTCTGTCTGCACCTGTGTTGAGATTTCCTGGCAGAATTTTAAACCCCAACCAAGTACTTGCAATGTCTGTCCTGGCAAAAGCCTCAGAAACTCAGCCCAGAGCCTGTGACATGAAAACCTATAAATAGGACATGCAGGCATTTGTTAGTCACATATTTTCATGGGGCCCTATTTAGCCAACAACAATTGGCACAGGATGGAGTCTGAGGCAAACCCTTACCAGGCATCCCTGCACTGATTTACATGGGCACAAAGACCATGTGCTAGCGTGCAGGCTGCAGGCAGGATCCAGGGAGCCAGCTGACACTCATTTTTACAACACTCCAACCTTTAAACAAAAAAGAAAAAAACCCCACCCAAACCCTCTTTTTTTTTTTTTTTTTAAGGGAAAGAGTGACACACGTACACACTTAGGCACTTTCTTACACAGGTGTGGGCTCAGCTAGATAAGCACTTTTTCCTCTGAGTAGTCTCCAGAGACACCGTGCTTGAATTGTCCTGACTCTTTGCATGGACAATTTGTTTATTGCTGTGTTACATCCCTATGGTTTATTGCTATAAACTATGCTCCTAAAAAGCGTAGTGTGAAGTCCCTTAGTAGAAAGTTATTTGACATTCATCTGCAGCTCAGTTCCAGGGAAGGTTACCTTGGATAGGCTGCAAATTTATGATGTAAATACATGTAGCTTTACATTACAGAGTTAACTCAGCCCTGCCTGGAGACCCACCACCAAGGCTGCAGGGGGGACCCAGGAAATGCCTCTGCAACCCTCCTGCAAAGTGCTCGGCCTGCCCCAGCAGAAGCACGATTGCTATTTTGGCAGACTGTCAAACCCCATGCCCCACGCTTCACAGCTGGTACAGTGCCACAGCCACCTCCTTGCTGCAAGTTACACCATCACAGCCATTCTGACTACCTTTCCATGTGGCCATCACAGTCACCCTCTCCTCCCCTCCACCTGCTCCCTTGCAGTCCTGTTTCCCCATGTTCTCCCCTGAACCACTGTGGTTAGCGGTACCATTGTGTGTCCATCCCTAATGTGTCCACATGCTGGTTGTGAAAGGACTCCTGATGCACAGCCATCCGTTCCCAAGGCAGGCAGTAGCCTTGAGCACAGTGGATTAACTTTGTGAGTTACAAAATAATAATAACCATCCCATTTTCATTATTATTCTAAAAATTCAGAGTGGAGCAGGAAACCTGAACTCCATAGCTGCCTTCTCCTCCAAAACAGAAACACATAAAATAAAAAGGAGCCAGCTTCTCACCCAAAGGCACACTTTTTAACCTCCCACAAACGAGATGTTAAATGCCCATATTTTATCTGCAAGTGTTGTATTGGGCTGAGACATCACAGACTCACCCAGCTGGGCATGGGTCCTAAAAGCAAATAACATGTCCTGAAACACTATTTCAGCATGAGTTCCTATTAGGAATATGACCAAAAGAGAAATCCTAGGTGCACCAATGGACAACTGCTTCACCTCTGAGGGAAGTCAAGCCTGCACTTCACAGAGCCACAGTCACTGCTGGCACAAACTTAAAAGCCCCAACCCATTCCCACCTGTGCTGTGCAAGCCACTTTCTCCAGCCTCTGCCCCATTTGTCTCCTTTCAATTGTCTTGATTTTGTGGACTGAAACATAAGACACACACTGCAGGAGCCTTTCCATTGCAAAACCCCCAAGCCTTGGGTGAAGTCACAAGCTTTCTGTGAATGTCTTAACCTTCACTAATTGGGAGGCCTCTTTTTAAGGATATATTTTTTAGGCTATACTGACATCTGCAGGTGCACCATAATGGATTTTGGAATTTAGACATTCTATGGTTGAAAAATCAGACTCCAGGTTTGCAAAGAAATTGCCAATGGCACTACTCTGCCTGAAGGGAGCAGAGGAGCAGTGCAAGTTTCCATGAGAGGGTGCGATGCAGTTCAGTGTCCAAGCTCTGCTACCAAACCTGTGCTGATGCACTAAGAGCAGACCTAATTACTCCTTGCTCATGAAATTGTTCTCAGGCCAGTAAAAAACCATCAGGCCAACACAGTAAAGCACTTGCAAGCTGCAGGTCCTCAGGATTAGCAGAGAGTTGCATTCAGGTGTGTTTTTGCTGGTATTCAAACCTGTGTTGACCAATGTTGGCCTTGATTTATTGCTAAACTATAGCCATAAAAATCTACATTTGGAAAATGTGAGAGACTGTAACTGAGAATGAGGGCCAAATTAACTTAGGTCATCATTACTTGGATTTAGAAACGTCCATCAAAATTGTTTTCAGCCAGAATATAATGTGCCTTACAAATGTTCTGATTTTTTACAGTTCTGCTCTTATAGTGAAGAAGTATTACACTTCTGCTTGCTTGCAAAACTGCAGCAAGATGTCACACGTCCTTCCAAATCAAGAGGGATTCACAGTATCTTGCCTTTAATGAAGCTGTACACAAAAAACCCCATGAGACGTGCAACTTGAAGCTGTTGAAGGACAGAGCAAAGCCTAGGTGCCAGGGCAGGTGGACACTTCTATGGCCTGGAAGTTACAGGGCTGAAAGAAATTGGTTGAAGCTTAACTACCCATTATAGTAGTACAGCATAACAGTTTCGCAAAGATAAGTTGTTCTTAGATAATTTCTTCATAAAGTAAACACACACAGAGAATTATCCTCATCATCTTCCCAAAGATTTTTCTGGCTTCTAAAAATACTCTATTACCAATACAAGACACTCTGTTTTATCTCGTCCTCAGAGTATTTCAAGGCATGGGGACTTGGACAGCTATTGCATTACTTCTAGGTATTCTTGAAGTATTAAAAAGGAATAAATCTGTGAAAACAACACACAGCCCTCCTATTTAAACAGAGAAAATTCCAGCGTCCAAGCTGTGATATGTTTGTCTCATACCAGATTAAAATTCAGGCTCATTGCCCACTGCCTAAGGGACCTCAACAGACACCCAGGCCCATGTGAGCACAGGGAGCCCCGAAGCAGGGGGCTGCAGGGAGACAGTGCGCACCTTCTCCCCTGCAAACCACTCCTGTGTGGTCAGTCCGTGCTCAGGACCTGTGTCTTCTGAGCCCACTAGACACCTTGCAACTCCTGCCAGAGGCAGCGGGGACTGATCCTGGAAGCTGCTGCTTTTTAAAATGAGGTTGCCATGGTTTAGTACCAAGTTATAAGAGGATTTACATGTCATGCAAATGAACCTCGTCAGCTGACATACAGCAGCAGGAGAAAGCCCAGGATTAAGACACCCCTCTCCCTTATGTCAAAGGCCACACTGCTCACTTTGTCCTTTCAGACATTCCCACTGAAGTCAAAGCAACAACTGCAGCAGCTAAACAGAAAAGTTGGACCACGGGTGTGCTAATGTTGGAAGATCTTTCCCCCTCCCCAACCAAGATACTACATTTGAGTGTTGTCTCAGTGACTGTGCAGGTGTAGAGCTGCCTTTGACTGCATCATTTCTGAAATTGGATTGATCTGGTGGGTGCATGGAGAAGCAGATGAGCTGCCATCTCCCCTGTCAGCACAACAGGGAAAGGATGCTGGCAGCCTCCTCTTGTGCCGAGGACTAAGGGCCTCAATCACAGCATACAAGAGGAGGCAAGTCAGGTAACACAGCCGTCCTCTGCACAGTGCCTGGAAGGAGTGCCCCAGAGTCAGACTGGTGCCTTGGAACTGCTCTCAAAACACGGTAGCAGTGCTTAAAAACAACCCCAGCCTGCATTAGTGCAGAGCGGTAGCCAGCTATGGATCAGCAGCATGCAATCACGAGAAATGAACTTCTATCAACATCATCCACCTGCTATGTATCTCTTGGGGCTATACTCACAAAAAGGGTTTTTAAGACCTTACTTGTCAACTAGAACCCATCACCCATAGTTACGTCCCTAAGCTCTCTGCACACTGTTTGAGTGCAGGGAGTCAACCACCTGTGAGTAAGGAGCGATGAAACAAGCTGCAGGGTAAGGAGTAACCCTACACGGCAATTAGGAGATGCTCAGATGGGTCTGTGTGGTGCACCTCCCTATGAACCCAGAAAACATATAGAAGGCCTGCAGGGATAGCAGTAGCTTACCTCCATCTGAGGTTCACACCCTTGGAGGTACAGAGCCTATATCCCTCCAGGCACAGCTGTCCGCACCCTTTTATCAGTCCTGTAATGGCACATTGTCTGGTGAGCCTGGAGGCAGAGGTACAGCTCTCCCTGGCCCTGGTGGCTTTAGGCATGCCCCTCCCTGCCCCAGGTGCTCTCCCAGTGAGGATCTCAGGTGGTGGCAATGTGGCTTTTTAGTCCCTGCAGCAGAATTCACTTCTTTTGCAGCACAAGAACAGGACAAGGCTGGACAGCTGGAGCCAAAGTGGATCAAAGAGACAGAAAACTCACTCAGCAAGTCAGGTATGGCAGCTCTGCGGCAGGTTGCACTGTGAACTAAGGTTCTCTTCTCCGCTCATTTAACCATCGCAATGAACTGCCTCACCTGGGGAAAACCTGGTCCTTCTGACTTGGCTGCACTGGGGAGAAAGGCTTTCTAGTATCCTGTAGAGAGTATAGAGGGTAAAACCCCCTTGGATATCAACAGATCTTCATTGCCTTCTCTCAGTTTATATTGGACATCTGGACAGACAGAGATCTTGCCCTGCATGTGAGCTGTGGAGCAGCTGAGCAGCCCACAGGACATGTCCCAGAAGTCCTTGGCAGCACAGCACCTCCCAGGAGTTCTTCACTTGGTCACAGCTTTACTGTGTGGATGTTCACAGCCCTGTGCTCAATATCAACAATACAACAAGCACATCCCCAACAAAGCACTGGCTGTGAACCCATCATTTTCATCATAGCTTTATACACCTCAAGAGAAAACAAATCTCCCAATGTCTTTATTTCCACAAGAGAAGCCCTGGGGCAGGTAAGCCCTGTAGCACACCTGTCCCACGTTGTGTGCAGCACAGCCAACAGCTGTGAACATGAGGCAGCCATGAAACATATGAGCAGGAGAAAATGGATCCAGTTCTTATACTGCCATCTCAGCAACGGTAAAGACCTTGGAAAGCAACCCGCAGAAGGAGACAGGGGCCAGCTGCTTACTTCTCTGTGCCAAGAGGGTTGTAGTACAAATCACCTAACAGACAGAAGCAGGGTCATAAAAGCCATGGTGAGCCTTCCTCTTCTTCTGTTACAAAGACTGGACATTTAATAAAACAGAGAAAACTGACTGCATGCAGGACCCGCTGAAGTCCCTATGCTGAGGACCTTGCTCACTTGCTGACATGTCACAGCTTTAGTTCAGCTAAAAGAAACATAAGAAAAGGTAAAATCTTCAGCCAGACCCTACTTGCTAAGAGTCACGGGGAGAGGAGAAAAGAAAACAAATGTGAGTCAGAAGCCAGAATGTTTTGGTTTGTGTTTTGTGATGGTCTAAACCTGAAGTCTGATCTGAGAGCTTCTGAATTGCAAGGAATTCAAATTCAGGTCTAGAGTTCATATCTGGATGCATTCCAAATAAAACTAAAAAGGACTAAGTCTTCAGCTGTCTGAAAATTAAACAGTTATCTGCCAAACTGTCTCCCACCAAGCATGAGTTTAGCACAATTAAAAAAAAAAAAAAAAAAAAAGAGTGAGAGAGAGGAAAAAAAGAGCGGGCAATGGAATGCATTTGTTTTACTTTTTAAGCAGTGATTAAATAGTTTACATCTGAAAATGCCACCTATGAGGAAATAAGACACTAGCCCAGCTCTGAAATGGGGAGCTTTCCAAACTATTAAAAAACCACGTAACACATTGTCAAAACAAGCTCCAGATAAACAAGCATACAACAGGTGAAAAATGTGACTGCAAGGGGTGTGATGACAGTTTTGTTTGCACAATACATTAATTTGGAGGTACTTGAGCATCTGGTATATATTTAGTTCCTTTCTGTTAAAGACAATAAAGCAGGTGAGCATCACTTACACTTAAGAGACCATATGTTTGTGAGACGCTGAGAGGAGCACTCAGCAGACAGAGAAATACATTCACTTCAGGGGAGCGCAAAGCAGACTGAATTTTTTCTTTGCACAAACTGCTTTATTATCATAAAAGTTATTAGCGCAAGTGATTAAAAATCATGTACACAGAATGCAGCACCTGGGCTAAATGCCTCCTATTCCTTGTTTCCAAGACATTAAACAACAGTCTTGCTTTGGCTTTTGTGGAGAAATAGAAAGGAAAGTTAGAAGTGGCTGCTTTCCTCCACCCTTTGTACTCCTCTCCTAAATTGTCAGGAGGGAAAATCTGCCATGAAAAGGTGGCTCCCAAGAGGGTTTTTACTACTAAACAGAAGCTCCCAGGTGCTTAGCTTAAAGCCTCAGCTGAAGATAGGAAAAGCAGAAGTTAATTTGTTTTAAAAATTCCTGTTTATGATGTCCCCGTTTCCAGAAACACAGCAATGGATGCTTTTGCTCCCACTATTTGATGTATGTTTTCATGTTTTGAGCAAGCAACAGACTGAGGAAAGTGGTGATTCCCCTTTATTCAGTATGAGCGAGGCCACACTGGGAGTACTGTCCAGTTTTGGACTCTAGTACAAGACAGGCGTTGATATACTGAATTATGCCTACTGGAGGCCCCCAAGATGGTTGGAGGCTGGTGCACATGATGCTCCAGGACAGGCTGAGAGGTCTGGGCTTGCCCAGCCTGCTGAGAGGTGGCTGTCAGGGTACTACTGCTGTCTACAGCTACCTACGGGCGGTGGGGTGGTGGTGGTGGTGAACAAGGAAGAGGGAGCCAGTGTCTTCAGTGGTGCACAGCAAGAGGCAATGGATGCAAGCTGGAACATGGGAAATTTCAGTTAGCTAGTAAGTTGAGAGTCATCTGCTGTGAGACCCCCTACTAAACTGCAGCAGCTGGGCAGGACAGAAATGTGCCCTTGGGGAGCCAGCTGGCACAGGAGGAGAGATGGGAACCACCATCCTGCCCCATCCCATGAAAGGTGTTAAACATATCTGCCTCAAACCCCCTCCTATTTCTCCGTGAGAACAGCAAGGGAAGCACCCATCTGAGTTTTTCTGTGTCTCTCACTACACTTACTGGGGGGTGCCACTGACAGAAAGGGCAGAGGAGCAACCTCTGGGAGCTAAGCAAACCTGCCAGTGTTTTAGGGATGGCAATTTAGGGATGCATCTTTAGCACTCCCAGCCCCTTGAGGACAAGAGACAGGAAGGTCTAGGAGCCAATTTGCTGGATCAAGGGGCTGGCCTTTGCCCATGGCTCCTTGCTTTTCCCTGTACCAGTGCTCCCAGAAAAGCACTGGTGGCAGAGGGGGAGCAGCCCTGGGGGGCCACACAGCTGCTGGGCTGCTCTCCTCAGGCAGGACCCTGGGGATGCTGGAATAACATGTTTCATCAGCCTGGGACATTTGGTGGGGAGCAACTGACCTGTATAAACTCCCTAGTGGAAAGCCAACACTGACCTCCAGCATGGCCTTTCACTCACCTGCCACCTCCTCCTCAGGGCCTCCAGCAGCCCAGAGCCCTCCAGAGCCCTCTACCTGCTACCAATTTATTTTTGTGTAAAAATGAGCCCGGAGCATTTCATCTTTCAGCCCTTCCTGTGCCCTTGAGGGAGGAGGTAATGGAAGACCTGGCAGGAGCCACACATGCTCATCAACCCAGTGATGTCCCACACTGCCTTTGGAGACCCTCCATAAACATTTATCAGCACTGCCAGCGTTAACCCATAGGCTTTTTAAAATAAAGACCATGAACCTAAATAAAGCCAGGGTAAGCATATATATATAAAAATAGCAGGAAACACTGGAGACTTGGAGTAGCATCTTTCCTATACTGGGGAGTTTCCTTCTGCATAAACACAACAATAAATAACAAGTGCTTCAACTAACAGCTATAAATAGCATCTCATGCGCACACTCAGATGATTTACATGCTTGCCCTGGAGTGATTGGGCTGGAATGAGTTGCAGCCTGTTCCTCTTCCTACATGGCAGGAGTTCTCCCATTACCTAAGCTTCATTGTTTTTACACTTTTTATTCCAGGGCTTCATGCATGGCTTGTTTGCTGCTCAGTTCCTTCCCGTGTCCAGCTTCTCTCCTTGCCAGCATTTCCAGCGACGGAGATGACACCTGATGGTGAGCTGATCAATGGCTGGTTTCCTTCCTCTGAACTCACCATGTCCCACACACACCACAGCCCATCAGCTTCCCAGATGTTCCCACTTGTTTTGTTTTCATAGGATATTTGAAAACATTTCAAATCCACCAGCAGCTGGATGAAAATAATTCAGGCCTCAAGGAACTGTGCTGATTTTAGTCATATGTGTCCTGTTGAAGAGGGGACACCCACCCACCCCTACTGTACACACTCTTTTCACACATGTGCATGTAAACATGTTTTCTCACGCAAATAACATGTTTATCCTATTGGTTACTCTTGGTATAAAACAGTACCTTTTGAAACAGAAAATAGCACATAGCACTGGCAAGAAATTTGCATTATTTGGATTGTTATGGCAAAGGCACTAATGAATAGAAATTTCCCTTGGGAAAATACATAGCACCTGAGATTTCTCCTTACATTCACGAACATACACAAATGAGTCTTGATTGCATGAATTGCTAATTGAGAAAGTATAGTGTAGCTGCCCTTGCTATCCCATCTTCAGAGCTGTAGAATTGCATTTTCCTTCTTTAAAGCTCTCCTGCCACCTCAACTAAACAGAGGCCAGAAAAAGGGAACGGCCTTAGTAAAACACACCACTGTCCCAGAACAGGGGTTCACAGACCTTTTAACTTGATGTGCCAACTCTCAGCCTTTTGGACTACAGATCCACAGATGAGTGCCGTGTCCTCTGCAACCCACACGTTGCTGGAGGTGGTTCAAAGACATATGGGGACTGAGAGCCTGTTACAAGGAGAAGATGGCACCGCTTCTGCTGAAGACAGGAAACAAGCCAAATGAAAGCTTGTGACAGATGAAGTCAAGACTGTGCTTGCTTAACCCACTGCTCTGTCAGCCTTGGCAACTCCCACAAGCAACCGCAGAGTCACAACCATCGACTGAGAACTGTTGGCCTAGGAGAAGTCGTCTGCTGCTTTGATACTTCTTGTAGGGACCTACGGAGGCAGACCTCCCAGTTTATCCTGGCCCTGCGAAGATTCACGTTTCTCAAGCAGCAGCAACAATTGCAAAGAGGACGTGCCTGTGCTGAGGCTCCACAGCTGCAGGGTGCTGCAGAAGGTCTGGAGGCACTCCCGCTCACCACGATTGTTCGCCTGCAGCTGTATTAGGCACATGATTGCTTCCAGGGTCCACAAAAGGTTGAAGAATGCAGAGAAAACAGCTCAGACAATTGTTTATTTGTGTTAAAAACGGAAATGAAAGACTCTCTCAGTGGAGAGCATCAATTCATGGCCAAGCACCTGTCTTTGGGACTAGAATAAGCAGTGCCTCCACCAAAGGAGATGAAAGCTGGTATCTCCTGCCAGGCTGGGCCATGACACCACCTCGTGTTTCTGCCTCACCACAAGTGACCGGACAGCCTCTCCCTGACTTGAGTTCAGCAGAATCAGGGTCTCAACCTCTTTGTGCATCTGTCAGCAGAGGGCAATGTAGTTGCAAATAACTGACCCGCTCCAGGTCCCCACCCATCAGAAGGCACAGACCTTACCTAGTATTTTATATTGCCATGTGTGACCTAACAGTGTATCCTGCTGTTATGTGCCGTGTTTAACATACCAGTAACACTATGTCATGCAGCTGATGCTAGAATTAAGGTCTAGAGTATTTGTTTATGAAGGCAGGTTCCCTTGCGATCACTGCTATTTGTGGCAGGGGGAAAGGAGGGGACACAGCACTGGAATGGATTTCCAGTGGGCGTTTGTTTACTGTACTTTCGATGCACTGGTTTATCAGCCCAGGGAATAAGTTATAGCTTCCCAGCCTGCCTGTCTGGTTACAAATTCCAGTCTGTTCCTCCAAGCTGAATATAGAGAGCAGCTGGCTGAAGCTAAATGAATAACACTGCCTCACAAAACAATAGTGCTGGGCTCAACATGTTGTACAGACATCTATTTTGAGTTTGGATATTTAAAGACTAAGGAGGCATGACAGGCACATTTATGGGGCAGCAATTACCAGCAGCCTGCAGACTGTGCCTTGGATGTGAACAGATTAACACCTTCCTTCCTGCATGTGTCAAATACTCTAGTAAAGAGTTCACCTCTACAAAGAAAGTGTCTCTGAAGAGTTGAAAAGTCCTTCCACTTCTTGTACATCCAGCATTTGCATGTTGGATACCCTAAAGAAGAAAGTTTCTGTGCTACAATCCATCCTATCTAGAATAAAGCCATGCAATGTAATGCTGCTGGTTTACTCCATCCTGTACCTTTATTAGTGGAAAAAAGCAGAAAGATCTAACAGGCCTTTATGTTTTACACTTCTCTAATTTCAGGGCAAACTCTTTTGTCTAGAAAAATGAAAGCACTGCTAAGAACATCCTTAGCGCATAAGGTGCCTCAATACTTAAGAGCAATTATTGCTCTTTGAAAGCTAATGGGCAAGGGAAGTTATTTTCTGTTTTTCAAGACAGTCAGAGCCAGGATATAAACAGATCTATAGGCTGCTTCTGGAGACACTTCACGTCTTTGTTTTGTCATCTGACTACAGCTATGAATGCCTGCATATACTTATATTCCAGAAGGAGATTGGATTCCTATTTTGGGCAGAACCTGCTAGCCTCTACCTAATGCAGATGAAGCTCAACATGTGCAGATGAGTGATTTGTATAACTTTGTGGCCTGAACCTGCAAGTCTGTACTGGAAAGCATGGCGCTCTGGACACTGTCAGGACAGACTGAACTACTTTCATGCAGGCCAGTGCTAGGACAGGGCCTTGAAATGGATTTATTTTACAACGCAGTCCCATAAAACTGGATACAAGCAGTCATAGGAACTTGCCAGAGGTTTTATAAGCTCATGGTAGCTTCAGGTACTTGGAAGCTCCAAGCATTGACCATTCTCTTCAGCAGGAAGGAGAAATACTCTCATTTAAATGGTGCTTAAGGGAAAAATCCAATCTTTCTTAACAAGCTCATTGGCCAGTGACCCTGGGGTTAGAAAAAGCTCCTGATCGTAGTGTGAAGTGACACTATAATCCAGGTTTAGGGGCTGAGATATAAATGAACATAAGATAAGAAAGCTCCTGGTCCAGCCTTCAGCTAATTACCAATGTGGAATGGCCTGCAAATAGCTTGTACATTGTTGCATTAATAGTTTCATGACAAGTAACTCAAAACAAGTAAAAGATGTTGAGATAGGTTAAAAAGAGAATGCTAGCAAATCCAAAACTATCCATGCCAGCATTTGCTGCCTTTTTCTGCAGTTTTGAAACCAGCACAATTCTCACATCTCATCATGTATCTCTGCATGCAGCAAACAACTGGGACACTGAAAACAAGCAACAGACAGAAAATCCCGTGAAAAATACAGTATGTCACACTTCTGACTTTTGTCTGAAGATGGCACATGACACAAATACTTTGATCTCACCAATCATGTCCATATTAATTAAACTGAGCATGGGATTAAATGCTTTGCAGTACTACCAGTATTTAGCTGAGGTTTTTGAAAAGCTGAAAAAAGAAGTATATAATAATTTTGTATGAAACAAAAAGATTCATGTTCAGGTTGTGATTTCTAGAAAAAAGTAGAACTGTCATTGCAACAGAATTAAACATTCACAGCTGTATTTGTGTCATAAGGGTTACAGCAGATAACTGAGGATCATATTCCCACAATCCAGTACTGCACACTTATTTACCTGGCTAATCTCTCTGAGGTATTGGTAAAGAGCAAAAAGCTTCTTTAGTGGGAAAATCAAATAACCTAACCTGGAACTGTGCTCTGGGGCATAGGCTTGAGGAGATCAGGTGGCCAGTGTGGCCTGGACAGTGCTTTAGAGTCACAGACTAACTTCGGTTGGAAGGGACCTCTGGAGATCAACTTGCCAACCTCCTGCTTGGAAGGGTGTCAACTACAGCAAGTTGCTCAAGGTTTTGACCAGCTAGGTTTTGAAAATCTACAAGGATGGAGACTCTACAAGCTCCCTGGGAAACCAGTTGCAGTGTCAGGACCTTTCCATGTCCCCCTGATGACAAAGGTTTTCTCAATAGCTAATTGGAATTTCTCATGTTGCAGCTGGTGTCTGTTGCCTAAAGCTGTGCACTGCTGAAGAGTCTGACTCCATCTGCCCTTTTGGGGAACCCCCTTCCTGAAGCCTTCCTTTCTCCATTCTGAACCAACCCAGCTCTCAGCCTCTCCTCATACATCGTCTGCTCCAACCCCATCACCGTCTCTGCGGCCTCCTCTGGACTCATTCCATTTTGTTGATGTACTGTAGAGTCCAAAATTGGACACAGTGCTCCAGATGCACTCTCATATCCCTCAGCCTACTGCCTCCGCTTCTGCTTGTACAGCTCAGCATGGAGCTGGCTGCCTTTGCGGCAAGGGCACACTGCTGTCTCATGTCCCACGCTTGGTCTAACAGGACTTCCAGCTCCTTTTCTGCCAAACTGCTGTCTACCCACTTGCCCCCTACCTATCCTGCTGCGTGGGGTCGTTCCATCCCAGGTACAGGACTTTGTGTTTGTTGAGTTTCATGAGGTTTTCCTGAGTTCACTTCTCCTCCAGCTTAAGTTACCCCCAAAACAGTGGCAGCTCCACCCTCCAGCATATCAGCTATCCCCCCCATTTTGGTACCATCTGCAAACTGCAGGGTATGTAGATACAGGAAATAATTAGCAGGACAACATGTATCCAAACCCTCTGAACAAGCCATGCTTGAGGTCTTCTCTGCACAGCACACCGCAGCAGCCGCGCTGCCCTGCTAGCAGTCAGCTGGGGGGTCGGGCAGCACATGGTGGTGCCGCTGGTGCAAACTCTCCTGCCTCTTGCAGATGGTCATTCTAGGTGCCTGTCATTGTTCAGATGGTCAGAAGTGTAGGACTGCAGTGATTGGATGTCTAGGGTACGAGTCTGGCTCTGTCTGGAAGATTTATTGTTGCAATAATGTAATATTAGGGTAGTAAGCAGGAGAAAAGATACCATTATATTTGTTATAAATCCTTTTGCCTTTAGCCTCCACTGCCAAATTTTTAACAACCAAGGGCATGGGAAATAACTAGAAATTCCTAACTGAGCTGACAGTTTCCCCTGATTTCAGCAGTTCCCTATCCCACTTGTCATCCTGATTTTAGCGTGCTTTGGCTGGGACCAGCTCCGTTCTCCACTGACGTGGTTGCAGCCGGTCCAAATCCGATGGGTTAAATGCTCTCTTCCTATCTCCGAGACGATGTTTTTTACGGTTCTGGAAACTTTGCCAGGGCCATGTCTCCAATTTGAATTTGATCTAATAAAAGTCACAGCGTCTAGACAGTGAAGCAAACCGTGCGCAGCCCGCGCGCAGCCCGCGGCCCGCTCCCCGCCGGCGCCGCCCGGCCCCGACCCCCGCCCGCGGGGGGGACACCGCCCTCCGCGCCCGGCGGAAGGTACCAAACCCGCCTCTGTACCGGGGGGGGGGGGGGGGGGGGGGCTAAAGCAAGAGCAGACCGCCACTTCCTACTTCATGCAAGTGTTATTCACCACAAAAGGTTATGCCGTTTCCCCGGGATGCGATTACAAAGCTGAGGAGATACACTTGAGCTGCCTGTTAATAAAGATTCGCTTAGACAGCTGACACCCCCCCGCCGTGCTGACTGTTGGCAGTGCTGGCCGCGCGGCGTTCCCGCCCTCACCCTGCCGCGCGCGCCGCGCTCCCCGCCGCAGCGCAGGGCCGGCTCCCACCTGAGGGAGCGCCTCGGGAGCCGCTTGGCGTTGCCGGCTTATAAATAGCATACACCTCATCCAACTGCTAAATAAAATCGAGTTTAAAATATTCACACAGCCTACACCTGGTTTCCTCCTAATGGCAGCTGACAGCGACATTAGTGAGCGCTCTTTTCCTCTGCCGAAGTTCCCTCTGGCAGAGCCCGGCTGGGATGAGGGATGGGCTCAGCCTCTGCCCCGCGCTGGTGCCAGGGCTGCTGCCCAAGGGGGCCATCCTCGAAGTCTGCTGCTGTTTTTTTCCTTCCAGAGAGTTCCCAAGTTTGCTGGTTTTGCGTCATGCACAAAGTACCCGCTCCTTTTAATTTTAAATACTAAAAAAAGAAAAAAATACAAGTCTTGCATTTTCAGAGATGCTGAGAGAGTGTGTACTGGGCACTTCTGAAAACACAAACCAGTATTTATTCAAGGTGTCTAACAGGTTTTTGCTAAAACCTTTCATTTTTCTCAGTGACACACAATACAGAGATTGAGGATGTAGCCTTACGGTTTAAGGATTGCTGAGTAATAGTTTCCACATAATAATATGAGAAAAGGTGCAGTATTTTTAAGCACCTAACTTTGGCCTAAAAGGCAACTTGCCCTGCTCGACTTTTCAGGAACTGCTGTGGCGAGCAGCTCAGGGTGCAGGGCCATGTCAGGGCAGGCCGTGCCCACCCTGGTGGCTCTCACCAGGCTGCATCCTCCGGAAATCTGCAGGGCAAGCAAACCTGTTAGCAGGCATGAACAGTGAACCACCTGGGCCAAACCCTGGCAAAAACCATCTCCTTCAAACAGGAAGAAAACTTTGAAACAAATTAATTTTTGTATTTAGAAAAAGTAAACATTTTCCTTTTTATTTTAACCTTGACTTATGCTTATCAAAATGGTAAGGATAGGTAATTGAGAAAAAAAAAAAAGCAAGCCTTTATCTCTGGCCTGAGGAAAATATTTCAGGGTTCACTCTTTTTTACCAGTTTTGGCTGCCAGATAAAAAAAATTAATCTGTTATTCATACAGCTCTTTTCAGGATCTCTCAGCCTACATGTCCCATATGGCAGGGTTTAGGCTTTGAGAAATAGCAAATATCAAATATTTGATGCAATTTTGGGGTGGGGGAGGAAAGAAAGACTAAGAAAATATTTATAATTCAGGTTTTGTTTAACTCACGTTAAAAAAAAAAAAGGCTTTGGAAGTCACCGTGGTGGCAGTGTTTAATGTGTTTAACACAGAACTGTATCTCCTGGCAAGCTGGTACTGAATGGGAGGCATTAAAAACAGCCTTCACAAGCTCTATCAAGCCTGTGTACAGTTCCTTTCTACTGGTAGTTATGAGCCCTGTTCTTAGTGGTGTGGAAGCTGGGCCAAAACCTGTATCCCTGTGAACAGGACTTCTGACTTGATCACTTTGGGAATTATAAAATAGCAGTAACATGTAGGGCACGTGAGGAAGTAACAGGCAGAGTTACGAATAACAGGTATAAAATATTAATGACTTGCAAATTGCCTATTATTTTCTGAGTATTGTATAAAAATAGAAATGCTGCCTGTTCTGACAAAGCATATGGACCTTGTTTTTTTAACCAGTAGCGTGCAGCCAGACTGCTGTGGCTGAGGGGCAAACCACTGCTTTCATGTGCACTTTTCACTAGCAGACCTACACATGAGAAGCTGCTGCCTAAACAGCAGAGCCACCCAGCAGGAAGGATGAAAAGGAAACCAGGATACTGAAAACGGTCTTTCTATTCCCTGCTTTACCTCAGATACTGTAGGCAAGCCAAAGGCTCATGTTCCCCATCTTTAAAAGACGGGGGACAGCACCTTGCTACTCTGCAAGGATGGTGAAGATAGGTACGTTTAAAACTGTGTGACTCTCTGACACTAAAAAGAGAGAAGCATCTTAGGCAGGTACAGAGTAGACGGGCTGCCCTGGAAAGCCCTGAGTGAGGAATGTGGCTCAGTATTTGCACATTACAGTTGACACTTTTTTTAGGACTTAGTGTTTTCTGGCAATGATAACACTCTCAAAGGAACAGACCCACAGCCTCTTGCAAATCATGCACTACAGCAGATGTCATTTCTGATGCTTTGGTCCATTACATATATTTTTGGAACTCTAAAAACTCCTAAATCCTCCAAATCTAGGTTGAACACCCTATCTATGTTGTAACATAAATATGCATAGCTGAAACCCTGGTTATGACTGTCAATACTAACTAGAGAACCCTAATGTGCTTAAATTTAAGCCCACTTAATTTGCAGAAAGCTATTCAGGTGCTGTCAATCAAGCTGGGAATTTGAAGAATATTTAAGTGGTTGATTAATGCAAAATTGTGTGTCCTACTTTTCTTGTGGTTATATGGTGACCTGTATAAATATTGGAGTTTTGTCTCATTCCTTCCACTGTGATCAGGTCCATGTCACCCCAAATAAGCCAGGGCTAGAGGAGGTGCAAATGTGCATCCCTTTATCAGGCTGCCCTGATAGCAACTCCCTTGTGCTGCTCATTCGCTCTCACCAATGGGATGCAGATGTTCACTAGTTGTACATGTGAGACCCAAATAAGGCAGGAGGAAAAAGTAAGAAGTCCACGGAACTGTTCCTCTTTCCAGACCTGTAGAGAGATCTTGCATGGGAAGGGAGGACAGTGCCAGCGAAGGCACAGATAGAAAGAGGCTCACTCTTCCAAGAGCCTGGGTTTTATTAGAGCTCCAAAGTGCTATGAGTCAAGATGCAACTGGCAACGCTAGATCCCTCTTTGCCCAAGACAGCTTCCATCTGAGAAAATCCTGACCCTTGTCATCATTTTGCACATGAAAGCAGGAAGGTGAAAGTCTCTCCCCTCTTGAGGCTGGGGATTTGTGTGCAGGACAGCAGGTCAACATCACAGAGCAGAACAGAGCATTTGTACCGCCAGCACCAGAGCTTTCATGGTGAAGCTTTGATTTCTTTTTTCTTGAAGTCATAGACTCTTCAATAAAGGTTTACAGGATGTTTTCGGCATAAAACAAACTAAAACACACACACAAAAACTCCCCACCAACTTTCTGACCCTTCTTAAAGAGAAATGCCAGAAAAGGTGGCAAAATGCAATGTAAAACACTTAAAATTCAGAAGGTCTCCCATCCTTGTTGTGGGCTATTGTAAAATCTTGTGATTTGAGGTAGATGGGCACGCTGAACATTAAGGCTGCTGGCATTGCTTTGTTGAGCACTGCATAGGCTAGGGCAATTCTGTTCTTCTGGACTTCCCTCCAGCCACTGAATTAGCAGTGCTGTGCTACAAAGCTCCTATGCAGGTGTGTTTCTTTCTGGTGAACCTCATGTAGGGAAGAGGATGCTGAAGACCTCGGATGTCCTCTGTCCTCGCAGGTCTTACTTGATGTGTTTGAGGCCAGGAACAGTTCACATTTACCTTCTCCTGATATTGTTTCAGAAGCTGAAAAAAGCCAGCATTGGAGTTGAAACTCATTAACTGGTTGTGGCAGAGATCACCCAGCGACAATGTCCTCTACCTCCACATATGGTCGCAGAACCTGCCTCATCTCCTTCAGCTAGTGATATGCCATCCCCATATCTGTGTGACACCAGGGAAGAGCATCATTGATTTCTTGCTTGTTTTAATGGAGTTTATAGCATCTAGAAGGGAGGTAGAATGAATGCTGCATCATCAGCCAGTTCCCACAGATAAGCACCAAGTGGTCCTCAAACCATAACTGGGAAATCAGCTTATAAAGATGACATGTACTGACATATACACAGACTCAGTGTGATCGAGGAGTTCCTGACGCTATTCAAGGATTAGGATTTTTAGGGTTAGCTACACAAACCTATGTTTTACTGAGTCAGCTTCTCTGCAGTTAAGTACATCAGATGACCACCTGCCTATTTGACTACTGGACTGTAAGGCTGCAGTGGGCCATTAAAATAATATATTCTTACAACATGATGCACACATTTATAAATGGTCTAAAAGTCTAGGTCTTGTAACAAAGACACATGAAGTATATGCCTTTGGGTTGGTTTAGTCCCAAATGTACATGTGAACCAAACCAGCATGTTGTTTAGTTCAGCATTAAAGAAAAATGCTTGTGACTTATTTCTAAGTGTTTATTCTAGTGTGTGTTCACTTCCCTGGGAGTTGGTTTTTTTAACTGTATTCCCAGGGTAGTCAGGATGTTAGTAAATATTCATTGGCAAAAACATCCCCACATGACTGGAATTCACTCCCAGCAGGCATTAAATTGGAACAGAGGAACAAAGGATATGCCAGACTTGATCAGACCACTGGTCTGTCAAGCCTGGTACCCTGCCTCTGGCAGTGGCCCATTCTTTACGCTTCAGACAAAAGCAAAAAAAAAAAAAAAAAAAAAAGCACCTGTCTGGAAATGCATCCCAGATACTTAACTCAGACTTACTACTGCATCTTAAAGTAGCTGGGACTGGAGTTATAAAAAAAACACCACCCACCAACTTCATACAGTATTGCAGGAAATGATTGTCTTCACTTAATTTTTGCTGCACTTTATTGACCATCTAATTAGGAGAGACCTTACTTCGATATTTACGCAGCTTCTGAGTTTCCCTGAAACAGTGCCCTGAAGTCAGCACCTTGGGTGGCCTCTGTAGAAACTGTTTGTTTCCAACAACTAGATTATGCTTTTATTATCATAGGTTATCCTATATTAAGGCTTCTCCAGGCCACCATGCCCAGGACACATTGTAGTGGCCCATCTCAAATCTGACACCCCCTGCCCTCGAAGACTTTATAGTCCAGAAGAGAAAATGTTGCCGGTGAATGAAACAGGTAATCTAGCAGGGAAGATGGAGGGCAGACCAGTATATTCATCAGGATCAAATTAACAGGTTTCTCCCACAGTGGTACAATGAGATCTGATCTGCTCATTGAGTATGCAGTTTTATTGGCAGTGTCAGCAGAAAAGCTGAGGTTTCTGTGACATGGAAACTGAGTGATGCTCTCAGCCCAGGTGTATTGCCCTCTGGAGCAGGTCAGGGGAAGCTGGTGAAGAAGGTGCTCAGCAGCGAGGCTTGGGTGTCAAACCAAGGCTCTTAGAGAACCTTAGATGCCTCCAGTGCTGTGTTCTTCATGGGCAACACGGGAATAATAGAAGTATGCCATATCTTTGCATGCACATGTGCAGGTCCGGTATCTTCAGGTCTGTGAGCAAGCAGAGCACGCCTGTTTCCATGTGAGGAATAAAGGTCTTTAGATAGACTTTCTTCAGGTTTTGAATCCCCCTGCTTCAGGCTAGTCTCAAGCACTTCCAGCTGAGAAACCTTTGATCCTCGCTGCACTATATTACACAACGGGTATGTGTCATGAAATCCTTGCTTTTGACCTCAATAAATTGTAACCATGTATGTTATGTGCCAGTTCTGTGTGAAACTAGTGCGTGTGAAAAGTGATGCTCACAGAAGACAGGTGCAGTGAACCCACTGGCAGTAAATGGCTGACTGCTGAGTAGGGCAGGCATGGTAAAAGGGACCAGTGCTTTGACCTTAAAAGCTGTTCTGAGCACGTCCAGTCTGTATGGAAAACTCAGTCAAGAACGGACATCTGTGTTTTCGGTCTGTTAACTTGTATTTGACAGCTTGAGTTTTGGCAGCCTGAAAAGATTAAAAAAAAAAAAAAAAAAAAGCAGCCCAGCCAGGGCTAGCCGTGCACTAAAGCAGATATCTGCAAGGCGATTAGAGATGGAAGGGAGACTGAGACACCAGGCGCAGCCGTAGTGGTGGATTCAAAGCTCTGAGAACAGCCGCAGTGATCACTTTTACTCAGCTGGTAGCCATTTCTTTGGGGATTTGAGCTGCCTGGCTGCTGGGTGAGGGCTTGCAAAGTACCTGTGTGGAAAACATCTATCTGCGTTTCCGCATGCAGCTGCTGGAGGAGAGGAGCATGGCTGGGAGACCAGCAACGTTCTGCATGCCCCATTTCCCTCAGGCATGCCCTAGGCTGAGCTGCTTCACTGCTGGTTTCAAGCTCTTGCCAGCGCTTTCAGAGCTGGTAGAGGTCTTCCCCTGCCTCTAGGGAGCGTTCCCT
Source organism: Falco peregrinus (assembly GCF_023634155.1). Taxonomy (NCBI): domain Eukaryota; kingdom Metazoa; phylum Chordata; class Aves; order Falconiformes; family Falconidae; genus Falco; species Falco peregrinus. Next base: position 48,475,217 of record NC_073725.1, on the reverse strand, counting down.
TGCTGAAGATAATGAAAAAGAGGAGATCATGTATCTGACCAGCACGGAATACAAAACTGGAGAGGAAGAAGAAATACTGAGCTTCCAATGGGTAACATAAATGTCTGAGCCTGTACCCGTGGTCTTATTTGCTGGTGAAGTTTTTTTGTTTCATTGCCTTAAGAAAGGAATCAAGAGTTTTGCGTGATTGAGCCCGTAACAGGACAGCAGATTTAAGAAATGCACTTGTCAACTTTTTGCTGCTAGGAGGCTAAACGCCAAGAGAGATAAATGCATGCAATACTCACACTAAGACATTTATTAACCCTTGCCACTCTTAGGATTGTGTCAGACCAAAATACTCTTCATCACACTGAAGCATTTAATGGTGATATGCTGATGTTAATGATATGCTAATGACAAAAGATTCTGCAGGCATTCTCCTTCCCCCAGCAGCAAGAACCAAGAAGCTGAGACCACTGTGTTGACTGTGGAATTGCATGTGTCCTAGTAAAGAGGTACTTCTGTGCTCTGACATAGGAGCCCAGAGTACTTCTGAAAGTTGTTCTGAAATGTGGTGATTTGGTGGAGGGGGCAACTGCTGTAACACACAGCAGTGCTGTCTTCTGGCAGGAGCCAGCTGGAAGGCAAGGGTCTGCAGGCTGTGCTGTTCCAGAAACTCACCCTGTAGCTGGGCGGCAGCACTAGCTCAACCTTCCAGACCTCTGACAGCCTGTGACCATTCCAGCTCAGGATCATTTAGCAATAATGCCTGACGGAGAGGACGTTTCTTACAAGCTAACATCTGACTGCAGATGTTTTGAGGCTGAAAAATAATCCAGTCAGTAAAAAGCAATAGGAAATGCCAACCTGGTTGGTCATTGCAAGTAAACCATTTGTTTAAAGTTGTGACTGGTAAGAGGGCAGGATTACATTCCCAACATCTGTAATGCTTATAATGAAGTAAGGAATAGAAAAGCACCATAAAAGCCCAGTTCTAGTCTCCGGCAAGGACAGAAACACTGAACATTTGGAATTATTTTTGATTACTCCTCTAGAACAGCATGCACAGCCCTTATGGAGTGTCCAAGCTGCCATGTGGCTTGTTCGGGGGAGTCGCAAGTGTCTGAGCAGACATATGGTGAGGTGAAGAACCAGCCGGTGCAGGTTGATGCAGACACTGCCAACTCACTTTCTGCTGCTGCTGGGCAATTAGGCACATCAGGAACTCAGTGATTTTTTTTTTTTTTTTTTCTCTCTCTCTCCATGTTTGTAAAGTGAAAAGACATAAAATGTCTGCAGGGCTCACGCACACTTTCCACGCCATTGTCTTCATCTCCATCTCCTCGCAGCAGTCACCAAAAATTAAGACAAAAATAACACTGTTTGAGCTGAATGTATATCTGTGCAGAGGGATCATGTAATGCCCTCTGCAGCATTCAAGCCTTGCGTTGGGACTGCATATGGCTCATGGGGTGAAGCAGCCGCACAAAGAGGGCTGTTGTACTGAACAAGTTCCTTCGGCACAATAAAAGTCTCTGCCGTAAGAATAAAGCTCCTTTGTGCAGGGACCGGAGCATTTCCAGTGTGTGGCAGTAGAAGGAACACCCCCAGAGACTGACTGGGCAGCATCAGGCATTCGCCATGGTCCTTCCCCAGCACAGAGCGTCTTTCCCTGATGCTGCCTTCTCACAGCGAAACACACCGCAGCATCGATCTCAAAGAAACAGGCTACCGAAAGGGTCTTCTCCAGCACCCGCTTCTCCCCTCAGGCTGTGGGCAAGCTGAGCAAAGCCTCTGGTAGTCACTCTGCTGCTGCTGCTGCTGCTGCTGCTGCTGCTGCTGCTGCTGCTGCTGCTGCTGCTGCTGCTGTGGGAGGGAGCTCGGAGGGTGCAGTGCTGAGACCTGGCTGAGGCACGAGTGTTTCTGGAAGAGAAAGACTGAGGGGGGTGGGAACTGCTGCTGTGGTGCATCCACGCCATCCTAGGACCTTCTGGCAAGGATGCCAGGCATGGGAGGGACACCAGGAGCTTGTAACCCCTTCTACTGAGCCCTGCGGGGCCAGGGTTGCAATTCACATGCTGGCTGGAGAGTCAGAAAGCCCCAAACACAAATGCTTACACCCTATGCAGAGATGCCTGCATCTAAATGCTCTTCTGACCCGGCTCCAGACCCAGCTTGTGAGCTGAGGGAGCCCCTGTTGCCACTCCTTCCCCAGTGAAAAGCACGCTGTAAAGGCAGGAGCGCTTGTGAGGCCTGTGCTTGAAACCACATCTAAAAACAGACTGTGTCAACAGAATATCAAACCAGACATTGGCTACCGCTGAAACCACATGCAAGGCCTGACTTTAGGCTGAATCTGCCAAATGTGCATGGCAAGATGGCTGGTGTGACCACATTTCCTGTTGTCCCCAGGCCCGGGCGCTGCAGTGCCATGAAGCGAGGTATTCATCCCCGCCAGCGCGGGCCGGGGGATGGAGCGGCCTCAGGTGCCTCGGCACAAATGCTCCTGTCACTGCCAGGGCATGGTACGGGTTGTCCATGTGCTCAAACGCAGAGCTGGGAAGTGCAGCCAGACCCGATGCCATCTGCTGTCGCCAGCGCAGGGCACTTTGGTGGCTCGTGAGGTGGGCAGGAGGGGTCCCAAATGAGTGTGGTCTGCACAGAAGCAGGAGATGTGGGGTGGCTAACGGTAGCAGGCTCTGCGGGCACCTTGGCATCTTGTTGAGCAGCACAGGAAATGTTTTTGTCTGGGTCTAGTTGCAGCAGGACCTGTGGTGGTTAGGGGAACCTTTCACAGGGGCTCAGGCCATGCAGACGGAGGCTGCAGGTGGAAGGAAACTGTTCTGGGTTTCAGGCTTCTTCGTTCGGGGAAGGGATGCTGATGGTGGGAAAGCCAGGCTGAGGAGAGGTCTTGATCTGCTGCGATCTCACCTGTTGACACAGCGTGAGACGTGGCCCAGTCTTGTCTCCTGGGATGAGGAAAAGGCTGCTGGCTCACCGGTACCTCCGATGGCAACTGCCAGGGCTTTGTCTGTGAGCAGTGGCTGCTCTGCACCACTGGAATGCCTGGGGAATTTCTGCCTTAAAACCCACTCTGGCTCCAGAGCAATCAAGTGCCGGGACAAGAGGGACCAATTAGAGGGACCCGTGGAGAACGGGAGAGACTGCACCACTATTCATTTGCTGTCACTTCAAAAAGGTTTTCTTTTCTGTGTGTTTAATATGCAAATATTTAATGGGGTGTATTAGAGCATAACAGCCATAACTTGAGACCTTTCAGTCAAGAGTAAACAGGTGCCGAGCCTTTCTTTTCAAGGCCCGGCACAGCTGCGAGCCTGCCCTCCCTGGTAGGTGATTATGGGATGCTGCTGGAGCCTTTTCCACATCCCTCCCCCACGATGCCTCGCCTGCTCATGCAAAGACCCTTTTTTTGTCTTTCTGCAAGAGACTGTCCTCGTCATTCAAAAGGAGCAGGAAAAAAGAATCGTGATTTATTAGCTCTGGCGTAGAGGGCAAGGTTTTGACCTCAGGTGTGAATCTGAGAAAAATACTATTTTCCTGTCAGCCAGCCCTCTCGAAGTGAATTAAAACTGCTATTGTGAGGAAATGGATTAAAGCCATTTCAGCTTTTATGACAATATCAAGGTGGTTACTTTATAGAGCGTCTAGGATGTAGACTTGCCCTAAGGTGCTTTATAATCATTGGTTTAAAGGGAGAGAATTTGCCTGCAGAGATGAATCAATGGGTGTATTTTATGAAACATTAATGACTGCTTTTGTAGATGTAAATTTAGGGGTATGTGCCTGCATCTTCCCGTGCTGTCCTGCAGCTGCAACTTAAGCTCTTTTGCTGTTAGTGAGGATCATAATCCAGCAGCACAGTTTTGCTGGAGGAGCTTTACATCATCTTCTAATGTAAACAATATTGTAAGAGAGCCCGACAGCCCCACAGGATTTTCATTGAGCGATGATTGATGTGGAAAGGGATGGAACTGCAGTGATTCTGCATCAGTCACAGCTCTCGCTTGGCTCTAAAACTGACCCTGTTAGCACAGTCTGACTTGGATCATTTGTCTCAGAAGTACCAAGGGATTTTAAAACAGCTGTGGATTCAACCATTTCAAATGGGAACATATTTTTGGTTTGTGGTAAGAACAACATAAACCGTATGTGTTTCAGAACTCGGGCCTCAGCATTCCTGGCTTGTTTTGTCAGCGCATCTTTGCTCTCCTCGGCAGCATTTGCACATGCAGCTCCACGGCAGCTTTTTTTTTTTTTGTTGTTTTGCTTTTCCACTTCAGGTCTTCCTCCCTTCTTTTTCCTCCTATCCCCAAAGAAGGACAGAAAGGAAGAAAATGCATCACCTTTGCTTTTTACAGCTAGGCAAGGTTTAAACTGTGCTTAAGCTGCTTTTGCTTAAGCAAAGGATGCATTTATTTTTCAGCCTTTGATGTATCCCCCATCTGATGTGTTTTCTCCTAAATGCTGTTGGATTGTACAAATGCCCACTGGTAAAAGCAAGTACCAGACACCATGGTAGAGCCCTGTGGAGTAACTGTGCACTGCCAGCCCTCTCTCTGTGTCCAGATGGGTATCCCATTTCACTAATGCAAAATTACTCTGATTTTCTGCTCCTCTCCCCAGCCCTCTCCATCACTCCTCCCCTTCTCCTTCAGCAGGTTCCTTCCCCGCTGACATCTGTTCCAAGGAATGATGAACTGAGCTTTGGAGCAATTACCACAGTTTGCATTTCCCGAACCAGCTTGCAGCATGTGTATTAAAAACACCAGCACTAAAATTCAACAGGGTGTAAAAGGTAACAGAGTCTCCCACCTCAAAGCTAATGATGTTTTGCTGTGTGAACAAGAGTTGTGGATCTTAATTTGCTGGCTCCTTTCTCATTTGTACAATTTTCAGCCGTTGCTTAATGAAGCCCGCCTGGTTCCCATGATGTGATATTATATTATCACGGTGCTCATGTTAAAGGCTTTATACTTCACCCCAAGCACCTGTGGCTGCTCAGCAAGGAGGAAAGCGCTAATGTGCCAACTTGGATTCAGATTTTGCAGCCGGAAACCCCTTATTTTGGAAATGCTCCTCTACCTTCCTTGCGGCTGAGCGCAGCAGGGGTTGGGGAGCCGGCAGGCTGCTCGGGGTGCCTGCTGTCCGAGACAGGCTCTGTGCTACAGCCAGCAGCTGGGGATTAATATCACAGAGAGAGTGAGAGCTGAGTTATTTCCGCAATCAGTTCACATAATGGATGTGAGTGTCAAGATGCCGCCATCTGAAGTATGAGCACCTTGGAACAAAACAAAAAATTGCTGGCGGTGTCAGCTTTCAGGAATGCTTTTCAGAGGTGGTGGAAAGCTGCACACACAGCACCAACTTTCTTCAGCATCTTCTTTTCTGAATAAAGGGTGACCTCAGGCCCTCTCCTCTTCCTCCACAGGCAGTCACGCAGAGATCTCATATAAACTAAACCCTGTGCACACTTACTACAACGTGAGCAGCTTTTCGGAAGGCAGTTTCTTGGGCAGGCACCCTGCTTGGGGTGGATTTGTGGCTCTAGTGTGTGTGGACTCTGCCAGAGGGCTGCAAATAGACCAGAGCATCTAGAAAACCCTATCTGAGGTTTCAGCCCCCTCTTTGCTGCAGACTGTCTGGAGCTCGTGTCAGACATGAGACATGGGCTGATTTGTCAGTGTCCCATGTACAAATACCACCTCTGGATCTGGAGCTCCAGGACCAAACTGAAGCTGGAACAGTTTAGTGCTAACCAGGAGATGGCTGTAATCACCCTGGTAGTAAGCCAAACCTCTCTGTGCTCATGAGCTTCTTGGCTGGATGTTTAAGTACTGTCCATATCATCACCATCACCACAGTTGGTCAGAATAACTTACTCTGACTGTGAGCTCTGATTACACTGGAGAGCTGTCTACTCTCCAGCTGTTAAAATACTTCTCTCTTGATCTGGGCACACAGGTAGAGAAAGCTGCATTGCTCACATCTCAACCTTGGATGCCCAGCAAGCCTCAGTCCCCAGAGCTGTAGCACTGCTATATGGCATTAGTAGGAAATTTTGACTCATATTTCCCCTAGAAAAATGCTACTGACTGCAGTGGGTCAGCATATGGAAAGCACTGCTCCCCATTTGGAAGGATCCTGGCCCAAACCCTGTAAGAGCTTTATAATAGGGTTGTGGAGGATGGAAAGGGAATTCTCCCAGGAGTTCCTACATTTAGTGCCTAAACTGCACAGTGACTGATGTCTTGGAAATGAAATAGCCTGGCTGTTACATCAAAAGAGCTGTGAAAATAATTGTTTTCTCCCAAACAGGCAGTCCTGCCCAAAAGTGCTGCCTCAAAATTTTGTCAGTAGAGAATCCTCAAAGTCTGGATATCGCTCCTTCCCTGCCCCAAGAGAGCTGCAAAGGAGACCACCAATACTGAAAATATTAGATGCAAAATAAGTATTAGATCCTTGGATCAGACCCTGTCCATGGCCTGTCAGGATACTTCAAGCGCTAAACAGTATTTCCAGCCTTCCGCCCCATGTCACCAACTTGCCCATCATGTAATGAAGTTTCATTTCTAGGCGAATGGGAGTGCCCTGGCATTCAGACCTGATGGCCTGATTTGAATTTAGATTATTCCATCAAGGTAATAACAAGATCTGGGATCACAATCTGCTGGAATAATTTAATAAGCCATACGAGGTCAGTATTGCTTCTTACAAATATGGCTTAGACATAATTTACCTGGCAGTAACTTGACCTGGAAGAGAGAGGTTTATCTTCTTGGCTTATGCTGTGTCTTGGCATGCTGTGTCTGGGTAGCTCGACAATCTCTACATAAATTTGAGATCTTTCATGCTGCAGCTGGTTGTTATTACTTATAATCTCTTAATGCAGAAGTATTCTTTCCAGAGGCCCCTCTCCTTGCCTTTCTTACCTTTACTTTTTTTTTTTTTTTTAAAAAAAGATTTATTGTATGTTGTTTTGTCTTAGAATTTCAGGCCCACGCCCTTGCAGCCATTATAATTTGGTCATTGCATCAAAAGCCTTTGTTATGTTTTAGGTATCTCTTTATTTCTAAATGTTACACTATATTACAATATACGATTTTCAGGAAACATTGATTAAAGGGCCCATGTTGAAAACCTTTCTTTGTGGACTTATCCCATAGCATTGCTTAGAACCCCTTTTGTGGGGAAATTACAAGCAGAAGAGGGGAATTACAGGATTACAGTAGAAATGGGGAAAAAATGCTGCAGGGTTTCCAGGGAGGCCTGATCCTGGCCTCTGTCGGGGTAGTTACAGTGCAGATCTTACACACCCAGCTTCCATCCTGCTCTGGGTGTTTGAGACCGGCAGTGGGTCACTGTCTGTCCACACGGTGCAAGTGCATTGCCCTCCTCCATGCCTTGAGACACCCTCCCTATCTCTTGTCCCCTTCCTTGATGCCAGCAGGGACCATGCGGCTCCTCATCACTGCCTCAGCCACCTGCCAGCTGCTTCCTTCTGCTGTCTGTGGTGCTGCCCCTTCTCCCACACCTACTGCTGCTGTTAGCCGAAGTACTGGGGGATTTCTGCTGCCCTTTGAACCTCTCTGGCTGCTGGAGCATGAAACACGCCCTCAGCATTTCCATGTTCTAGAAAGGGTGGTTTCACTTCCCTTTTGGGTTTTTTAAGCCCAGGAGGGCAGCCCACTGCAGGCTCCTCTTCCTGCTCCTTTACCAGAAAGAGCCACAGCTAAAGAGCTGCCCTGTTCTCATGATCAAGTGCCACGGGAAGCCCTGAGCTGTTTCCACCCATCGTAAGGGAAGCGAGGGAGAGACAAAGCTCAGCTGGAAGTGAGTTGTGCCTCTGGTGTCTGCCCGTCTCTGGTCCACACCATTGTGTGAACTGGCTGATGTGTCCTGTCTTGGTCACTGATGGTCCCACAAGCTCGTGGTGGCCACCCCCATCTGTGCACCAGGGCTTCCCTGGGGGAATCCTGGAGGCATGGCATATGCAGAGTGAGTCCTGAGGGACCAGGATGCTGGGGAGTACTGTAGGGTCAGCCTGCCCTGCCGCACAGATGCAGCCCCTGAGAGCTGGGAGGCAGCAGACCTTTGGTGTTCGGCCTCAGCTTTACGGCCAGAATAGAGGGTCAGTGTCCCCACGTCTGACAACAGCACTGGGCCTAGAAGATGGTCACCAAAATGCAGTAACCCTAGAAGGCAAGATGAAGCTTTCTGGAAATGGTACTCTTCATCTGGCAGAATGTATTTGCCTTCAGTAAAATACATTGTAATGCAAACGTCTAGTCTGATATAACCGTTATAGTTGTTGCCTGGGTCCATGCCGTTTTTCACAACAAACTTTTATCTTTTCCACCGTGATTATCTGGACCCCAATATTACTGGTGTCTCCTTCCCATTATCATTGTACCTCATTTTAGCAACATGACAAACAACGGCAGCCTCAGAAATGCCAGTTTTAAAGTGATTAAACTCTCACCCACACCTTTAAATTGGGCAGCTGCGAAAGAGTTTTTATGTAAGATGATGTAGAGCATTACAGCCATCCCCATCAGGTTTTTGTTTTTTTTTTTTTTCCCTTTCTTCTGCCTTGCCTCAAGACATTGCAATTTTAGCTTGTATTTGCTTTTTTTCCAGCTCATGACTCCCCTTCTGACTGGAAGGCACAGTCTCTGAGCAGGCTTGGAGTGCAAGGCTGTCAAGGAGCAGAAGGCACGTGATCAGGAGAGGCTAAACAAGGATGCTGTGTTTCAGATAACTAGCTTCCCTATTTCTGGCTCCACTTTGAGGTCCAGATTCTGCTGCTTCTCATCTCAGAGGCAGGGGTGCAGGGCCACCACAGACCACCACCTCTGTGGTGCCCAGCACTGCACAGAAGAAGCACGTGCATGAAGCAGGGCATTGGCTATGGAAGAGGAACCAGCCAGGAGACTGGGCTAGAAATACCCCAAGGAACAAACATTTTTGCTAGTCCTGTTGCAGAAGCTGAAGGATTTCCTGCTTCTCCAGTGATAAGGAGCATTCAGCCCCAAGTGAGGGAGCTGCTTCATCCCCTCTGGCTCCTCTCCCACCGCTTTTGCTTTTGCTGTGCGTTTCTCAGCAACTCTCCCAACAGACTGTCATCCCTAGCTCTTCCTCCCACTGCTTAGTCAAGTGCCTGTGATGGATGGGAGGTGGAGGGGGTGCTCCTGGGGAATTTATCTAACAATCGCCGAACTATGCAGAACTGTACAACTTCAGCAAAATTTCAGTCTGCCCCTGGAAATTGTAGGTTATTTTTTATTGAAAGAGAGATTTAATTGAAAATTCAGGGCTATATCTCCTGTTGGGCTTATGATGAGTGTAAACACTTAAAGTGAATTTTACTTTTAAATTACAGGGTAGTTCATAGGAAAGGAGCATAATTTCATTCCCGTAAGAGTTGCTCACAGACATCTGAGAGTGATGCTTTTCCTATGCAGCCTGCCAGAGGCCAGCATCTGAAGTGCCAAACCTATAAGAGGCAGAAAGCAGAAACGAAACTGCTGCTTACCAATCTGCACTGCACAAAGTGCTAAGAAAAAAAGGTTGCTCTACCCAAAACACCTATTTAAGTCTCATCTTCCATTGCAAATATTACCAAAACACCTATTTAAGGTCGTTCTGCCATTGCAGATATTATGGCTGATGACAAAAAGGAGTGGGATTAAAGCATCTCTCATTTGATATTTCGTAGGTGGCGCTGGAAAAAGCAGCTGCTGCTCCATCCCCACAGGTACCTCATAAAAGCTTTAATAGGGCAACAAACAGTGACAGCCCTGTGCCGTGATGTCGGCTGCAGGCAGCCTCTCCCTGCCTCAGCCAGTGAGCCTGTGGTGCAGGCAGACAGTTGGGGCACACCACCTGCCTGAACTTCACACCTTCTTTGGCCCAAACCCTCAGCCTAAAACCCTTCCTCAAAGGCCTCCCCAGCCCTGTCTCTCTTCCCAGTCCCCTCTCCCCACTGGCCTCAGCCTGCTCCTGGCACAGGCTGTTCCCCCCCCCACCCCCCACCCCGCCACTTCACATTGTATTTTCTTTTCTGTCTCCTGTGCATCTCTCTTGCTGCCTGTGCCCTGCCAGAGGTGGCTCCACACCATTTCTCCCCTCTTGCTCCATCCCCTCCCCAAATTTCTCTGCCCCAGGGAAATAGGACTTGCTGCATCTGGGCTGCTTTGCTTCCTCCCCGTCAGCTCTGCCCAGCTTCAACTTTTCTGCATTTCTCCCCATGACCTCCTGCACTGAGGTCCAGTTCCACCACTGCCTCTCTGTTATCTGCATTTGCTTCAGGGAAACCTCCTGTTTCCTGAAGTATTAGACTGAGGAGGACCCAAGGAGAAGTGGGGATTTGGGTATTCCTCCTCTATCAGCAGATGTAAAGAAGCTCCTTAGCTTGACCTGTGGTGACCCCTCTAGTGCCTTCACCATGGACAATTGCCCTAGCAGAAATGGCTTTTTCTCCTCACTGCTTCTCCCTCCAGCTCTCTTCAGCTGTGCTCTTTGTCTCTGGTTTCTCATACTGTTTCCCACCACCCCCGCACCCAACAGCCGTTCCCCACCAACAACCTCCGTGGAACACTGTATGGTTTGATGGTAACAGCATCGATTGCACCACTGCCCCCCAGTAATAGTCATGCTGGCTCTGTACTCTGACTGTCCTCTGCACCTGCCTGGCATCACCCCGTATCTGATACACACACATTTGCCTCCCACTGTTGCTCTTTGACTCAGACCACCCACCCATCAAGAGGGTGGGAGACTGCCAGAAAAACAGGGGGAAGGAGCTTACCCTCGGTCCCCAGCTGGCCTTCTCTTTGCCAGGCTTTCCTTTCCTTTTTCCCCCACCTTCCCTCACTCCATCACAGTGTTAAAGTGCCTCATTTTGATTTTTCAGTACACGCTGAGAGGTAGAAGTTCAGTTCGCTTCTTGATCCAGACTGATTTTATTTTCTCATGTATTTTTGTCACCTTTTTAGAAACCTTTTCAGCTCTGCAGCTAGTACTTTTCTGTCTGCCCCTGCACCTGCCTCTCAAAAGATGCCCTCCTGTTCCCCCCCCCCGCCCCCTTGCATCTTATATTCAAAGGCATATTTAAATTAGAAGACTTGGGGAAGCTTGTGCCTTTTAAGTTCCAGCAATGTTCTGGTTTTGGCAGATTTCAGTGATGTTGTAACAGATTAATCTATTGCCTGGGAAACTGAAGCACCCCACCTGCCTCCTGCCCTGCCCTCAGTGGTGACACACACTTGGACTCAGCTGGGTTTGATGTAATTATTCCTTCAATATGTCTCTCTGGGCTTATTATTTATCCCATGTAAGATTCACTTTTACCTTTTTATTTCTGATACTGACTACAACTCTCCTGCTATGCCCTCTCCCTTACCCCGTATCAGCAGATCATTCTAGTTCATTTCTTAGCAAAAATTATGTGTCTTCATAAGTCTCTATGATTGTGCTTCTCTTCCCAGTCAAAAGAAAACACAGGTGAAATGAAATTGAATTACTTCGGGTGTTTTCGTCTGCATATTTGTAATCTCATCCTGAAGAGCACTTAAAGTTACAGAAGAGCTTGATGATGACTAATACAATGCTGTCCTGCAATTAGCACCATACTAATTTAATAATCTAGTCTTAGGAAAGAAATTACCATTGTATCAAGAAAATTTACCAACCCCCCAAAACACTACCATCCCAAAATCAAGACATCAGTTCATCTCTTCAGTCACTCACTGCTATATAACTGGGGTTATATGCAGCAAATCTGCTTGTGTGATCCCTTTTCTTTTTCAGAAATAGTGGTTTGCCACATCATTCATGAAGGACAACCCAGTCCAGGAGCTTTTCTGCAGTGATATTTGGTGTTGGAAGTTTCAGAGGAATATCTAAGCTTCGCTTGCATGAATGAAGGCAAATTTTTCCTGCCTGGCTATGAAATTATATGCTTAAGGAGAAAGATTGCCTATTGTGTACTTTTACAGTCCCTAGCATAACTACAGGGACAAATCTTACCATTACCAAAGTCTGCTTTTGGTTTGACTGTCGAAAAAAACCACAAAAGCTTTATATGAGTGGAAAGCTTTCCCTTGTCCCTGAAGCTTCTAGTGCTGTCTGTCTTTCATCTTACTCCATTTCCCCACACAGTGTGAGCTGGGGGCAAGCCGGGCATGCTCTGCCATGCCTGCAGCATGGAAAAACCATTTCTAATTCATCTTTCACCAGCGTGGTGGTGGTGAGTCAGCTGAAGCTGTATCAGGAATCAAAGCGATTTTATATGCCATGTCTCCAGAGGAGAAACACATGCTGCAGCAAGTACAGGGTCTAAAATAATAGACACTAGGGGGAAATAAAAGCATGTCCGTGGGTGGACTGTTAAGCCCACACAGCCAAATCCTGAGAGGTCTTAAACCCTCACAAGCAACTCCTGTTGGCTTCAAGAGGGCTTCAGATGCTCATCTTCCCTCGGGATCTGGTCACAGGGCTTTTACTTAATGAAAAGGTCTCCACTGACTGCGTCGAGAGTGAAAGGTTTTTTAGCACGACAGAATGGTTTTCCTGGATTTGTGGAGCAGACAGACAGCATGGATCAGGGTTCATAACAGCAGTACCTGTTCCCTTGGAAATGATGGTCATGACTGCTGGTGCTGGGAATACGTTGCTGCTTCTGAACTCACTACAGTGAAACAGTGCGTAAAATGGGGAACAAAAAGAGCCGCTGTCAGAAGGGCTTGTAGGTAGCAGATGCCTGCGTGGCTCTCTGGAGGGAGTAAAATCTCTTAATTCAGATAGCTTTGGACTCCTGACTTCAACAAACTGCATATTGTACAAAACAAAACTTTCATTTAAACAGAAGAGACTTCTTTGCTTCCACATGGCGTGGCGGGAGTCCCATATGACTATTCCCAGGGATGCAAAGCAATTGCTATTAATTCAGTGCTCATGCATCCCACACAGGGCAAATCTTTACCATGAGACTGTCTTAATATTATTATTATTATTATTGTTTAAAGACACTGAACAGAAGTGCACTAAGTCGCAGTATTATTCTCAGTAGTTCCAACAATGTCTGCAGCACACCTGCTCTCCATGGTCATTTCAAGCCAGCTCCTGCTCTGTTGTTATTGGCTTCATACCAAGAGCCAGCAAAGCAAAAAATTTTTCACTTAAGCCCAAACTTACTGTTCTCCTTGTCAGCTTCCCTGTAATGTATTACTTCACCATGTCCTTTGACCTCTTGCATTTCTTTGTAGAGAAATATAATTAATTGTGAACCACAGCTTAGCTCTGGGAGTTCAAAACAATTTCACGTGTTTACTTGAAACATTAACTTTTTTCCTTCTTTTTTAATTTCCAGGCAGAAAAGGTGATGTGGGTTAAACAAAGCATTGCTCCTTCTGAGAGCTCCAAACCCCAGCAGGTCTGGAAGAAGCTGATGGGAGGGAAGAGGGTGGGAGAGGTAGACAAGGGGGTTTCTCAGCCAGACCCCAGAGCTGTGTCTGGGAGCTCAGGTGTAGGAAGGAAAGGAGGACACCTCTACTGCACAAATAGCCTCAGCCTCAGAGCAATAAAAAGGAAAAGAAGATGGTGTTCTAGAAAAAACAAAAACCAAACTATGGTCGTCTAGTACATAACTACCTAGACTCTGAAAGGGGTATGGGTACAACACTGGAGCCCTGCAAGAAGCTCTCACCGTGCAGGATGGATAGTGTGGTCCGAGATCATACCGAGAGCCCTGGGGGACTGGCCGTGGTGTGCAGCATCAGGCAGCCCTGGCAGCTCACAGTTCAGGTGTACGGCAGCAGGAAGCCTGTTGCCTGGGGTTCAGTGCACAGCCTTTGCCTTTTGGCTCCACAGGGCTTCAAGCAGGAGACCCAAGACCAAGTCTACAATATGATAACCTTAACGTATACCATGCAGTTAGGCTGCAAACATCATCGCTGTTTTCTGTGCCAGCCTGGGGAGCTGGCAGCCCAGGGCTGGGGCAGCTGAGGGCTGGGGAAAGGCTGCTGCATTGAAACTGCCAATTTTGCTTCTCTTAGCACCACAGTGGTGTAAGTGATGGTGGATCTCTGCAGATCGCTCTGGGTTCTGAGGGAATATTTATTTACATGCTGACTGCACAAAAAGCTACTGCCGCCAACAGCAGCATCATCACTTGCTGTTCCTGTGTGGGCTCCCTCATGGGGAGAGCTCAGCTAACACTGATATGTCCCAGGGATCCGGGCAAACACCAGGATCTTTGTTTCTCATGGAGAAATCAGGACACACAGAGGGGGTGTTAAAGTGTCTTGCCACCTTCCTTATTTGCATGTTAATTCATAAGGATTTATCATATAAATGATGACAAATCTTATGACTGGAGGATAGTCTTATTTACTTGTCACACCAATAGCACGTCTGTAGCAACCCTACCAATACTGCAGAAATCCTGCTCCATTGGTGGATTATTGTCAGAAGGCACAAGGTATTTCTAGAAGCTCTGAAGGATCCAGTTAAGTCACTTTTTCCATGCTTTTTCTGCTGCAGAATTGTTTCTTATGTTGTGGAACACGCTCACAGCCCATCTGAGGGCAGCTGCTGCAAATCCAACACGTGGGTGCTGTTAATCCCACAGGAATTTTCTTAGGAAATGGAGGGGGAGGGGCAGTTGCATACAGATACAGGAATAAAAAAAAACCAAAAAAACCCCACCCTCATAAAACTTCAGCACATTTCTACTTCTCAGGCATCCAGAGCCATCCAGCACCATAAGCAACCAGTAACTGGAAAGATCTATTCAGTAATAATGAGATGCACTTCGGAATATACTTTCAAAGGGTTGTGATGTTTCTAGTCCTTAGGAATTTAACAGTAGTCCCGTAGCTGAGACTCCACAGAAAGCCCTGATAACCCTCTGCAAGTCCAGGCAGCACCTTTGAAGTCAGTTACAGTGTTGCCACAGTAATAGCTCTAAAGAGCTATGTTGGTTCTTATGTTGCTGAAAGACCATCTATTTTGTACCACTCAGGTTCTTTGAACTAACACCACTCCCCAGGCTTACAGCACCTGACACATCTGCTGTGAATCTTCTTTGCTTCTTTCTGACTGCTTTTCCAGAGCAAGCTCTCCTATAATTTCATTTATTTTGCTTTTAATAGAAAAAAACCTGGTTCCATAATGAACTCCGGTCCTAACATTGCACTAATGTTATACAAACAGCCCTGCTGGGACTGAAGCTGCAACCAGTTCCTGGAGATCCATGTTTGTGCATCCTTTTACTTTAATTCCTTTCCTTCATTGCAATCCTGAAAACGCTCTCCCATGGAAACTAGTGGGGAAAAGGTCTAGATTTAATATCAAGAAAGGTGCAAAAGTAGCTGCAAAACAGACTGTGCATTGTTTTTCAAAAGACTCAACATTTCATTGTCATATTGGGAGGATTAAGTAATGTCCCAACAAAGTTTGTCACAGATCTGGTGCAGGCTAGGTGAAGGCAGTGGCCAAAAGCTATTATAAAAGCCAAAGCTGGCATTTAACGCATGCATCAGCTAAGAAAACACGAAACCTCACAGTGCAGCTCTGATCTAATCATGACGCATTTGACAGCTGGATGCCAGAAAGTTCTTTGCAGCTTGCTTAATGGCACAATGGCATACCAAAACAGCGGGGTGACACCCTGCCCAGACTGGCATGGCAATCTCAGTCTCGAGTCTATGGCATGAACCAAATGTTCAGTGTTAACACACAACGCTTTGCTCAAGGAGGATGTGCTAATCTGTATGAGATTGCATGCCTCTGGGTGATTTTACCCTCGATCATCTTCTATCTGCATAATGAGAAGCAGCATGCTCAGTCCTGGGCAGTGCCTCAGCTGCTGCTCACCACCCACCATACTGCCCCAGTAACCTGAGTGGCAAACCCAGTATCGAACTGAGCTTTGACACCGCGTCACATCTAGGCCTTAGCAGGGGTGGAATAAAAACCAGTTCTGGAGTAACTGGTTGTAGCCAGGGACCAGGAGGAACAGCTCAGGAGGCAGCAAACATGTACTTTTTTTTTTTTTTTTTTAAATTTGAGAATTCTCTGCTAAACATCCAAATCATTATGACATCTAATAAGGAAGGGAAACCAATAGCAATTTATCTGAAGCATTACGGTCTTTTGAATAAACTCATTCTCTCTGCCTTTCAAGCACATGTCCATACAGCCAATGCAAATTGGCTACTGTTTTAGTAGCCAAACTAAGATAAATTATTAGCTTGTCCATGAGTGATCTATACTGTTTCCCATAGGAGGACAAGGTTTGAATTCAAATTGATCCTGAAAAGCCCAAAGGAATGGACAGAAATAAATAAGTGACAGTAAAAACTGCTTGAGAGGGAAATGTCAAATGTAAAAGTCCCCAAGAAACCAGCCCAGCCTGTGGCCCTCATGAACAGTGACCTGCCAGGCAGCAGTGTGTGGAGAGACCCACAGCCTTAGAGATGCAGGAACTGTGGGAGTCCTTGGTACTGTCTGTCCACAACACAAGAAAAGGCAAATGTCATCCCGGGACACACCTGCAAGAATGTTTTATGTAAGACACAGAAGAAATTATTGTGCTCTACTTGGCACTGGTGCAGTCTCAGCTGGAGTTTGGTGTCCAGTTCTCGGCATCATGCTTTTGCTTTAAGGAGAATAGAAGTTGGACAAGGTCCAAAGGAACTCATATGAAAGACAAAAGGTTTAGAAGATGCTGCCCAAGACAAAAGGCTGATGGAGTGGGTGTCTTCTGTGTGGAAATGGGAAGATGAGGGAAACCTAACAACACTTAACTGTCAGTCAGAAACCTGACTTCTTTCTTTTATAAACTGGTGAGGTGAAGAGTGATGTCTGCCACTCTCTGCTTTCGTTTGGTGGGCTTGGTACAGCAGGACTGCTTTTGCAGTGCAAATTTAGACCACCTGTTAGAGCATTTTCAGACCTTTAATATGTCCTTAGAGGAACCAGACCTTGCTCAGATCAAAGTCCCTCAAGATTCCCCTCAGGATCTGGTTTTGTGGTCGGCATTCAGCACAACCAACTGCTTTTGAACATATCCAGTTGTCTGGGAGATTGTACAGTTCAGCCCTGCAATGCTGTGATTAAGCTGAGACAAGCTCTGGGACAGGATGGTTCTTTCGGAGCAGTGTCAGTCTGCCTCATGACTTCTTGCTCTAGGAGATGCAGCCTGGACACACAGAGCTTGAGTCATTTCCAACATGGGTATCTCCAGTGGTGCACCTGCCAGGGCTGGCAGGTACAACACAGGGCCTACAGAAGACCTACGTGTTTCTGGACAATCAGTTGGACTCAGGTGGCACTTCCTAACGGAAAATGGCAACTAGCCTGTGCTCAAGCAGCTGAATTGTGCCTGCTGCCCAGGCAGAGGAAGAAGCATCAGAACAGCAATGTGCTTACTAAATCACATATAACAGGGGCACCCAGTGCATGGGTCAAGTATTACACCATGCTGCACTGACACTGCTGGGCAGGAGATGGGGTTTCTGGGGGGTTTCTGTCCATCCTACAGCACAGGTTCCCAAACTGAAGCCTGGGGCGTCCACAAGCACACCTTGTCCAAGGACCCAGTGCAATGCAGTGCCCAGCAGGGCTGACAGCAGGCTGTGCATGTGAAAGCCAAAGAAGGTAGCAGGACAAGGGGAATGGCCGGGACTGGGGGTTACTTCCCCAGCAGGTTACTGCAGCCACATACCCCTGCAGGCACCACCTGCCCTTCCTTTGCTCGAGCTGTTACTTCCAAACCCTCTGCTCCAGGGTGTGGAGCTGGCACAGACCCCCATCGACCCCAGATCCTGTTTCTGGGCCATGCTGACCAAGAGTGCAATCATGCACACTTCCTTCCACATTTATGCAAAAAGCATCCACCCCACACGTATTTCCACCGTATCTGAGGCCTTGCGTAGTCTTGGCAGAAGTGGATGGATTTTGCCCAGAATACACAATTTAGTGCTAATTATCTCTTCCTGCTGGGCTTTAGAGTACAAAGCTTTCAGCTCAAGAACAACAGCTACAAGAGCTAATGGATTGCTCTGTTACCAGGAAGCAAACCCTTTGCAGAGTGCAGAGGATCCTGCCCCACTGCAGGTCCCATGGAAACTCCGCAACAATAGGAGGATGGAATTCATTAGCTCTTCAGGGAAGGAGAGAGCACCGCCAGCATCGTAATTGCCTTCCGCTGGTGCTGCTGGGGGGAACACCCCAACACAAAAGAGCATCTCACCTCTCCCAGGACACAGCAAATTATGTTGTAAAAGTAAGAGAACTACCCTTAATGGGTCAATGAGATGCTGTAGAAGAGAAAAGGAAGGAAAATCTATGGCTGAGATTCATTCCCTTCCACATCACATACAGTAAAAATTTGTATTTTCTGCTCTCATTAGGTGTGAGTGTATAGGACGTGGATTAAACTGTTGCTTTCTGAACCCCACTTCACACAGGCATTTATCTCACATCTAGGATGTCCCATGGGCCTCTTTGCTGGGGCTCCACTGACAAACCACTTCTTTTTTGGTGATACTCCCTGAGATGAGAAAGAGCTTTGCACCACTCTACTGGCAATTCAGCTGCAGGTAATGAATTAACATATGGGAGTCACACTTGGAGCCAATAATAATTTAATTCACCTGCACTGGCACTTAACCATCCAGCAAAAACCCTTGCAGAGCTGCTTTCTGCAGAGCTGCTTTCTGCACAGCTAATTTAGGAGCTTTATAGACCTACATGTGGTGATCATTTGATTCTAATGCTGACAAGTTACCTGAAGGACAGCCCAAAGTACCTCCTAGCACAGTGAGTATTTTGGCTGGTGGTGACCACATCTCAGCTTCTCTTTCAAATGCAGTCTTTTAGGTGTAGATGCTCACCTACTTGAATATCCTTACAAGTGTAAGGAACAAAATACTGAAATACAGAGCAGATGCTTCAGTACCTTGGACTAGGTCCATTATTGACACAGGACCAACATTACACCCTTCTCAAAGACACTTTCTCACTTGCTCATATGGTGCACAGATGTAAGCTGCTGGCAGTGATCTCTTAAGGCGATGCAGGCAACTTCCAGATTTTCAGCTACCCTTTTGTCTCCATTTCTTGTGCAAGACTGGACAGTTTATTCTCCTTTGCGTCTCTGTAGTTATCACGCTAAATTATCCTCGTTATTGCTGTATTTTGGCTCCCTCTTGAAAACAGGGTAAGGGAAACACTGCTGGATGAAAGGAACACCACCCAGCGCTGGAGGTGAGGGGTGGTGTCCACCCCTGGCAGCATTACTGCAGGCCAATGAGATAATCCTGTGACTAACCTGCCAATGCGCAGAGGTTTTAGTGGCAGCTCTTCTAGAGAGCCTGTTACTGCCAGTGGCAAAGATCTTTATGGCTTGGAGTCATGACTACTGGCACCAAAAAGTAAAAGGCTGTAAGAAGTGAGACTCTCTTCCTGAATCAGTTGAGGAGACAGCTGTACAAAGCCTGACACCACTCTGCTGAGAGTCACGAGCATCCTCCATCATGTTCAGCTGCTCTTTCCTGTCTCTACAACAGAGTTGCCCAATGGTGGCTTGTTGGGAAACACCAGAAGAAAAAAGAAATACCAGGTTGACTCCAGGGAGGATTTTCTTCTGTGAAATGAAGGTAAATAATTATGCTGCTTTATGACTGGTGGGTTTATTGTGAGGTATTGCACAACAGGCTTAAATAATGCTAAAGTATGACTGCCTCCAGCTTTATCTGGCTATCGTGTTTCTCCTTAGCTCGTGTCTCAGAGAAGATTGGTTATGAAGGACAAAAGCCTTTCAGGGCTGCAGTCTGCTTGCATATGAACCCTTCTTGCCCAACTGCAGTAATAAGTGTGTGAAGTACATATTGAAATCGTCCTTCACAATACTTTGTCTCATAACATTTGAAATTGAAGTAAGCTTTTTACCTTTACAAATAAACATTGAGCTAAATGCATTAATGACCATAAATAAACCCGGTATATTTTGGCAAATAAAAGGTAGAACACACTCTTCCTATCCGACATGTGGACAGCCCCGCTTCCCAGCATGAGCATGTCCATGGGGGACCAGCATACACAGCTGCCATGGGGGAAATCAAAGTGGCTGGATGCTGTGCCCCAAGCCCCAGGAGCTCCAGCCTGGGGTCGGCAAAGGCCCATCTCTCCACCTGGTTGGCTTGCCTCTACTTCTTGCACATTTTAACAGGGTTTGCTGTGCTCCTTTTCTGTCTGGATGGTCTCTACCTTAGTACTGTCCCAAGAGACAGGAGAGACTCCACCTCGGCAAACCTGCTGCCCACCTTGTCCAGTAGAAAAAGGAGTTGTGGTAACCCCGACCTTTGAAAGCAAAGCGTTGATTTGCTTATTCTCACATAATACTGAGGATGCTCCACCAGCACCTTCCCCACATATTTCCTCAAAGGGAAAGACACTTGTCTTCTCTCCCTTGCTCTCCCTTACTGTTTTTTTGTGTGGGTAGTGGTGGTAGAAACTCAATTGAAAAACCAACTGAGAGACAAGTCTCTACATGGCAAACAGAGCTTTTGCAAAAAACGATAAGCAGCTTGAAGCAGATCTTGCTAGGGAAGAGTCAAGCAGGCTTGTCAGACTGTAAATGTTGAACAGGCCAAGAAACATATCTCTTTTGTGAGCGAAGCTTTTGTGCCCTGTCTTTAAGCCCGAGGTCCTGGATGTGCTGCAACCATGGGAGAGCTGCAACGAGCATGTGGGATTTAATGTGTTGCAGCAAAAGTGCAGGAATGCCAAGGCCTGTCTTCCCTTCAGATGAGGCTTGGGATCTGAGCAGTACAGGGCAGCCCATATTGCCCAGGGCATCTGGCAATTGAGCGCCAGGTGACCTCTGTACCACAGGCGATGCTCCAACCCCATCTGCATGGCTACAGCTTCACTCCCCTAGAGCTCTTACGCTTCACCAGCTAGGCATTGCTGAAATTAGATCCCACAGCATGCCTGTGGATAATGATTTATATTTCTCTTTCCTCTAAACATAGGGAAACTGGACCAGAGACAAGATTCTTTTCCTGCTGTGGAGACATTTAGATTGTTTACATCCCTGAATGTGATGCTTGTGATCCAGGACTTCTGCTTATTCCTGCACTGGGGTAGGGTGCAGGCTCCTCCCAGGCAGCTCTGCTGCCTGGCTTTGACAGAAAGGGACAATGTAAGGTAGGAAGAACCACTCAGACCCCCACAAAAAAAGTTGGTTTGGTTTCTTTTTTTCAGTAGGGCAGCACACAGCTCACCTGGGGGCAGGGGGAACAAGGCTGACCTTTGGGATTTTTTTGGAAGCTTTGCTAACTGGCATACAGATAGCTAGAAAGGTACTTCTGTGGGGTCAGGTCTGAATACGCTGCAGGGCCATCCCCTTCGCTGGGGAGATGTTGTGTGGAGACTGGCTGAAAACCAGTGAGGGAATAGACATTGAGGCATTTCTTTCTTGTTGTCACAGCTGATAGAAACAGCCAGTTTATGTATTTGCTGATATGATGTAAATACCAAAATCTAGACCTAATGTAAGTGCCTGTAATAACCCTTGGCTCCTTGGGCAGGCACCCAAAGGTCCCTGCTGCCCAGACGTGAAGAGTCACCCCAGTGCCAGCGGATTGGCACATCTTTCCTGCCCAAGGCAACAAGGTGAAGGGCACCTAGGTTTTGGGAAATCCCAAAATCACCCGGGGAGCCTGACCTGCTGGCTGTTCACAGAGCCCATCTCATGCATACTGATGATTTCTGCCCCTTCTGAAACACAGGCACAGCTGGAGTTTTCTTCTAAAGCTTGGGTGGAAGAGGTACCTGTCCGTTGTGTAGCAGCTTGTAGCGAGAGCGCTCACCAAGGACATTGTGCTGTACTCAGGCTGTTGCTTGTCATCTGCCCCATTATGGTGGCTGAACGTGCATGGGTCAGTTCTTGGGGCACAGCAATCAGCACAGGTGCATCTTCTGCACCAATGGATTGCTCTTTCCATGGGATCAGAGACAGGTTCCTTCTGGTGCCTGTGCTTGTTTGTATGACTCCTGTCATACAAATTCTGTTTTCTCCTTTCACCCAGGTCTTGAAATACTGTCTAAAGAGGAAAACATCCTCAATAAAAGGAAAGGGACCATCCCAGACCTGCTCCGAAATAGCCTGTGTCTGCTGGGTTACAATTTTCAGTCACTGAGGTGATGATGGGTGAATTAAATAGGATGCTGGGTTCCTCCTCCTGACATGAATAATTTTACCTTTTGGATGTGGGCAGGACCGGGGTTTGAAGGCGCACAGTGAGTCCTGTCCAGTGCAGGTCCAGAAAAACGCAGATTCTCAGGGAGAAATCTGTGTTTTGGAGTGTGTATGAACAGAAGCACCTGAGGGCATCCCTGAGCCAAGGCAGCACCAGCTAATTTGCATCACATTTTGGCGCACCCTATTTTCCCTTTGTACTGTGTAGCTTCCCAACAGAGAGCCCTGGACTTCATTCCTGGGTCAGGCCCTCGAGTCCTTTCTTATGTCTAGCCTGTAGTCTCAAGTGTGGTGACATCCTGCTGCCAGTGGCTCATTTATCAGCAAGGGAAAATCCAACCCATTCTGATTCTGAATATGCTGAATGACTAATAGAGTTAATTGTGCCCTCTGCTCTTGTAACAGTTTGAAAGTGAAAACGAGATGTTGATACAATAGGGCAAAGGCCATTCTCTAGGTCTGACAATAAATCAGCAGCCCCGACTAAAGTAGTCCTGTGCCTTTGCAGGGAACGTGTCATACTGCCAGCAGCCCACTCTCGCTGGGGTCTTCCTTGCCTTTTTAATTTACTTCAGTTGGCCATCGGTACTGCCTTAAACATCATTGTTCTTGGCTTCACTCTGGTACCAGAACATACAGAAACCCTGTGATGGATAAAGCAAATTTAGAAGAGAAGAATACCTGTAAACCTGCCTCTACATACTATTTTTACCAGAAGCAGCAGCATGCAGAGCACAGATGGAGTGGGAGAGTGGGGAAGCACTGTTTTAAGTCAACCAGTACAGGAAGTGGTTCTTAGCTCAAAATCAAAATGATCTGCTTGCATCATGAAATAGTTTTTAGCAATAGCTGAAAGTCTATGCAGCCACATATACAGGGAACAAAGACGTTTGTTTACATGACGCTGCTTATGCTGCATTTCGGTGTAACAACTGTTGGTGCAATACTAGGAGCAGAGCAAACCCAGCAGTTTGGGTTTAACTGTGAGCTGTTGTTGCTACAGACTAAAATGAGGTTCTTTCCTGAATTGTTTCCCACCACTGATATTAGGGCATGAGTCTTTGACAAATGAACTGTACAGGTTGTTGCTCTTTGGCAAACCAGCTTTAAATTGGAGAACCTTTCAGAAGGGCAAAATCAAAGGCAAATATAAACTGATGAATTTTATCAGTAAGTATAAAACAGCTTTACAAAGCATTTCAACTAGATCCACTACTAGGACTAAACTGCTCCAGTCTGAACTAGTTTATTCTTTCAGCATCTGTATACCAAAGTGCAGCCCTCAGAAGCAGAAGCTGCATCCTCAGGAGGCAGGAATGCCCTGGGCTTCTCAGGCAGTCGGCTCAGCATGTGCTCAGTGCCTGCTTTACACCAGTGTAAAAGGAGCAACCCCATGCCCCAACCTTCATTTCTTTCGCTCTGGCAAAAGCTTTGGTGTTAGTGAACTGACCCAGCTGAGAAATAATCATGGAAAAATGGCTGGTTACTTGTTAACTGGATCAGTAGTCCTGATGGGGCTGTACCAGCCTGGGAGGCGGCAGGGGGTGAGCAGGGACCAGATTCTCCCTTCCAGCAGCAGAAACACTTGCTAATACTGACTGCAATAGTTGTTGAATTGCAGGCTCCATGTTTGGAAACACAGTTCTCGGGAGCTTTAAACATCTGCTTCTGGCATTCCCACAAGTCCACCAGCATCAACGTGATGACTAATCCATCAGATCCCACAGACAACGGGTCTTCCTTCACCTGTACTGCTTGGGGAGCACAGTGAAACAGACTTAAACCCACTTAAACCATTTGAGCCGAGCTGCACACTGGTGTGGGAATAACAGGATAATCCGCGATTATGTCCATGTTACAGCAGCACTCATGAGGGACATATGAAACATACACTCAGTTTTTCCATTGAAATGAGGAGGTTCAGAGGCAGCATGTTCTGTTCTGGCCCTCCTGGAAGACAAAGACTCTATTATTGGGTTAGTTCTACTTTGCATGACAGAATTTCATATTTGTTTGGCTGAAGAGTGAACAAATAAACATGATTCTTAGCATGTGATGGAGATGAGGGTGTCAGTCTTGTTGGCAGTCCCCCATGTGAATAATGGCCAGATGCTGTAGTTTGTCCCATAATTCAAGTCTCCTTTTTAAATGCAGTGCAATAGCCATCTACTAATTAGAAATAAGTACTTGCTTTTGTGTGGTTTTTTTTTTCTCTTTTGTCCTCTTAACTAACAGCGTTAACAACAGAGCAACTGAACTAATGAAATCCTTGATCAACTTCCCTGCCTTTCTTGGCCAGACAAGCAGTGGCACATGCTGGAGGTGGTTCAGAACTGCGCTTACCATAGTAAGGGATTTACCTAGCAAGGGCATTAGTTTGGTCCTCTGTCCTAGGCAGTCAAGTTTCACAAGTCATGCAAGTACTTCAGATCATTGACATATTATCTGTTCTGTCAAAGCTGGCCAGGCATAGTCGTCGGGTGAAAATGTATTGTAAGATGAGAGAAGGGAACATGCAGCACAGGGTCACAACCGCCATTGCTTAGGAGACCAAGGCCAAAACCAAGGTAGGTGGTTACCAGATACTAATAGCGAGAGAACTGTATTTTGCAAGGATACTTAATTTATTTTCTGACTGAGAAATACGTTGTTATCCCATATTTAAAGCACCCCAGAGATTATACAGCAGCATTCTTCTACGTCTTGACACTGCCAGTCATTCAGCAGAACATCTCCATGTGCTGCTTCAGGACGCTGTTGGTAAGGTAACACGGACTTTTTTGGGGAGCAAAGACTGCTTTCCACAAGGAGAGCTGGGTACCAGCATGCATTCATCAAACTCCACATCAGCTAAGGCTACATGTCTAAACACCTAAGTAGAAGGGTGGAAAAATACACTTCAGAAGCTACAGATGATGGCTCATTCAGTAGAATTACAGGAAAAGCTAATTTGTGAAATAGGAAGGTATTAAACATGAGAAATTCCACAGAAATTTAAAATTTCTGCTTAGAAGTAGGTAGTTGACTAACTATGGTGCAATGGTCTGGTTGACTGCATAAGCCAGTTCTGCGGTGACAATGAAGCTAGACTGCCTCTTGTTTTGGCTTTTTAAAGTGCTGTTTTTTCCATCAGTAGAGACAAGTCACCAGAGCGTGGCCGCCACATGAGGAGAATCTTACTTACCTACAGCATTCACAAGGGGTGCACACACGTTTGGGTGGGTTGGGAAGAACTGAGAGCAGCTTGGTAGAAACTAGGTAGCAAGAGGAGCAGATGATGGACTTGAACAGACAGTTTAAAAAATCAGGAACATAAATGGTCTTTGACCTATACATGGTTCTAGCCATGAAAATTTGCATTTTTTTTGGCACCAGATCCTCCAGCTTTTTTCAATTAGGTTTAGGTACAGTGAGCTGAACAGATTCAGATTTCACCAAACAAAATTCATTTCCATTAGCAGGGAAAGCAATGCAGTACTGCCCTTTTTAATCAGAGATGGTGGGGCCACAGTTAGGAATTTGATTAAATAATAAACTACAGTAAAGCAGGAATTAAGCTTTTGTTTTCCTTAACATAAAAAAAAAATAATAATCAGAGTATTTTAACCACAAAGGAGAAAATGCAAGACCTACAGTGGTTTTACTTACATAAGTGATCATGAGTTGAGCAATTTCATTGTATGAGTATGAATAATGAAAGCTTATTCATACATGGAACAATTTGCTGCACTGAGGTGTTTTTTCCCCTCCACTCCTCTCTCTGGGGGTTACAGCTGGAGCCCCCACTGGGGAGCCATCAGGACCCAGACAACCTGTGCCTGACAGGTGGCCTTCACAAAAAACCTACAAGGGACAAGATGATGTATTGGGCCAGCAGAAGCTGTAGGAAATCAGCAAAGCTTTTCTTCTTTCCCCTCCCTAAGAGTCACTGGCAGAACGTGCACTACCCCTAGACTGACAGCACACTCGCCTCCTCGCTTATAGCAGCGATCCCAGCATCAGCCCTTGCAGGGAGCAACGAGGCAAATAATACTTCTTTCTGGAAACAGTTCTGGAAGTAAAATTGTATATGAAGCCTGAGTCTTTGCTGCTTCAGCTGAAGAACCAGTCCCTTGGCTGCAGTGCAAGAGGACAAGCTTGTGAAGCAGTGTGGCTGCTGAAGGGTGGGCTCCACTCCGCCACTGAAAAATCACAGTAATGCGCTGTTTGCCATATTCCTTCAGAACAAACTGCACGCTGATGTAAAAGGCAGACAGTGTGCCCATGTTAGAGACCTCAGTCCTGCTCCCACCTCTGCCTGAATAACCCTGTGCAAGCTACATTATCAATTTCTTTTGGTTTATTTTTTCTTCCCTCTTAAGACAAGAAAACTGGTCTTATAATTAGGGTTGGAAGAGATACAGAAATTGTGGTAACACTCATCACAAGTGCAAATGCTAAATTCCTTGTTCCTTGGTTTACACAGTGTATACAAGTATCCTTGTTCCTTGGCTTATACAGTCCCTCATGAAGCTTCAGGACCTTTTAAGAGCACTTGACCCAACGATTGTCTTGGAAACCAGAACACCAATAAGAAGTAGCCTGATTAAAAAGATTAAAAAAAAAAAGATTCTAAAGACAATACCATGTTTTGGGGAACAAGAGTCACTACCATCAAGAATTTGTAATTTACAGACTGAGGGGTGGCTCTTCCCTGCCTGCAGGTGATGCAGGCCAGCAGCTCCTCCAAACCATGGTCGCTGGCTCCTGCCAGAGGCATTCTTTGGAGCTGTCTAAATGGGGAAAAAAGCTGACTCAAGGTCAACTTAGTCAGTTTGTCTTGGTGGAAGGCCCTGTTACCTGTGCAATCACAGCCGAGATCATTTGACCTGGCCAGGCTGTAACCATGGCCACTTCAAACACTCCCTGGCTAGTAGCAGCAGCAGCTTGTGGAAAGGTGCTGCTGACAGGACAGCCAGGTCCAACTGTCGGAAACTGGAACCCTTCCTTCCTGCTCACTCCAGCACTTACTGCTCACAAGGACTCAAAATGAAGTATGTACAAGTCAGAGCTGTTCAGCTCTGGGTTTGGAGGAGACCAGTGACCATTATGTTCAGGCTGAGGAAAAGAAATGGAGGACCGCTGTCCACAGGAATGTTTTCCCATTATTGATTTGATTCAGGAGCAGGGGGGGAGCGATTCCAAGTACTTGTTTGCGTGTAGCAACATAGCCTTTCAAATCTGTTGGAAGCTTTTGCTGTTTTCAGAATTTTGCACGATTTTCCAATGGGCTTATTTCTTGAACAATTTGGTCCCACAGATTTTATTCTTGCACACTGAAGGAGCAAAATATTGCCTCTGTATCTTCTCAATAGCTTACCTGTCATTAAAAATGGAGTTTCCTAGCATGCAAGGGGTCCAGTGGCATTCATCAGCAGTCAGGCAGGATCTGGCCTAACGAGAGAGCTCCTGAAGAGTGAGGGATGGGAACAGCCCCGTCATGCAAAGTGCTGTCCGACTTGTGGTCTCCCTTTGGGCCCCGGGCATGCTAGATGTGAGCAGGCTTTCCAGGTGGAAGAGGAACAGAAACTCATGAAGAATGACACAAACTTACTGTAGGTGTGTTTCAGGGTTTTTAGGGCTTAATTCATGTATCCCCTTAATTCCTGAATTAACACGCAATGCAAATCTTATGATCATTACACAAACTCTAGTTTACACAAAGATGAGCAAAACCCAAGGGAAGTCCCCAATACAGAGATGTTAAAATCTAAAAGCAGCATCGGAGACCTTGAGGCTCACTGGAAAGCTAAAAGGAAGACCAATCTGGCATTCCCAATGTATTTATTTGAAAGATTACTTCCCATTGTCCTCATAATTTTTAAAGAACTTTTTTGGGATCTGCTAGCGTAGAGATAAGGCCTTGGAGAACTTTACCTAGTTGTAGATTAGTTCTATGTGACTTTCATATTTGGCAAGCTACTAGGACAAACCTTGCCACAAAAGTGCTCCTGACATCAGCACATTTCATGCTTAATCCCAACTGTCAGTTACTTGCTAATTACATTTTAAAAGAAGAGCAGATTTTATTGTTTTTTTGTGAAGCAAATATATTGTTTCTCCTAGAGACAATATATATACAATGTGTATGATAGGCATAATACACACAATTAAGAAGACTCTGTGACAGATTAGTGACCAGACATCATGAAAGAGCAGAGGGATAAAACAAAAGTTGTAAATAATTGATCACTTGTAAGAGTCAATTTGATCATCATAACCCATTGGTATTCATTTTTTTTTTAGTGAAAACCGGACTGCAAATACCATTACAACAACTGCCCAAGAAAATAATGAACAATAAATAATAAAATGCAGACTCAAAAGATCCTCTAATATTGAATTTCCATTATGTAATTTAGGGATTATTCTAGCAACAATTAAACAAGCTGTTCTGCCCAGGAGAGAGAAAAAAACAAACAACTTTTGTCTTTAAGTACCAGAATGTGAATTGCAAAACATACAACAGAACCTCTAACCAAGGAAAGAATTACGTGCAGACTTACACACTGGTAGTAAAGAAAAAGAACACACTTCCAAGAAGCGCTCAGGACAGCACAGATTAAGCTCTTCCCTCTCACCTCCTCTGCTCAAAAGCCATCACCTATCTTCACTACAGCCTCCATGTGCGAAATGGACTTTTTCATCCCCAAATCATTACCTTCACCTCTGATGGTCTTCTGCACACTAGAAAGTATTTTCATTTCTTCACCATAGACTTCTATGTTGGTTTGGACCGTGAACTCCTGATCTTTCATCACTTTGATGATAAAAGCCCCAACGTAACATTTTGCTGTGGCAAAACCTGTGCTTTTAGTAGTGTCATATTTTTTCTCTTGTAAATACCTTTGCTTCAAAATCGTCGTTCAGTCCTGTGGCCACCACCAACCCAGACACGCCTTGCCAGCGCAACCATCAGTAAAGGGCTGCTTGTGCAGACGCTGACTGTGGGTTTATCAGCAATAATTGCATTAGAATAATTTTACTCGAGTGCAAACACAACACTTGTTCCCAGTTTAAGCAATTTTTACTCAATCTGTCTGAAGAATAGTGCCTCTTAGGGTAGCTATATTGTGTTCTGGGTTGATAAGCCATGGTGCGTTCTTCTTCCACTAAAATTCAAGATAGCTATTGAAACAAACTGACACTCCGAGATTAGCCAAAATAATAAAACTTCCCAATTTCTTTTTTCACTATCCACTATTTTACCTGATTATTGTAATACAATACAATTAAAAACCCCCAAACTTTCAAGCTCATACACACAGCACCGCTGAACATTGCTATGTTACCAATTACGGATCGGCTGCTCCAGAAAACCAGCAAGCAGACAGTAATGTGGCTATGAGGAATTTGAGAATGCCCCCCGAATCACCACTGGGATGCCACATGAATACTAGTAAAGGAGGAAAAAGCAGCTTCAACGGATCTTCTAGTTTTCTCTGTAGCCCTAAGTCCCTCTTTCTGCTCCCGTTTGCTCAGGATCTCAGAAGGGTATTCCCCAACCCAGGGCATGAAACTTAATGTTTACTTCTCTAACATTCTTCCTACAGTGATCCGGTAATATTTTTTCCTATTCTCAAATTACTTGATAAAAGAGGACACACCACTGTCACAGTTTTGCGACTGGAACCGATTTTGAAACATATCAATTAATTATATTCTGGAATCATGAGATGGGCCAGTAGCAGAACCAAAGCCAGAACATCAGGCTGAGGTCAGTGCCCTGCCCCATACTGCGCTCAAAGGGCTCTTCTTTTGTCAGGCTGGACTGTGACTGTCCCGATTGCTCGGCCAAGGTGAGCATGAGGAAGCAGACACAGCCAACAGCCCGGGCACACAGGGCAACCGATGGACTTGTCATCTTCTGACCAAAGAAGAGGTCACAGGACAGTGAAGTTTTATTAAAACTACATTCCACTTTTACCGCTCTTTCCCAACTTTTATTTATCTTTAAAGGACAGAACACAAAGCCGTTACACTTTTGCTTTCACTTTTTTTTTTTTTTTTTTCATGTGGTGAAACCTACTCTCCTTGCAACTGCTTTGCCATTAACTTAGAAGGTCTGTGCAGCTGCAGCTGGACAGCTTCTGGTACCTTGGTGGATGGACTCCTGCACAGCCTGGGCTTCCCTGCACTGCACAGCCACCTGCACTGCAGGCACTCGCTGACGGGGCTGGGAACAAAGCCTGCACCTCCCAAGCACCTCTAGATTTCAAATGAGTTTACTCTGCTAAATGAAGATGCATCGCAGGTTTCGTGTTTTTCAAATGGATAATAAATGATGTTATAAGGTCACAAACATAAGAGGCGTCTCTGAGCTCAACACATGCAAAATTCAATATACCAATTCATTTTGAAGATAAAAACGTTAATAACGGTTTCATAGTCTAAGTAATGAATATAAATTTTTTTCCTCCCAAACCCGATGACATTTCCTGAATCAAAATTGCCTGGACTTTGCTCTCTATCCAAGCATAGTTTCTCTAGCTTCATTTAAGGTTCTGGAAATCGAAGTTACTGGCCTTTAACATGCAGCTGTCACTTATGTGAGTAACCTTGGATTTATTAAAATTCTTTGTTCTACTACTAAAGACAGCAAAATTTTCCCACTTCAACAAATGTCTCACTGGGTTTATTACTATAGACAAGTAAGATGTTCCTGGAATATGAAAAAGGTGAAAAATCTTAACATAGTTTCAAAAAGGGTAAACTTCACTACCTAGAGCAGAGCCGAGCCAGCTTTACCTGCAAGAAATCCTGAGCTACCTGATTGATTCTTTTATGATAATAATTACAAGGCAACATTTTTAACACAATATAAATGGTTATTTTTTTTTAAACAGCTTTCTCATGTTTATCTCAATGACACGACTAAGTTAGGAGGTTACTCTACATAAAAGTGCAACATTTGGTACACTGTACAGCAAAATACAGACAAAGTAAAACAACTAATATATGGGATAAATCCTTTGCATGTATTAAAGTTGAGATAGTAAGACTGAGAATTAGTCAAAACTTAGATACGTGAATATAAAATAACTTAGATGATGTTCATATAAAAAAACCCCAAATTAACAACTGAAATCCCCTTTTAGTGATCATTAAGGAACAGAACTTTGCTCAAAGAACAGTCTCAAAACTTTGCTTAAACTCCAAAACACTGTAAACATGCGTATGTAATACAACATTCAAGTTTTTATACTTTCATTACTGAAATGATATATATCTAATGTTGGTGCCACGTCTTTGGAAAGTTCAACAGCAAAATATACACCAACCTTTTCACCAGCTTATTGCTAAATGAAGTAAACAGTTACAGACTTACTTCCTTTAAAAGCAGTCTTATTGAAAGAGCATTAAACTGTGTATTAGACAGATACAAGAGGAAAAAAAAATCACAAAACCACATGGTTCGTTTTGAAAACTCAGTTGTTCTACTAGCATTAGTAAATCAATAAACTAAAGTAGCAACCCCTTTGCCTGCACACAGCCAAACCTTTCACTTAGGTGCTCCTTAGGTACAATTGAAACTGAGTATTGACACTGAAGCAGGAACTGTGTCTGAGTAACATCTCATAGAAGTAACTTAAAATGTTTTTCTAAATTACCAGAATAATGACAGCAAGTCAGACTTGTTGACGCATTTTATTGTGAGATGGGGAGTCTGGTAAAAAACTAGAAAATGACCATGATGTAACAAGGAACTTAAAAATGAAGTTTCAGATTTGTAACATACATACATGAATACAGGAACAAATTGGCACAAAAATGTTAAATATTGTTCCCAACACTGTTTATAAGATTATTCTAATTTGGCTTACTAAGGAAATGAGAGTTTTATGGTTAGACTAATCTCTTAATAAAACTGCAGAGCATCATGCTATTAGTCACACAGTGAATTTCAAAATTTAAGAGCTTTATATTAAAAACTGGGTAAAGGTAAAATGAATTGATTGCAATTGTAAAATTAATACATTCCCATTTTAATTCTTCTGTTCTACAGTCCAAGGCAAGTATAAATGTTAACATAACACTGTTAAATCAAATCTCAATGCAAGAGAACCAATTGCATCTCTACTTTAAATCTTATCAACTTTCCAAATTTTCATACTAAAATATATTATTGTATTAATACAAACTACAGTATTATACACTACACTGTGTAATAAATAAAGAAATATAAAAATAAGACACATAAATATAAAAGTTTTCTAAAACTAAAAAGGTACATATGTCAGTAAGAAGGGTATTAATACTGCCAGGTTTGAAGACATACAGTACAAAATGTTGCACAGATCTATAAACTAAAAGAAATAAAATAATACTGATAGGTAAAAATCAGCTAACATTGTTAATAAATGGGGTCCATAATAACTAACATTTGAAAATACTTATGAGCCAGATAACATGTCATGTATGTGTCTGAAATTAAAGTAAACCAATAAAGCAATAAAGCAGATTAGAAAATTTCCCTTGTAATTATTGTAGAGAAATTCTGCAAGTCAGGTATTAACCCAAAATACCACCAAACAATTAAATAATGAAATATACCAGTGTTCTTACTTCTCTGATGGCTGAGTGTTTTTTTCCCCATGATTAGTTTAGAAGTTTGATACAAATCAACAAATGCTAGTTATTGTAGGCCACACATTGGATAAAGGCTGCTTAGAGCCTTTGTAATACTGATAAATGGCACTTACAGCACACAGGTCTTGCATAAGGCCAAAGGAGATACAAAGCTTCATATCATATCCTTCATATCGTTACTACATACTCAAAACACAATTACAAACACTGATTTTGACGACTTTGCTGTCCTTACCAGTATTAACACTGTTAGTCCCTGCAATCAGAACTCAACGACAATCTTTTCAACTACATTTTTAATCACGAGTAAGAAACTTCAGTTCTTCTATCATCTGCTTTCTTAAGGCTAACAATACACTTTAAATGATAATATGCTCTACTACAACATCTAATGTCATAAACCGCTACCTTCTAGGTTGAATTTACAAAGGTAGCCAAGCACTGTTTGCAACTGCATTACAGGTTTCTGCAAAAGGGAATTTTGTAGTGCAGAAGTTCTCACATTTTAAAACATAAGAAAATACTGAAGCGGATCTAGGAAATGTTTTACCATAAAAAAAAAAAAATCATATAAATCTCTCCCAATTGTACAGCTTAAAAATTAATCAACTTAAGAATGAAAATTAATACTGATAAAACAAACGATGCCAGATGCTTGTCTAATAAATCAGGTTTCCTAAAACCTGTTAAATCTTTGCTTCCAGAGTCACTGTATTTTTCTAATCTGCTTCATGTTATAAACTTGTTCCTACCTTTGAAAACTGTGTGAAAAATTACTAAGTTTGAGGTTCAGGCACACCTGGATTTCTTTTTTTTTTCTTTTTCTTTTTTTCTATATATATATTTTTTTACACAGTAGTGAACAGAAATCACAGTATGCAGGCTACTGTGTTTCCATGAAAAGCATGTATAATATAGAATGAACTTCATTACCAATTCTTTTTTTCCTTATAGAAAAAACTATCATTTAAGCTTTATTTGTTTTTTTCTTCTGACACCTGCCCATTATTCTGTATAACTTCTGGTTCTGCATTGCTTGCTTGATTTACAGCTTCATCATTCTTGCTACCTTCAGTTTTCCCTTCTTCCTCTTCCTCTTCTTCTTCCTCTTCCTCCTCTTCTTCCTCATCCTCAACTTCTTGTAGTTTCCTACATTCTTTTTCTTCCTGAAGTCCTTCTATCTCTTTTTCTTCCTCCTCCTCTTCCTCTTTTTCACTGTCTTCCTCTTCTTCCCTGGTTAGACTCTCTCTCTCATCCGAGTCGATCTGCGATGGAGATGCCCTGGCACCAGCATGCTCGTTATTGAGGGCCTCCTGGCCTGGCTCCTCCTGTTCCGTGCTGTCACGCTCTTCTGCCTCTCTTTTGCAATAGGAGTAGCGATGATTCATGTGTTGAGAGTAAGACCCCGAGTGTGAAAACCGCTTTCCACATTTGTCACATTGGTAGGGTTTTTCCCCAGAATGCAGTCGCATGTGTTCGATCAAATGGTGTTTGTGTTTAAATGCTTTTTTACAGATTCCACACTCGTGAGGTCTTTTACCTACAAAATAAAGCACAATTGGACATCTTGTAGCTGAAGTTTTACAAATTTATACTGTTGTTTTCACCATAAAATGCTGTTGGTGAATGTATTACCAACGATTAATAATTTCATTTAACAAGATGTTCACTCCATGCATTATCAGCCTGAGTTTCTCACCTAAGCCCAAAGGGTGAGGGTGCAAGGGTACATTGTCACAATTACACGGGTAATTAGTAAGTTTTTTTAGGAAAACTGAGCATAGAAGGACAAGCAGATTCTCAGATGTAACTTTCAGCACAAAAAAGTGCCAGTATAAGTAACTTAGGAGACATTTTTCTTGCAGTAAACATTCTGCCTAAAATACATTTTAACTTTTCTATAGTGATGAAAATTTTAAATCAACTATGCTTTTATGTCGGTTTTTGAGTACTAAGTCCTTCTTCCGTGTTATAGGTAAAGGGAAAAACTTTCTAAAATCTAGGCTGGCACAGGTAAATGCCTTATGTACAAAACAGGCTGACTACACATATGTTAAGAAGAAAAATCTGCTTTGTTTCATTTAGTTCTCTTTCTGCTCTGTTTTCCAGCTTTCTACTTTGTTGCCTTGTTTTTGAAGTCTCTGATAAATGTAGCAGGAGCCTGGCAATGTTACTTTGATTTCCACACTCAAAAGCTGTTACGCAAAGCAACTTTGCATGGTCTTAGCCCAGATATAAAAGATGGAGACAAAAATAAGACAGCAGTTTTTTGGTCACCCTATACAGATGATCACCACTGCCACGTCAGCATATGCCAAAGGTCGGTGTTGGTCTCTCTTCCCAAGTAACAAACGAAAGGATGACAGGAAACAGCCTCAAGTTGTGCCAGGGGAGATTTAGGTTGGATACTAGGAAAAATTTCTTCACTGAAAGGGTTGCCAGGCTGCCCAGGGAAGCAGTTGAATCACCATCCCTGGAGGTATTTAAAAGGCATGCAGACGTGGCACTTGGGGATATGGTTTAGTGGTGGACTTGGCAGTGCCAGGTTAAGTTGGACTCCACGATGTTAAGGGTCTTTTCCATCGTAATTGGTGGAAAATCATTACAAACGTGGCTCACTGAAAATCCTTCATGCTAGACAGATACACTGCCTTTCATGTAAAGTATCATACACATACACGATCCTTTTTTCTTAATTTATGTTTTTTTAATTTTTAATTTTTCTTAATGTATAACCAGGCAAGGTAAATTGGAAGTAATACATCCTTGATTACAGGCTGGGCTCGCAGATGATCATCCGTGAGCCAGATGGAAGAAACTCCCCTTTTTCTATTCGAGGTTTAGGTCTTACAAATTTAAAGAAACAGAGAACTGCAGTTCTGTCAAAACAAATATACAAAGCATAGGTTTCTGAAGAAAGCTGAGCACAGATGGTAAAAGGGACTGACTACTACACTTCCCTACGCTTTCTGAGAGCTGGATTCCAGTTGAGATTATCAGTTACACACCACCAACGAACTAACAGTCTGAAACTGCTTTTCCTAGTACATACCTGTGTGTTCATACTTATGTCTCAATAATGAGGAGCTCTTCTGGAATATTTTGTCACATAGATCACATGCATACATCCCATTTTCTGTCTTTCTCATCTTTTTCTTTGGGGGTGTTGAATCAGAATCATTTTGATCTTCTACATTCGATACTCCTTCTGAGCTAGTGTCTTGCCTTTCATCCTTAAAAAAATTACAAAAAAGATTGAGTTCAGTTAAAAAAAATGCACTAACGCAGCACACAGTTTATAAAATGTAAGCTGAAGTTGCACTGTTATTCTCATTCAGTTCCGTAAACAGCCGAACAAAATTGTTTAGGCTTCAATAGTCAAAAAATATCTTTCACTGCGTCACTCTGCTTTGCAGTCCCCGCCACCATACGGATGCAGAATTCTCACTGGGACTGACTAATCACATCCCAATCTGAGTGTTGGCCAGGTCTAAGCTACACTGACACATCATGTTTTAGGGCCTATAAAAAATGCAATATTAGGAAGGAAAGTAAGATTACACACCTATAAAGTACCTCAGGAAATTGGAAGAGCAGATTCAATATCTAACTGCATTTTTCAACTAATGTTTGCCACCCACATTTTGCCACCTCGCAGATTTTGTGGAAGTTAAGACCGTATTTTTTGATGAAGTTTTCACAAAAAGCTATTTAAATTACCATTTGGATTTACATATTTGACTACCCTCTTCTTCATAAAACCACCACAAATACTACTTAACCCAAAATCTGGGGGACTTCAAAAGTTTCATTAATAAGAAGTTTAAAAAAATATCCTAAGTGTTGCCTATTTCTAAGCACTTCAAGTGCTGAAGCTCATCTTTAAGAAGCCCAGTATTTTCTACCGGTATCGGTAGTTTCACTACACACAGAATTAATTTTACCATATATCGTCAGCTCTGAACATGAAAATGTACATGTTAGCTAGCTCAAACGCTGTCTGTCATAAACTTTAACATATAAACAACCTCATAACTCTTTAAGGCTCCTCAGTCTCTGGCAATACAGAAGCCTGCGTAAAATGCTAAACAGCCAATTTCTAAGCGTTAATGAGAAACTCTCAGTCTTCATGTAAGCTGCTTTTCTATTCTGCTCCATCCCCACCTCAACACGCACAGGTGTTGCTCAGGAGGATTGACTCCGATTAGATCACATCTGGATGTGCCCAGGGAGGAACAGGGCAGGATACAGGAATGGCAGGTGAAGAAGGTATCTGCCCGACTTTCAGTTGAGAATACTCCTGAGTTTTGCTTAAAGTGCCATTATGGTGTAGGATGAATTCAGCTACTCTGCAAGCCAAGAAAGCAGAGCAGCGTGAAGGGAGTAGCCAAAAGTTCCAGAGTTTACTCTCCAGATGCGGGGAAGGAGGAGATACAGAACCAGTAAGAAACCCAGGCCATGGCCTTGCTTTGCTTTCAGATCAGGAGCACTGAGCTGTCTTTAAAACACTGAGCACTAATGTCCTAGAAGACGCTTTGAATGACTGAATATGGTGAAGAACTGACTCGTCCACGCACAGAACATATAGTTTCTGTCAGTCTGGAACAGAAACAGTCAGTTTCTGTCAAGCTGCCTGAGCTAACTAGCTTTGCAGAGGACTTAACAGTAACATCTATCACCCATCAACAATAAAGCCGAATAAACCTGATAGCTTATATTTACATTTTTATTTAATTTATCTTGACAGTTTTCTGTCAGTTCAGCATGGATACAGAATGAACACATCACACACCACATACAGGAATACAGGGACCGAAGTACCTGATTTCCACTGGCTTGGGTCTGTTTTGGTGGTGTTTCTTGAACTGCAGGACTAACTGTAGTAGAATATGTATAAGCCACCTGTGGAATCAAAATGGTTTGCTTATTGGCAGCGAGAGCTCTCAAGCATGGAACACTGTTCTGGTCAGCAATGGCAACAATTGTAGGTAACTGGGCAGTGACTGTAGGTATAGCAATATTTATGGGATTGGCACTTGGTGGGATTACATTTACAATAGGATCAGAGTCTGTAATACTGTTGTCCTTTTGTGGTTCTTTTTTTGCACAAGTTAAGTTCAAAGGTTCTTCTTGGACAGAATAAACACTGTTCTGGTAAACACTAGTTATGGTAGATCTTTCCAATAGTTCTCCATGTTGCTTTGGTAGCGAAAGGTCAAGAGGTTCAATTTGTGGCTCTTCTTGTACGCCCTCTGCTGTGTACGTATAACCCTGTGAATTTCGTGATGAAGAAAGGTTTAGTGGCGATGGGGATGGCGTGCTACTGCGTGAACCATTCAGAGTTGATCCCCCTGGTAAAGTCTGAGATTTTGTTGTACTGACAGGATTTTGTGAGTTATTTGTGCTGTTCTGGGGTTTGCTTACGTTTGTAGTTGCTGTTTGCTCATCGTTATCTGTGGGACTGCTTAATTTAACTTGTTCAGGAGAAGATGGTCCAGAAGACTGCACAGAAATTTGTCCAGCTTGCATTTTTTCAAACCACTTTTTTACCACATCCAGTGGTAGGTTTACTGAATCGGCTATTTTTGAAAGCTCTTCTGCGCTTGGTTGTGCATTTAATGCATAATATGCTTTTAGGAGCGATAAAAGGTTCTTTAAAGGTGGCTGACCAGGAGATAAGTTGTTCTCCCCAGTTTCTGATAGGACAGGGGAGTCAGGCTTCTCAGCTTCTGTTCCACTGGGCTGAGGAAGCTGAGGAGGATTTTTCGTATCATAGTGCTTTAATTCTTGAAGTGCATTAAGATCTCCTGGACAGTCATCACAAAGAAGACAAGTGCTATCATTGGTCTCTCCTTCAAAGTTCTTATCTTTCTCAGACTTCACTGTAAGATCTTCTGGCAGTTTTTCATTTTTGCAACTATTTGTAGGAACAGAGTTTTCTTTTTTTAGATTTTGCGGAACAACCTGAAGTTGACTTGGCTGCTCCAAGCTGTAGTTGATGATAATTTTGGTTGTCCCATCTTGGTCAACCAAAGGAAGACTGATAGCTGAAATGAGGGAATGGCCAGCTTGTTGTATAGATGCATTGTTGATTGTTTCTTGCTCTTTGGATGCAAGATTAGCATGATTGTTTTCCAATACTTGCCTTATTACATTACCATCCACTGCCACTTTAAGTACATTTTGAATGTCACTTAAGTTGATGCTTATGGGAGACACCAGACCTACTGTTGGTAGAACAACAGCTTGCACCACACCCTGAGGAGAACTGGTTGCCTGCAATGGGCTACCACCACTAAAAACCCCATTCTGCA
The DNA here is from genome assembly GCF_023634155.1 of Falco peregrinus. Classification (NCBI taxonomy): domain Eukaryota; kingdom Metazoa; phylum Chordata; class Aves; order Falconiformes; family Falconidae; genus Falco; species Falco peregrinus. Next base: position 48,436,001 of record NC_073725.1, on the reverse strand, counting down.
AAGGGGTCGAACAATTAATTCCTGAAGCAACCACTATGGGCTTGAATTCATAATCCACAGGTTCAGTTTTAATTTGGTTAACAGGAAGTTGCTCTTGCAAGGGTTTATTTTCTATCTTTTGTCGTATCTGTGGTCTTGCTGGGCTACCTGGTGATGCAGAAAGGGAAGGGGACGAGCACTGAGACGTCTTGAGCCCTGACCGGGCTCGACCATTCACGGGCATCAAACCAATACACTTCTTACTGCTTATGTGTGAACTGTATGAACCAGAATGGGAAAAACGTTTCTTGCAGTTTGGGCACTCATATGGCTTCTCTCCTAAAGATAAAAAAGAAGAAAAAAGAAGGCATATGCAACAGTTTACTAGGTTACAATGTACCTTCATCAAGCAAAGTAACTAGAAAAAACCACATCAAAATGACCTTTCAAAGAATTCTAGGGAAAAAAAAGTATCTTACATAGTGAATTCAACAGTGAGAGTAATTATGTAATCTATAGCTCTGATCCTAGGGTCCTTTAATAAGTTTGTGATCTACTAGCAGACACAGGATGGAGCCCATGTGATCACAATATGTTCCAGTATTTCCCAGTAAATTATAGCATAAATAAACCTATTTGATACTTGCAGATTTCATTAAACTTCATTGAAGTAGTACCACTACTAACTTCAGAATGAAAAAATAGCGTAAGCTACTTCAGAATGGAAAAAAATCAGAATTTGATTAACTAAATAGAACATGCCATAAATGCTATGCACATATTATTGCGGCAAACTCAAATACAGTATATTCATATCTTCCTACAATACTCATCAGCTGAAAACCAGGCGAAGTTTAAGTAAAGGGAAACCAGACACATGTAGAATATAGATGTATATTTGCCTTCAGAGATGAATGTCAAGTTATATTGCCAGGAAGAGGCACACAGCTATGCAATCATTACACCACTAGTAAGAGCTGGCTTTTCAGGGCAGCCGTGCTACAGAGGAAAAGGAAAGAGCTGAAACAGTTGGCCGGCTTCAGATTGAAAAGTACATTGACAGAGGCTTTCCCATTTACAGGCACAGCGCCACTACACTCTGGAAATGAAATCAAGATGGTGTTTGCTGAGGGAGGACTTCTATGTTAGGTGCACACTTCATTGCTATTATCATGGCTGAGCAACTGATAAGAAAGGAAAAGGTGGCCTAAAAACTTGTTTTCAGACTTTCTGTCAATGGGTAAATCTGGGTTGAAGACAGATATTGAGAATATCTTTAGAGTGAGCACATTTAACTTATATTATTATATATTGAATTTCTTATAAATTGGAACTTTTCTTATAAACTGAAACTGTTGTGGCAGTATAGCACAACCTGTGCCCTGAAGCTACTTTAATGCAACTCGTCTTGAATGATGACAATCACAGCCACAGTAAGAAGCATGGTTCTTCTGTCCCACAAGTGAAAAAGGAGCAGAAGGATGCCCCCATTTCTTCTGCCACAAGTGAAATTTTCTTTAACTGTCTGAGCTTAAGCTGCAACTGTAAATCCTCTTGAGTTATTCTGCACATTTCCCGCAAACAGCTGAAGGCTGCAGTCTGTGCTTACAGAGTCCCAGAGGGGGAAAAAAAAGGGAAACTCTAGTATTTTAAACTTCGACTTACAAGACTGGTATCACATCAAAGTTATAAAGAGTAGAAATGGCAACATTATTACACAATTCAATGCTTGGTTTATTTACCACTGTGGATTCGTAGGTGCTCCTTTAGGTGATGTTTATATTTAAAAGCTTTTCCACATTCAGTGCACTTGAATTTTCGATTACCACTGGACTGCGTCACATGTCTCTGTAAGAAAGAATTAATAATTATTGCACAGGACAGCATGTTAGAAAAATAGCTTGTATTTTCACATCATAACAGAGAAAACACAATAGAATACTGAAAAGATTTAATCATAATTTTAAGAGACTGAAGGTGGTATGTGTTATACATGAAAAAGAAACAAATTACAAGTCAGGTTAAAACTGAGCCATATGTATCTTCTGAATAAATGTGGTACAGTAAAAAAAGAACAACCCAAACCAAACCCCAAAATATATTTGCCCCATCTCCTATCTCCAGATGAAGCTTGCACTAACATGTTTTGTGAGTAAGAAGTTCCAAGATGCATGCTAATTCTATTTGTGAAAGCAAAAAAACCAAGAAAACCCCCAAACTCACCACCCACAGAATATGTCACGCAGGACAGAGAAACATTAAAGCGTATGAAAGCCTGTTTAAAGTTTAATCAGTTGACTTGATTTTTCCATTTACAGGCTTCCAGCGCTTACTGTTGGCTTTGAATTTCTTTAAGTAATGACGCCACAGGATTGCTCAAGACAAGATGGCTCAGTGACAACAAAGGCACTCTCAGGCACAAATAAGTCTCAAAGTAAATGCAAAAACCTAAATTAAAACAAATAATAATATGGAGGGATTTCCCCAAGTACACAACATCAAACCTCTTCACTATTTGCATTGAAACTCTGTGGTTATTTTTGTTATATTTTGCCTCGTGAGAGCATTTACTGTTAAGCTCCAAGTTCTTTTTAATTTACCTGTATGTTATACTAGTCTTAATAAAGCAAAACTATGAAGAAAGACATGTAAATATATGTTGTATATATGTGATATTTATATGCAAGATGGATAATTTTATCACAAACCGTATAAATCTCTGAATGTGTATTTTTGAAGACAAAAATTACATACATTTTAGAAGTTGGAGCAGCTTAACTGCCAACATGAAGTGGAGTAATTAGGTTTTTTTCTGTTCAAATTGTCTATTTAAAAAAAACAGCGGGTCCTTTCTAAGTAGAACTCACTCTGCAAAACGACACCCTACCACCATTTGGATGCAGCTGCAGATTTTTGGTAACCGGGGCAAGTATTTTCATAAACTCATTAATAGAGCTATTCATGTAGTCTGAGGAAACAGCCTGCATATGGGCAGCCACCACGACCTGGCTGGCGTGCCTTGACCTCCCCTGGTGTGAAACCGTGGCGGGGAGCTCCTACACCTAGTTCTGGTCTGCTGCGGTTGGCAGCGCTGGGAGCAGACGCTCAGCCAGTGCTGAGGCTATTCCCCAAGTACCGACAGGGCAGCGGGGGCTGAGATCTGCGCTGGAGAAGCAGTGACAAATAAAAAGGCAGGATGATGTTCCTGTTCTGTTTTACACCTTTAGATCTGAAGAACCCACAGCCGTGCAGTTTGCTGGATGAAAGTCTGACAACTCTGCTATGAGATATGCTGTCCAAATTATCAACCCTCCCCGTTCTACACCCTGTTCTCCTGTACACAGATGCTAACAGAAGACAAACTGAAACAAGATAATCTAAATTGCTTCCAAGCACTCTAATTTGACAGTTCCCTTGGGATAAGCACTGGGTTAAGCTGCAGTTTTTACCTCCCAGCATATACGGCTCCCACCCTCCTGGGGGTGGGCTCCTTCCCACCTCCTCCCAGGCTCTGCAGTGAGGTCTCCACTCTGATTTATCCTGATTAGCACTTGACCCTTACTCCTGGGTTTGTCGGCTGTCTTTTGCTAGTCCAAACGGCTTTTCAGCTTTGTTTAACTAAGTCCCTTGAAGATGATGTTCTAGATGATTGTGCCTGACTTGCTGCATTTCACTTTAATGATCCAACTTCACTGAGTCTAGAGGACCGTGTCAGGATTTACTTAAGCCTGCAGAGAATCAGTTACTACTGTTTGACTTGAGATTATACAAGTTAAAGGATCTCAGCATACATACAGCTACTGCAGATGCTGAACTACATAAATATTCATACTAAATACTAGTGCATGTATTCAGTCTGTCAGAAATGTTTCTGTTCCAGTCTTTAAAATGCAATGTTCTGCCTCCAAGGCATGGAAGCCCACATTTCTCTTACCAAATTTTTAACGCATTTTCCTGTTTTCCTGGTCATAGCTATAAGCTGCTTTGACCTTTCTGCTAGGCACTGTTCCCATCTATTTTGCCTTACCTTCTTATAGTTGTAATTCCTTATTCAACTTTCTTGCTGTCTGTCCTACACTTTTCTTTTTCCCAAATCTGGGGCATCCTCAGAGTTACTCTCCAGGATCTTCTTTAAAACTGAGAAAACCATAGCTCTTTCCTAAAGTACCATCCTTGATAGTCTTTCACCATCATTTTCTTAGTTTCCCCCCCTTTCAGTACTGTTAAACTGACGACTTTTTTTTTTTTTTTCCCCTCTAACGTGCAATATATATTTTTAAGGCACTGTGCATAACTGCTGTTTTATGCTCATTAAAGAATTAACCACAGCATTCAAAAAATATTCCTCCGCGTTCCTTTAAGGACTGAAAGAAGAAACATCAGCATTAAAGTCTGTAACTAGCTACATATACATCCCTACATCAAGTATTTACTGTGCTTAGGACTAAAGTCCACCCTTTCATACCAGAGAACCAAAAGTAATTAATGGGAGTCCTCAAAAGTTATTTGGAAGATGGGAATTACAGGTACATCGGGATTTTTTTTCACAGTTTGACCATGGTCTTCAAGAACTGCCGTTTCTCAGCAGTGTCCACGGCAATATGAAATTTTAACAGACTACCTATGGGTGCTTTGTAAATTGATAAGAAGAAAAATAAAACAAATATAAGAAGAACTTTTTCATACTTCAAAAGCTTTTTTGGTGCTTCACATGCGTAAGCAGATGATACATATGCAGCATCGCCTCCTACCAACCATTAGTAGTGTAGAAGCAGCCAGGGGAGCCATGAGGGACAACAGGGATGGGGAGGAGGGATGGATGAAGGAGAAGGTGTAGGATGGCTTTCAGCTCTCTGCTGGAGCAGAGGTAGCTGCAGTTTGGCGTATTTCCCCCTTCCTCAGAGGGAGGCACAGTGCGCACATACCTTCAGTACACTAGACATTACCTTTGCTCATTGCTTTCCAGTACAGACCAATTACACAATAGTCACATGCTGGACATCAACCAGCTAACAAAGTTATCCAAATAATCTACTTTCAGCTGAAGTTCTTTAAGAATAAGATATTAAGTTTGGAATATGCAGCTGTTTAAGATCCACAACCAGGAGGTTTATACTTTACTATGGAAAAAAAAATTTCCATTACAGAAATGATGCAACCATGTACATGCACATGAAGCCAATTTAGAAGACATGACAACTCTGTGACAATAACATAAACAAATACACATTTCAAATTCACTAAGTATCTAAACTATTGCAGTTTTGATTCTGGCTATGGCTCTAGAGAAAAAAACACACTAAATGGGTATAATACCGAGTTCCAGGTACTTCACAGAAACAACATTTATCAAATGCAATTGGGCCTTCAAAAGTATAAACCCATTCAAATATATCTGCAGGAATACAATTTAAGCTTCTCTTCGTAGCAATTCTTCTGAGATTGTTTACTTGCTTGGTATTTTCATCTTTTCATTCAAACTACATGCAAATATGGGAAAGGCTTCTCGCCCCTCCAGCTACTTTATTCTTCTGCTGCTCTTAGGCTTCTAGTGGGAAAAACTGAAAATAAATGTGATAGCTCACAAAAAAGCATTAGACAAAAAGCATTCATAAGTTTTATAGTTAGAAATATAAGATGTATATAAGACAATAGTAACTTTAAAGTGAAAGCCAAGCCAATAAGAGAGCAAGACAGAAATGAATTGTTCATGGGAAACGTATTTTTGAATAAACAAGAACTGCCATGCCAGAATACGCTGGCGAGGTTATTCCAGACCCCGTGAGACAGTAAAATCCCGCAGCAGGATGGCCGACAGTTCTTGTAGCAGTTTTTCTTATTTAATTTACCTGTGGATATAAACATTCAGGTTTAAAAATGTGTAATGAATTTTTAAGCCATTAAAATTTTTAGCCTTAGTGATGCTTTGTAGAATGGAGGTTAATACTTAATGTGTAAAAAAGCTTCTACTTTACTCTGTGTTACAGCCTTTCAGTTTAACGCAAGATCTGTTGGTTTGGAGTTGCAAGAAATATTGAAGTACCTTTCCCTTTCATTTCCATTCTTTTCACTTTTCACTTTTTTGCATCTTTCTGTGATGTTTCTCTCCTGTTGCCTCTCTGGAGTGTATCAATCTTTTTAGCTTTCTCCTCCGAAGGCAACATCTCCAAGCCTCCCTCTATAACCTGGTGGTGGAAAATCTGTATCTTTTTTCCTTGGATAATTCCTGACTGTTTCAGTGAGTTTCAGTTGGTTCCTGAGCCTCAGAGTGCCTGTGATAAGCTATGGAAGCATGTACTTGTGGATGAATGATAGGAAATTGTGGGGATAAAGGAAGAAAAGAAAAAGAGAGAGTGGAACAGAATCTCAGGACCTCCACGAGATGGCTGACTCATGGAAGGTGTTTCAGGGAACCACACCCTCAGGTAAGCCCATGAATCAGAGAAAACAAGCTAAGAGTATCTTTAGCCCTTTTTGTTGCTTAATTTAGTACTGAAACACTGTATTTTATGCACAAATTATTGGTATATTGTCTTATAGCATGGATTGCATTTAAAAACTGTATCAGTTCAAGCAAATGAATCAACACTATGGTTTGTTTCTTCAGGGCAAAAATGGGTGCAGTAAATTTTGAATTAGCTAAACAGGATTCATGAAAGAAAAATGTGTTTCAGTGAACATCACAAAACACTTGAGACTAGATTCGATTCACAATTTTTATGTAATGTTAGCTAATGAACAGATAAAACCTAATTACCTATAAATGCAATAAAGAGCTTCTGAAAATTAAAATTTAAACCTAACCACATTGCCCGATGAATGAAAACATAGGAACTCAGATCTCATTCTTTGACAGCTACGGAAAAAGTCTGACTTCAGGCAGCAAGTTTAAGTCCATGCTCCGGGACTGGGACTTCAGCACGTAGATAACTGGATGTGAACAGCTTACTTGCTCTGTACATTTTTGCCCACATAACAAATCACAGTGCTGTTACAGAGCATTCAATTCAAATGCCACTTACTTGATCTCTTCCTGATTTGTGTGATGTCATGTGGCGATCGAGCTGCGTTCTGTACGCAAATGTATAACTGCACAAGGAGCAACTGAAGTTATCTTCATTTTTTTCATGGCGATATTTAATGTGTTCCTTCAGAGAGGTAAAACGCTTGTACCCTCGATCACAATATGGGCAAGTAAGCAGTTGGGAAAATGCATCGGGTGTTCCTACACAGGAGAGACAACACACCATATTAAATAAATATACCTTCCAAACTTATTACCATCAACAAAGGTGCTTTACGTATATATATATGTTACTGTAAGAAAAAATGCGGCTGCTAGAAGCTCCATCTCATTTAGAAAAGGACAAATGATAACTGCCCCCCCCCTCCCCCAGGTATTACATTACTACAGTATGGTATGGTTGCCCCAGTGTACACTGGAGAGAGCTGGCACAATATGATCACCTATAACCACACCTCCCAGTGAGCCTGCTGGACTTCCCAATACAGCACTACAGCTTCTGTTTAAAAAGTGGTCTGAAAATTGTGAAACATCATTTAAGATCTAGTAATCTTTGTAAATCTGGTTAGCTCAATCACAGACAACCCTCAAATCCTGTTTACAAATTTAAGTCTATCATTGAGACATCTAATAGTCATCCTGTTTGCAGCTCCTAAAGGAATAAATAATATTTGCAAGCTGCAGAGAATACTTTTTTCTTTCTCTTTCCCTAACACAGAATTGTAAGTGAAAAGAGAACTGAAAAAAAAAAGTTATTAGAAACATGGTTTATAATTCTTATACCTGGACCTGTTGGAGGTCCAGAGGAGGGCCACAAAAATGATCAGAGGGGTGCAGCACCTCCCCTACGAGGGAAGGCTGAGAGAGTCGGGGCTGTTGTGGCCTTCCAGTGTACCTAAAGGGGTGTATCTTACAAGAAAGATGGGGACAAACCTTTTGGCGGGGCCTGTAGCAACAGGACAAGGGTTAATGGTTTTAAACTAAAAGAGGGTGGATACAAATAGATTAGGAAGACATTTTTTACAATGAGGGTGGTGAAACACTGGACCAGGTTGCCCAGAGAGGTGGTAGATGCTCCATTCCTAGAAACATTCAAGGTCAGGTTGGACGGGGCTTTGAGCATCCTCATCTATTTGAAGCTGTCCCTGCTCATTGCAGGGGGGCTGGACTAGATGAGCTTTAAAGGTCCTTTCCAACCCACACCGTTCTATGATTGTATGATACACAGACATGTACCTGTTAGCAGGACATACTGTCTGCAGGACAGAAAGGAGAGAGGACACACTGAGTGAGAGAAAGAAGAGAGATCAAATGTGAGGCTGTAAATACGATTCTAATGTGATCTATGGAATCTGTTCTGCTGGCTTTCATGAAGTTGCTTCTGTATCAGTACAGGAGAAGTGAAATCAGATTTCACAAGTCTGTTTCTGAGAAGTCACCATTTATGGACTTCTAACTCCATGTCTTCTTATCAGCATATATCTATCCTCCATATACAGTAACTTATTCTATCCTTGAAAAATTAATTTTCTAAAGGATCAAAACCGCCACTTCCTTTACGAATTGACAAAAGTGTGCTTTTTTGCACATGCAAAAATGCAGGTTTTGCTGTATTTAATTGAACTATGAATTTCTAAGGTGTGACCAATAACCACGCTACTCTTCCATGCTTCAAGGGAAATGGGTTGGAAATTTTGCAAGGATGCTCCTATGCCCTGTGCTGAGCGAAAGCAGGAGAGGAAGCTGGAAGGCCTCTTTTATGCTCTGAAGCATGAGGGGGAAATTTGTACACACTGTCGTTTGAAGTTGCAGTACTATAAGCATTATTAATACTCACAAAATTAATCAGTACTTTAGAAAGTACTTCTGAATTATTTATGTTCATGACCTCTTACAGCAGTTATCACCATAGATTTATTATGTGCTTTGTGAAGTAGCAATTCATTCTGTTTGTGTGGAATTCACTAACTTTATTTTTACTGAACATGCCATTCCCCTTTCAACAATAAAAAGGAAGAGTCAAACCAGTTTTCATCATTACTAAACCCCAACACCTTCTCTGTCATATAGCTTCTTTTACAATTGTTATGGTAACAGGCAAAGTAACACTTATATTGCACTGGGTTTTGTGTTCTACCCATTTCTGATTTTCTTGGGAGTAGTCAGGTCGTCCAAAAATGAACCTATCCCCACATGAGCAGATACAGAACGCTTCCCTTTAATTATCTTTTTTCCATCAAAAATTCAATTCACCTGACACAAAGAATACTCCATTTCAGCACAAATACGACTCAGTGGAAATGTCAGAAGCACATTAACTTAAATTCTGTTTCCACTGAAGCAAACAGCAAAATGGCAATGGTTTCCCAAAGCCACTAAAGATTCTAATTCTGTCACTTCTCTTGGTTTGGCAGCACGTGTCTTTAGCAAATAACATTATATTTTTGGCATTTTCTGTTATAAATGATTAAAACACTGAACATTATTTCTCAGCATTGTGAATTTCAGAATATTTCCCTGTGAACTTACTGAGCAAGGCCCAATTTATATTATTAATACAAATGTGTAATTTTAATAATTACAAGGAAATCATACTGCAAGGCTATAAAACTAATCTGACAATCTGTGCCACTGCAAGCACAGATTAAAATCTTAATTGAATTGTAATTTTTCAGATGGTACTGTTGAGCATGTATCTTACTTAAATTTTGCAAAACTTGTAAAGTAAGCCACAAAATATTAGTAACTCATGTCCTATTTCTGTATATAAATAGGCATGTACACAGTTTAAAATACTCAACTATTTTAATTTACTTATTTTTTTTCTACAATCTCTGGAAGAGAATAACAAAATTGTTAGCATTACCCCTTTCACTCCTCTCCCTCTGACCCGAGTACAGTAATAACAGCTACTGTAAGATTTTTTTTCAATTATGTACATTTTTTTAAATGACTGGAACACAACTCCTAACCGTTTACGTAGAATGTTACTTCATTGTGAAAAATCTTTAATAAAGGAATACAATCTAGTTGGAACTGCAGTTGTCACAGGTTATGAAAGCTGAACATTTCAGATAGCAGCACAGAATGCAAACTCAGAGTCTGAACAGGTTTTGCCTTCAAATATTTCATGATGAAGATGCCTTCAGTGTTTCATGAAGAAATGAACAAAGTATGACTTCTCATCTCACTCAGAAAAACACCTTAAGCATGAAACTTCCTTAGAGAAAAAAAGACATCTACTTAAAAATAAGAACAGGTAATTATTTTTTCACGCAAACATTTTCACGTAAAAAGTTTCTTTTTACTTCACTGCTGTCTTTTCAGGAAAAAAAACCCCGAAGTCCATCATAGACCAGCTACCTAAGAAAGGAACTCCTATTTAATAGAACCTTTCAGGTATTTTGTTTAGAAATACAGAAAGAAAGTTATTCTTACATAAAACCGCACTATCTTGCTTCGCTCCCATTATATTTAATGTTTATTCTGTTCTTTCATGCAATGCTACCGAATGGATTTATGAAAACTTGAATTTTTATTTCCAGTTACTTGAGATTACCATTTAGGTACATATACAACTGAACCGCACTGCATCTCTTGTTGCACAAAATCAAGTAGAAATGTTTTTTGCATGATAATCACATCCTCTTAAAACTATTTAATGAAGATTCCCCCGGCCCCAATTTATACATGTATGCATTGTTGACTTCCGAAATACGACAGCACTTTTTGGTCAAATAGTACCATTTATTTCATAACAACAGAGCTGGTGACATATTTACCATTTTCATCCTGACCACTAGCTTCTGGTGTGCCTTGTCTCTGGTCCTCCTCAGGTGCTTCAGGGTAGATAACAGCTGTATCTTCTTGTTGAAGGAATTCTTCAACATTAGGGTCATGGTTTTGTTCATTTTCTGCATCAGAATCACATTCATCTTCTTTTACTAAGAGGGGAAAAACAAGATACAGGATATGAAATGAAGACTGTAAAGAACATAAATGAGATTCACACTGCCAAATCACCTTCTATCCAAGGATTTCAAAACTCTTTACAGTTATTAGCATAGGTCAAGCCCTTTAAGATGCAGGAATACAGCAAGTTTTAAAACAGAGAACAAGTGGCATAATGACATTTAAAAATTCGACTAAACCCACAGTTTGCCTCTCCAACTCAGTACATATTCATCATTTTAGATTAAGTTGTTCCCCTCAACTTCCCTAAAAATCTTAAACACAACATTAATTATGATTTAGCCATAGTAGTTTGAAGGGCATTTTACCATCTTGGCTCCTATGTTTGCAAAAGTAAACTTGTCTTCAAGACATCATTGTAAATGTTATATAAGGCCTGTTCATTAGCACAAGTCCAAAAGATATTTAAACTCTGAATAGCAAGTTGGCCAGCTGAAATGCAGCGAACCGGAACTGTGAGTGGCTTTTTCTCCAGTGTTGGAAAAGGCTATCAAAAATTTTTCAGATATAGTTAACGTCCTTCAACATTTCCTGGTTTAAAACTTAAGAAAACAATCAATGAGTAACTCTATTTCAAAGTTAACAAACAATAAATTATTTTACTTATTGTTTGTATGATAAATATTTGCTACCATGTATTTGCCTAAATACGTTGTTCATAGTTTATTTTTACCATGGTGGAACATTCTGTGAGAGCTCTGCCTGCGGCACACTAAATCATGACAGATCTCCTCTACTATTAATAATGTGAGGTATATTTTTAATAGGAAGGAGAAGTTTTATGACTCATCTCTCAGTGTGAAGTCACATACTCAATTTACAATTTGACACAATCATTTTATGACATGAGGCAGTCTCTCACATATAGACTGCAATGCTATACACAATGCAGTTCTCCATACTTGTTTGGCTTTCCAGTAACTAAAAAGAACGTGTGAAGCAACAGTTTTAAACTTATCAATGTTTAATTATTTCCTTTTTTTTTTTTCTAAATGAGGCTTGCCCTCATATTATGGAACTATTTAGTGTTGAGGGCATTTAAAAAAAAAAGTATAAAAACCTTTTAAAAAGCTGTACGGGCTATATGTTAAGTTTCTTGTCAACCAGAGAAATAACAAAATAACAGAGCATCTGGTTTTGTCTGGTACTGTGATGGAAGTATATATTTTATTTTGCCTTCTGTACAGAGGAGTTGATAATAAGATACAGTATTAGCTTAAGTTTATTTTAGTATGTTACTTATTAGTTTTAAACACTATCTATTGACCTCTACTTCTATTCTATACAATTACACTTAAGATCAGCACTATTACTTGTTTTGCTCTTAGGAGACAAGGTGCTCCAGCAGTCAGCCCCCGCACAGGACTGCTCCGTGTCACTGCTCAGCTGCACCTCTGGAACCAGGACACCCGAAAGGAGACCAGACTGTTCCTCCCCAGCTAAAACACTGTTTACAATTTAGGACCTCTAGCGTGGAAAAGCGATGCATTATATAAAGAGAGGTGGAAGAATTTCAAAGACTTCAGAAGGATACTCACCTAGCCAAAATGCAATAGCACTTTATGAATAAGGGACTCAGATTAACAAAGAAATACCTGTACATCCAACTTCATCTGTCTGAGCTTCAGGCCCCAGGATTTCCTTTGTTTCTTTTCCAGCTGAAATAGTACATTTCACAAAAAGAAGAATGAATATTTAAAAAAAACCCAAAACAACCACCAAAACCCCAACACACACAACAATTTAATATACTTGAGTGATTTCTTCAGCAGTTTTTTCTATTTCTGTATTGTTTAGAAGAACTGCATTTAAACAAAATGTTCTTTCAAAAATATGGATTGTGCTATTTCAGCAGTGTGTAATCAATTGAACCACAAAGATATTCCATGGTTAAAGAACTGAAGTCTTAAAAGGAAGCACACTAAACACTAACCATTATTTGAAGAGAGGTAAAGACAGGGACAGTGTGTTTCTCCAGCAAACACAGTCAGCTACTTAAACAACTCTATCTGGAAATGAAGCTATCTGATACACTGGAATATTTTTTCCAGAAAAGAGTATCAGCCCCCCCACCCTCCCCTACATAAAACCACATTTACATTATTTTCATCAATTAGCCGTTTTGGGAAATGACTGATAATTTGCTGGTAATGCCTGCAAGCAGCTACCCAATGCGTTCTCTTTCTTGTAAACTGTCTAGAAAGCACTTACAGGCTCTGATTGCTTAAACAAACAAGGATTTTAAACGCATGCTCCCCACTTCAGATCAACTGTGCACTACAAAATCGTTTCACAAATCAATTCCTATATTCAGTATGAGTTTGCAGGTATCAGACACCTGTAGAACTATTGCTGTGGAGCTGACCTGCCTCCAAAGCTCCCCCAGCTCCTGCTGAGCTGCAGTGGTCAAGGATGCAGCCTGGAAGTTTTAAACACAACAGGCTGCTGGGTCAAATCAATACACGGCACAAGATGTTCCTAATTTATGTTTGTTGGGTAGCCTGGACTGGGAAGTTCTTACTGAAAAGGCCACTGCTGCCACTTCTGTCAGTACCTGGCTTATGGTAGGACTGTGTAGGAAAGCTATGTTGGTTGTTTTGCTCCGTTATCGGTAGTATGCTATGCTAATATATGTGAAATTAAAGTGTTCCTTGATCTGAAATGGCAACTGTTATACTTTTATTTACATTACTTCAGTGCAGGCAAAAATCCATTAGTTTGGCTAGTCAAAACTCCAGAACATTCCAGCTCTTTAATTACAGTAGAAGCCAATTTCTCCTTCATATGGAAAATGATATATTCTAGGAAAACTTTTAAATCTCAGATAATACCAGGTCTCTCAAAGGAAAAGACTGTTATTTCTGTCTACTTTATTAAAATCCCACAGACCAAATATATCTGCAGATAGTCACAAACAAGAAATATGCTTAGAAGTGAAGTGTAACTCTTAACTCGTGCTTTAATTTTGTCATCTAAAAAAAAAGCCCAAACAGGCTGTATTTTATCAGTCAATACTGGACTGTGAGATAATTATCTTTTTGGCTCATGATATCACAGACTTGGTTCAGAATCTGTAGGATGGATGACTGCATGCAACACAAATCTAAATCCAAAATTTAATTTTGTATCAACAATCATGAAGCAAACCCACTATTTTTCTTTAGAAAGGGTTTGTGATTTTTCTCCATTATGAAATAGGAAGAGGGGAATATCAGCAAGTTATTACTCATAGGAATTTAAATTACAGTGTCTCTAGAAAATTCCATTGGCTTCAGTACAAATAAAAGTTATGCCTCCCAAGGGAATGACAAGGAATTTATGGCCATAGAGATTAATCTCAGTGAAGTTAAAAACCTCTTAATATTAATAATCATGTACTGCCTCTTCCAAATATCTAAAAGTGACGTACAGGGAGGAGCCCCTTTTCCACAGGGGGTGATCTTCCCTAATGCGGTGGGAATAATTAATAATTTGAAAAATGTTAAGTAGAGCTCATTCTTTACAGCTATATATGGTCTACAAGGAAGGCGACTTTACAATCATGCCCTTAGAAGTCCAGTTACTACGCTGCAAATAGAGTTGCTGGGAAGCAACAGAAAGGGATGTGATGATGGGGACTTAAGACAGATCTTAAGACAGATCTGAAGACACTGTTCCACCGAGCAGAAGTCACAGCTCTGAATTCCAGAAGAAATTTGAGCTACCTGTTGAATGACCACTTAAATACAGGTCTCCATGAATAGCATCTAGGGCATGACTATCCGTCTTGGCATTACATCTGCACATACCAGATAATTGTAAAACACATTCTTGGACTTCTGTATCTCATCATTGCTTGTGAACAGCTGCGTAGAGATATGGTGGGACTTCCTAGGGTTAAATGCTAATGATTTTCACATTACAGGCAACAGTGTGCACCAGCAGCAATCACGCATGACACAAGCACTGTGTCACAGGCTGATGGTAGACATCTCTGCGTGGGTAAGATAACTGATCAAATTTAAACCAGTAGCAAAATGGAAACTTTGGTTCTAGACAGAAAGACAAACTTCACTGAAATTTCCACCACAGTCTTATCTTCAGAGAAGGGAATAAATTCCAAAGCCCATCAAAAGAATTTCTGATCTAAATTTGTTAGAGCTAGTTTTCTGACATGCATGTACAAAGCACTATTTACAGCTTACAGTACTGCCCGATTGTTTGCTTCAGTGAGTATAAACTTGATCAAAAAGATGCCACACTTTTTAGCCTTCCTCCCCAAAGAAATTAATACGAAATAGTGCAGCAACCTTCCTCAGCAACCCAGCACACTGAAAGAACATAATCCATCTTATAACACGTATGTGCAACCTAAAATTTTATGAGTTAAAGGAATTTTGGAGTACCAGGAAAAGCTTAAACATAAAACATAAATTAATTTTTAAAGTTTATTTCAAGGTCTTGACAATTTTATTGAATTTTCAATTTTTGAAAGTTATCTTAGTTCTAGGTCTGAGATCTCTACATTTGCCAAATACTTGTATTTAAACATAATATATAACAATGCTTTTTAGGCACATTACTATAATAAGTCAATAAATGTAACCTTTGCTGATTTTTTTTTCTTTTTTTAGATTACAGCATAGGTTTTACTTCAAAATAAATAAAAAAAAAATCAGAATATTCAGAATCATTTCACACGTGAATGCTGGCACACTGCCAACAACTTGTGCAGGATACTTGTGGTTCACTTTTTCAAACCATTATGACTGTTTCAGTTAAACCTCTTGAGATACACACCTTATATTTAAAACACCTGTTCCAAAGGTCTTTTAGAAATTCAGTTAGAATGACTGGAAATGGAAAGAAACTAATCTGATAAAGAAATGTTGTGTGTGTTGTTTCTATTCTTGGGCATTCGTGAACAGAATAAACGTGTAAAAAACTCATTCTGCCAAGTTCAGCTAAAACCAGGAACTTTCAGTACTACTTTACTGATGAAACACAACTTACTAAGACTGCTGTAGTGTATGTTTTCTAAAAATAATCGCCAGTCCTGAAGATGGTATTCGTGTTGCGTGGACACCACCCTCAGTACCTTTCCCTGTATAAGGGAGATCATGTATTCAATACCGCTCTCTCCGGATTTCTAGTGAGCAGCCAAGACTGATGATATGATTTTCAGGTCACGCGTTTCCTTCTAGGAAAGCTATAAAAAGTAAATAGTACTTTACTATTGTGAATCAAACCTCCACAAAACCTAATGTAGCCTTCATTTTTCTCTTGTAGTCATTGCCAGAAATTCAAACAACTTATTTCAAAAAAATCTTATCAAATAAACAACGCTCTGGAGTGCTACAAAAGAGGCTTCAGAACGCATAATTTTTATAGAAGAAATTTATGGTAGTTAATGCAAGCCTGTATGGCAAGTGTTTTTAATCTTTTGTCTGAAAGCCTGTCTTCGTCAGCGATGACCAAAGCAGAGAAAGCACTGCCTACATGGTGATTCTACAATCACAGTAGAATTTGCCTCAAATGCTTCATTTTAGCAAACAAATTTTAAAAGGTTAAAAATGGCACATTTGAAATAAGGAGTCAAAGAAGGTGCCATCACACGTCTAGAGCTCTGAAAAACCCCAGAAGTTTTTCCGAGGCAAGACAGATGTGTCACGTGTGACGTGTCGCAACCACCTGTAGGTACCTCTTCAGGAAACACTCAGCCCAAAGGGTCTTGACCCAGCACCTCTGTGAGCCAGCGCTCTTCTTCAATCCCTATTTCAGGGTTTCTACACATGTGCGTGAAGGGTTCAAGAAACTGTGCACACACAGCCCTGCAGTTCCTGATAGATATAGCTGCAACAGAGCAAAAATATTACAGGATAACTAAGAAAATCATCTACCTAATAATTTAGCTCCAGAATACTCATTTCCCTGCACAGCATATCTTGGCAATAGCAGCTATGTAAAAACAGGCTGAGTTGATGCTATTCTTTGAACTCTCAGCTGCTCTCTCTCAGCTGGATCGCAGTTAGGGACCATATGACTGCTTTCCATTTATTTAGACGTGAGGTCATGCAATTTGTCTTAAACCACCAGTTTTAACAAGGTGGATGCTAAAGAACTGCGGCTGGAGTTCAGACACAAACAAGGATATGCCAGAAAATATTCTGCATCTTTCAGGGGATTAAGGCCAAATTCTGCAATAAATTCCACTAATTTATGCATTTATCCCAATTTGGCTCAAATGGAAGCATGCTGTGTGATATTATGAAACTCAGTATCTGATTCCACAGTAAAAGGCCCATTTCCTGATGGCTTCACATTTTCAGCTCCTAAAGCTACTGCATAATATGTACAACATTTACCTCCTTCCAGTGTTTTCAAAATACAGATTCATTATGAGCAACATAGATTATTCTAAACCTAATAACTGGAAAAAAAGATTTCTGGCTATATTTTACATGGGAAAAGGCAGAAACAGCTCACAAGGAGAAATTTACATCTGAGTATCATTTTGTGTCATGGTTTTGGCTTATCACTTTCTCTCCAAGCTGAGCAAACCCTGAATTTTACTGGGAGCTTTGGCAGAGACCTGTCATGCAAAAAGATTGGGAAGCAATTGGGAAGCAAGTAACTATAGTCTCTGATCACCCTTGAGAAAGCTGCATCTACAGACCTGAACCTCCTGTTTAACAATGCCAACGGCATGAATGCACCTCTGAATCTGACTCAAATATTAAAGAATGAACGTAAAATATATTACAATAAATACATTAAAAAACCTTTTTTATTGCAAATATTACATGTTATCTCAATAACAAAGTGACCAAAAAAAGCCCTATCGAATCTTCATTTTAGAAACCTTTCTCTACATAGCATCATCAGTGAAAATGAACATACCTTCATCTTCCCAGCAACTGTTTGTACTCCCTTCTCTTTCACTGTTTTCTGGTAATACTGTATGGTCTGTTGGCAAGTCATCTTCTGGCACACTAGCATCACAGTCTGCTGCATCAGTTACACTTTCTTCTTCCACTATATGCAATTTATCTTCATCGTCTGAATCTGAGTTTGCTTCTACCACGTTATTATAATTGGTGACTGTGGACAGACAAAAAGCAAAATGCTGATCAATATACTCTTAATTTACAGCATGGAGGTCCAAAACTTTCAGTACTGTGGCCAGATGCTATATCTGGGGCCCCTCTGTGGAGTCACATTATTATCCCTTCTTTCCACATGGGGATGGCAGCGGCTTGTCAGCAACTTGGACATAACAGTGGCACACAAGGAGACAGCTGGCAGCTGCTGGGCTCCCACCACTGCTAGCAACCACAACAGCTCTCACTCCTGCACACCCAGTGTGAGGCTGCACAAGGAAAGGCAGCGGACAACTCCTGAGTTCTCTTCTGGGCCACACTGAAGCATCAAGCTTCCAACTGGATCGCTCCAATCTGGATGCCAGCATTACTGTATGTTTCCTTTAAGAATACTACAGCCTGGCCAATAGCCTGTGAAACACTTAATACTGATAACCAAAATTTTGTTACAGACAGATGTGTGTAACGAGGATAAGCTGTATGTATACAGCAATCAGTGGGGTACAGAAGGAACAAAACTATAGGGAAACAACTGGCACTGAAGATCAAGCGACCCCAGGCTGAGCACACGTAGCTCAGTCGCTCTTGCCCGGTCCCACGGAGCAAACGCTTGCCGGCAGCTCTGCACTCTCTCTGTGCTCACCCAGCCCATCTCGTGCCAGCTTTGCCTGTAACCGATGCCACTCCCATGCTCCAGGAATGTGAATCAAGGAGCAAAAAAATGGGAACATAAGGAGATCTGATTCAGAAGGCCTAAGGCTCCTGATCCAAACTAAAATGCTCTTGTAAAACCCTCATACCCAAAGATCACGCTAAAGACTCAGCAGGAAGAATAGTAAAAGAAAAATCCAGAGGTGACTTAGAAAGAAAATCTCGCATAACATTTCCCCAGCTACCATGAAAAGGTAATAACTCTTACTTTTTCAGCCTGGAGAACATATTGTGCGAGTCTTGTGAACAAAGGATTACATGATGATATATATGTTTCTGTCACATGGGAGCAGATTATTATTAAATAGTCTTCATAAGTAAGCAAGCACAAAAGATCAGCTACGGCCATTTCAATTTAAACTGTAAGGATTAAGTATTAAGAAAAAAATTACTTTCACAATCTGTTGAAATGTCTTGTTACTCACACTGAAGTTAAACTATTAAACATTTATATCTATATGTGTATTACTTCTTCACTGCCAAGTTTGAACTTACTGAAATGCTTCGAAATCCGGTTTAAGAAAAGAGAATAAATTTATCAATCAACAACTAACAAGAGTTGCCTTGGCTGCAGTACTCCTGCAGCGGCTATCAGGGTCACACCTGGGAGGCACATATGCATGTGCTACTTTGTGGTACCTGCATGCTGTCACTGTTAGCACATGAAAAGCCAGACTGATTCTTTCATGTGAAATCCTGCCTGTGAAGGTAGATAAATATCAAACTAGACTCCTGCTCTTCTGAAGTTAGCTTTTTTAAATTTATTTTCTTTTCCCAAGGTAAGTATTCTAGTCATTTAAAAATGCATTTAAGCAGGGAAAGTGAGTAAGATTATGAGCTGACAGGCTACTATCTCATGTTCTTCCAATTCAGGAGATAAACATCTCATCTAGAACATGCATAAGCATGACAAAAGAGCCTTTTGAATTTAAAACAATCATTCCATATTTCCATATTTTATACACACAGTCTTATTTGAAAAATGTAGTAATGCCCCACAATTTATGGTATTGACCTCTTCTAGGACAACAAATTTAGGCAGATTGCCTAGACGCTAGTGTCTGGTCCATTCCAATCAGTAAATTGATATTTACTTTATATTCTGTAACAGATTTTGCAAAGTAAAATAGGCACTGTAAGGGATGCTGTAACATTGTGTGAAAGAGAAGACCTACTTGTATTCCTTCACCAAAGCAGAAGAGATTTATTAATTCATTTGCCTGAGAAATGGTAAATGCAACTTTATAAAAAAAAGCGTAAGAACAGACATAAAACAGGAGGAAATGGAAAAATTATTTAGCCTGTTGTCTTAAGTGGTTTTTACAGTGATGCTTAGATGCAGAGGATTATTAATGTAAAACACCAACATATTCACCTTTGACACATGCAAAGGAGATCAGTAAGAGCATGGATCAAAATTTACAGGCATAAGTTCAGGCTTCAGTAACGTAGATAATGAAGACTTGATTTTTTAAAAATACATTTCCTGTTTAGTTTGGGAAATTTAGTAGAAACCCCTATATTAGATTTAGAGTAGCTTTTCTGGAAACCAAAAATACAATCAAAAAGTTTGTCCTGAAGAATTCCACTTAAGGAGAAGAAATATATCTTCTTTTCCTCATCATATATTTTATTTTAAATATAATCTAATAATTACGACTCTACCTTGAAACGTTTTCATACATTCTCACTACACTCACTCACATGCTAACTCTGCAAAACTTTAAAATTCCTCCTTCTCCATAAAAAGTGAGGAACAAACGATCTTTGGGATTTTGGCTCCTGCCACCAACGACTAGTTATCAACAAGGCAACACAACAAAATCAGCAAGAAATCTGGCTCTGATGTTCCTGTTTTCCTCTTATGAAGAGCTTTGGGGGAAATAAAGGGCTTGGCACATTTGGGATCGCCAGGCAACCCACACACCAACTGTAGCAGAAAGTCGAGCACTTAAAACAACAGAAAAGTCCATATTATCTGTATGTAACTCTAACTAAATTATTTAATGTTGTTTTCCCTCTACAGGATCCTTGACTCATCTGGTGCACTGATGGCAAACACACAGGAAATGCTCAGTTTCATGGAATGAACTGAGTATTTGTAGCATCCTGCCTCATTTTTTTCAGATTGCAAAGTGATTGCTCATTCTTTTTATCCCCATCAGCCAGCAGCATTCCCAAAGCCTCATTTACAGGATGTTAGCCAAAATGGGATTCCTCATTACATATAATATATCATATATTAGATAAGGCATTATATATGTATATACCACATATTATAGCTATATATTATACAATTATATGATTATATATATTATATATAATTTCCCTACATGACATTCAGCAGGAATGCTTCAAAACATATAATTAACTGAACTGCAGTAGGGTGACAGTTCCTCCGTTTCACAGAGAAGAAACTGTCTGCTTAAAAACCAGAGGATTCTTTTGGCAATCGTGGCACTGCCACGTCAGTGTAAGGCATTTTGGGCCTTACTTTTCAGAGGATTTTGCATTTATACAGCATTTTATATTTTCAAAGCACACCTGTGTTCATTTCAAAAGCAGCTGTGCTCAGAGCCCAGCTACCTCGGCCTGTGTACCACAGCAACTAGAAACACAGAGATCACCTCCAAAATAAGTGACCTTCCAGAACCACATAAAGCCTCCTTGAAACAGAGAGAATAAAATCCAGTCTTTCAGTGGAGCTTTCAAATGCCTTAGAGAGCACGCTTTGATTCCTGCAGCCCTTTACTTAAATTACTACACTTTCCAGCAATTAAGGCAAGGGTTCTGGAGGCAACAGCTTCCTTTAATAAACACCCCTGATTCATTCTCCGGTCACCATTCCTCCTGTGAAAAATATTATGTGATCACATAATTAAAGATCTTATCATTACGCATACATGCAAGGGACAAATTAAAACAGTTTGAACAATCTTCATTCTGACATTTTCCAACTTTTTTTGAATGCTCGACTTTCAAAGTCAAGTGTTTGATTTCAAAGAATGTAACGATCAATATTCTTTCATAGAAACGATGGTTAAAAAACAATGAAACTCTGTAATTGACTATATTTTTAGCCAATTCAAATTAAAACCCCATTACATGGTACCACACCGATGCCTGCATGGCTGCAAAGCTCAGCTTAGCAATGCAGTTCTGCTTCTGGTGCCCTAAAGACTAAGGGGTGGCAGTAGCAGGCTGCCATCTTCATTTGCTTCAGGCACGTTTTGGGTACGTGTTTCACAGCTCTTTGAAGACACTGAAGAAACCATGGAACTATGGCACCTGGCATCCAACTCCGGGGGTAGCCACCCTCCTCCAGTTCAATCCTAGAGCCAAATTTAGACCTTCCCTGTCCGCACATCACTTTAGGTGTTTTTTCTTCTTGTCCTTGATGTTTCCTCAGAACAGCCACCGCTGATAGAAGAGGACAACAAGCTCATGAGGCTCGCTTGATGCCTGGCACCACAGTAACTGCTGAAGTTGGGAGGCATAAATTTAATTAAACCTTTTTGGATAGAGATTGAAACACACTCAACACAAAAGCAGTATGTAGAGACTACTGCTTACAACCTCTGAAAGAAATTCAATTGAATATACATAAACTATGACTTCAAGGGGCTTCTAATTTGGCCAAATATCCCATGCAGAAAATAAAAAACACATGTAAAACCTCACTTAGAAGAACAGTTACAGCTTTCCAACGAAGTAACTACAAATACTTCAAACTTCAGTAATATTTACTTTTAGTTAACGTAATTTAAAAGTAGTGACTGCCTAAACTAAATAATTCAGGCTGGATCACAGGAAACTGGCACACACAGTAACCAGCGTCTACACAATGAGACACTGCCCTCTGAAAAGCAGGGACAGCTAGGGAGGTGACATCACCCTCCGCCACCACTGCTCTGGGGACGGCTGTCAGCAGCAGGGAGGGAAGAAGCAGATCGCTGAAGGGAACCTTATCTTCAACTGTAAAAGCTACGTCTCACTCAAAACATGAACCATGGCCGTAAGCCTCTGAAAACAGGCCAGCAGACAAGCACACACAACGTATAACAGACATACGGGCCTATTCTGTCCACCGTATAGCATGCAACCTTAGCATAAAAACATACATTACTGTATTAAACAGTTTCATTATTAATTTTACGTTTACTTTCACAGATCACTAGAAAAGAAGGCCCCATTTTCAACATATGTATTACAAATGACACTGAAGACTAAATACTTAGTCAACAAAAAAATTTTACATCATTACTATATATCTTCTGAAATGAAGCTGAAATATAAATTAAAAAAACAACAACACACAAAAAATAAATCGTATGAGCCATAATTGCTTCTTTTCCTGTTGGTCACTGTCTTGCTACAGGTATCCTGATTCTTAAAGAATCAATGAGTACCTGTGGTTGAAGCTTTCATTGCTCTAAGAGTAAATGACTGTAAAATGAATGGCAGAAAGTGAGCTTTGCTTTCTGGATTTTTACAGTCCTAAATGCATAAAAGATGTATGATGTTGCACAACTCTAATTAAAAAAGAAATATGTTCAAATAGAATTAGCAAATTAAAGAGCTAAAACACAGAAATATATTATTTTGCTGGTTGAATACAGCTAGGCATATGTCTAGCCAAATTCAAATACAGTACTTAAAAGGAAAAGAATTTTTAGTTCTTTGATTTAAAACCAATGAACCCAGGAAATTTAAGGCAAACAATAATACTGTGCTGATGAAAGACTATAGGACTGACTGATTCCACAGCATATACTATAACGGGAGAATCCCCCAAAAGGCAAACAACCTGGGTGGCAACAGAAGAAAAGCTTCTCAAAAAGCTGGCAGCACGTACCTGCTCACTGCTCCCCCATCCAGATTTGCCCTCAGAGTCACTAGATGATATGAAAGATGACACTCCCAACACGAAGAATGACCCAATCAAGTTCATATTAAATTCTGATAGGAATTTAGTCATCTCAACAAGAAAAAATGTATGTGTTGGAATATGTATTGGAATAATTGGAGATCCGGTGGCAACAGCACAGAACTGCACTAAAAAAAGGACAAGCTTCAACAGAACCTATTTGTTATCTCTAATATGTATTACCAAGTTCTGGAAGCATACTTTAAAGCTTTGAACCTGATCTGTTACAATCCTTTCTTCAATACTTGCTAGTGGCCACTGCCTTTTATGTAGAGAGTCTGGTCCAATATTCTTACTACCTGACTCTTTTATATGTCTCCATACTTAATCCAAAATTCTACCTACTTCCGTTGAAAAAAAACCAAAAAACAACTTTTAGGAATTTGTGAGTTAACACAAACACCCTTGAACTTTTTAATATGTTGGACACGTAACCAGCACATTGAAGTTGTGTGGGCTCAGTATCTCAACACTAAAAAGGCCGCAGATCTAGAACAGAGGGATTCTTATCTTTTAGAAATCCTACTTCTAAAAGCTCTTCCAAGTTCCAATAAAAAAATTTGAAAGCTTATTCATGAATACTGTTAGAAAAGAAATCTTTCATTCTACAAACTGGAACAACTCCTGTGCTCTGTGAAGTGCATTCTTGGTTCACGGATTTCTGCTCTGACAGCCTGCAACCATCTCTTGGGAACCATTTATTCTCTGTCAGCCCAATGGAAAATCTGCACCTATATATTATTTTGCTATAGTCTTAAAAATATTTTAAGCAAAATGTATTGAAAAGGCAGAAACCTGATAATTTAGCATTCAATAGTTTATATTTAGACTTCGGAGTATACTATTAATTTTATTACTACTCCTTATTACATACTACAAACGGAATGCCATACTTACACCTCTCCACTGATAAGCTTCCCAGTAAAGTTAGACCTTTATGTTCTTTTCATATTGTTCCTCTTGGTTTAATACATACACTTGAAATTAATAAATACCTTCCATGCAATAATATATACAGAACCATGTTACTATCTGAAGCAGAAGCACAGGGAAGAGCTTAAGAAAAGGGAAGGCATGTGTCGATGCTTCTTTTAAAATTCTCTGCCTGTTTCCAGTAGTTGTTTGGCTCCTGGAATTCATAAATGAGACATGTTGTCTGCACATCTAATAGCCTCATTTTCTGTGAACTTGTCTGGTTACTTTAAATTCATGTAAACATTGGCATCCACATTATTCTGAGGCAAGCAGTTTCACAGCTCTGTGGTGGGAAGAGTAAGGTTCCTCTGCTGATTTTGAACACACTCTGCGCTAGATTCAGTGGGTGTCCCCTAAATCCTCTCCACTCGTGTCCTCTGTGCTGTTCATGATTTATATCCTTCATTGCACAGCCCTCCCTTCCAACATGAAGAGTCCTTGTCCACTTGTTACTCATACAGAAGTTGTTTCACTGATTATTTTTGCAGCACCTCTCTGGACCTTCTGTTCTGCTGCATCACTGTGTCTACAGCAGGCAGAGATGACAACCTAGAACTGCACCTAGCATTCAGGTGCATGCATCATGGATTAGAACAGAAGCACAACAAGGTGCTGTTTTCTTCTCTATCTGTTTTCTAATAATGCAAGTCATATCCTAGGAGTTTTCTTGACTGCTACAAGTGATTAAACTGACACTACTACAGGTTTATTTTCTGTTCTGTTCTGCAGTGCTGTTCCTGAATGTAAAAATCAGCTCAATACCCATCACTGCACCCTGCTCCTCCCTCCACATACATTGCTTCACTTGTACCTACCTTGTATTTTATCTGCCTTACTACTGCTATTTGGAAACAGCACCATTACCTCGCAAACAAGTACATGCAACCCTTAGAACATATTCACTGCTTCCCAGTTCATGTCATAGCTTCCATCAGGCAGCAGCGTACTTTCCATAGTATCCAGACACCCAGCAGCACTACAGAGGGGAGTGGAAGCATTAGAAAACATTGCATTCGGCAACTTGTTGAATTCAGTAAAAATACACTACAATGAGATTTTATTATGTGGAAAGTGTGAGGAAACTGTATTATACTCTTAATTAAATCATTCAAGAAAAAAAACCCAACCCTGCCAGAGATTAGTTTCTGAAGTAATCTTACATTTAATTTAAAAACATGTGATTTTAAAAAAATTTATTCTGCTTTTAAGAACTGTGTATGTGCTATAACTGGAGAACAGAACTATGTTTTATATATAAAAGGTCAACTCACTATTTAGACATAGACATGCT
The DNA here is from genome assembly GCF_023634155.1 of Falco peregrinus. Lineage (NCBI taxonomy): Eukaryota > Metazoa > Chordata > Aves > Falconiformes > Falconidae > Falco > Falco peregrinus. The sequence continues at coordinate 48,410,043 of NC_073725.1, read as the reverse complement.
CACATAGGGAAAGGGGAACTGGATTCAGTCCTTCTGCCTGAAGGGATCAATCTTACATCTCCAAAGTGTGTTTATATAAACAAATGAATAGTTGTAAAATTGTAAGTCTAAATATTTACATGTACTGAGCTAATTTCTGATAGTTTTGTTTAACTAATAAAGGTCTAATTCAAAATAATTTTACACCTCCTAAATGAATACTAATGTCCAGTCAAACGCAGCTTGACACACTTTGTATATTCCAACATAATAAAACCCATAAAATTCAAGGATCTTAATATGTACTGTGGTATATAATAATCTCAATACACAGGTACTGGACTGTCTGGTCTTGTCAACTCAAACTCTGAGTTTAAATTAAATGCTTTGCAAGCAGACTGCATACTAAAATATGCTCTAAATGCTGTACAAAAAGTGAGACTGAATGTTTGGCTTGGCTTACACAACAAACATTAAAATCAATAAAGTTTCTGGTTGTCAATTTTAAATCATGATTTTTAAATCAATCAGTATTTGACACTAAAACCAAAGTGACCCTCAACGTTGAATTTTTTTATTGGTATGGTAAAGTCTGGAGCACAGCCTGATGATATAAGTCAGGATCAGTTCCCCAGCGTGAGGGTAATGGCTACAGCACTGACACTTGACTCTGAGATGACATAAGTGACACTTGGAGCAAACCTGGCAAATATTCCAACCTCAGTGATTAATTTTTTTGTTACTTGCCTTTGTTCACCCAATCATTAGGTCAATGTAGGGTAAACTTAGTCCCATATGCACAATTACATTGGAACAGGACAGTTCAGTAGTGCACTATTTAGAAACCCTGACGCAGAAGCAGCTCAAGGCTCCCCAGTGGGGCAGACTCAGTGCAGTTTCTGCCATCAAGGTGAATACAACAGCCAGCAGCTGAGGGATCTGCTGCTTTGGCTGCTACTGGCAGGTGGCTGCTTTAGCCAGCTACCCGCTTTGCCTGTGACTAAGATGGTTTCTGGGCAGAAGAATGTATGTATTCCCTCCCAGACTATTCAAACTAAATACCCAAGGCATTCGATTTTACTTCTGTATCATTTCTGAGATGCCGAGCCCAACACAGAGTCAGGAGAGGGATCAGAAAACAAGTCCCACTGACAGTAAAGGATTTGTAAGAGTCACTGGTTCTGACCGCAAGGACAGTGAGCTTGTACCCACACTAGCAGGCAGGGTGGCAGAAGAGAAACAGAAGCATGTGGTGAAACCACAGGTGAGGACCTCATGTTCACACTCCGTGTTTCAGAGTCATCTCTTAATAAAACTAGTTGTAGTCCAGTCTTAGGGAGTATATTTTTGATAGTGGCTGCAACACACTTAAGAGTGCTCCTAGAACCTATCTTCTCATTCCATATAAAGAAAAGGCATGCTCCCAAGTCAAAGCAAAATGAGTGAGATTCACTTCAAAAACACTCCTGATCTGACTTAAGACATTGAAGTACATGCACCTGCAGCCAAACACCTCTGGAAGGGACACACACTTCTGGCCTGCAGAGTCTGAAGGATAAAACCTTCCATTGCTCATTCCATTATAAAAATGATTAAAAGATACTGACACCAAAACCTCAGCTTGTAGAGGGGAGGAACCTCTTGGGCCATCTACCTTGTTCCTCCTTCCTACAAGCAGCCCGGTCATATACTCCCTTTGACAATGTACTTTTTGAAGGAATCAGCCACATTCTTTACAGACTCCTGAGTGAAGGACACACCAGCAATTGAAAGGAAAGCTATATGTGGTCTTTTCAGACAGCCAAGAGTTTTTGGTGGCACACGCCAGCCAGAACTGGTAACCACCATCTGTTAGAGATTGTGTGACAAGTGTGACTGAACCCCATAGTCCTCAAAAAGAGTGTGGATCCACACTGCTAACAAATATCCTGACAGAGAAGCTGCAATAGCAACACAGGAGAGCTTGGAAAGGACCTTTGGGAGACAGAAGAACGATGGCGCAAAAGACACGGCTGCCAACGAGTACCCAAACCACTCAGCACTGCAGCGCGGGCTTAAGGATGAGTGAACGACAACGGAACTCTAGGACCAGTACAAGTTGTCATATGCAGTACACAGAGCCCAGCTAAAGAGACCATCACCACCTCCTCCCTTTAGGTTGCTTCTTGAACGAAGACCTTTTCTGCCACTTGCTTGAAATATCTTAAGATCACAGGCAGGCATGGCTGTTCCCATCTGCAGTGCAGATCGGCATCAACTCTGTATATTACCAAGTATCATCTAGTAAGAAGACCTGACCACAAGCAACCGCCTGTGTTTAGGTAACTCTTGAGACTGTAGATAACAAGTTCAACTGGGGACACTGGTTTCCCACTCATTACAAAGGATCAGACCTCTCAGCAACAAGCCCTAGTACAGAGGACCGTTGGGTTACTACGTGGGAGCTCTTAAGCACATACCTTATAGTTTTAAAGTGTCCATCACCCGAGCAATACAATCACAGCTGTGCATACTGCATAAGCCTAGTCTAGAAGCACTAGGCTACAAATGCATGCCACTTTGAATGGCTCTCCAGATGCTGTAATGGTGCCTTAATGCTACGTGTTCAGCTGCTATTGCGTTCAGCTCTGGAGTCCTCAGCACAGGAGAGACATGGACCTGTTGGAGTGAGTTCGGAGCAGGGCCATGAAGATGATCAGGGGGCAGGAGCATCTCTCCCATGAAGACAGGCTGAGAGAGTTGGGGTTGTTCAGCCTGGAGAAGAGAAGGCTCCGGGGAGACCTTATAGCACCTTCCAGTACCTAAAGGGGCCTGCAAGAAAGCTGGAGAGGGACTTTTTACAAGGGCATGTAGTGACAGGACAAGGGGGAATGGCTTTTAACTGAAAGAGGGTAGATGTAGATTAGATTTTAGGAAGAAATTCTTCACTGTGAGGCTGGTGAGGCACTGGCACAGGCTGCCCAGGGAAGCTGTGGATGCCCCATCCCTGGCAGTGCTCAAGGCCAGGCTGGATGGGGCTTTGAGAAACCTGGGCTGGTGGGAGGTGTCCCTGCCCACGGCCGGGGGGTTTGGAACTGGATGATCTTCAAGGTAACTTCCAACTCAAACGATTCCATGATTCTAAAAATTTATAGACCGTATAAGGGCAGGAAACACCTTAGAAATCAACTCCAGTACTCACATGAGAATTTATTTCCACATAGAACTGACGTGAGTCCAGAGATAAGAAGTAGAGAATACACAGAGAAGTATTTCAAGTATTTAGTCCTGTCCAATAATAATTTTAAAATACAGGAAAACTTAGGTTTATTTATTTATACATATATATATACATACACACACACTTATATACATATGTTTGATAGCCTAAAATTAGATTTGGAAATGTGTACCTGTATCATTATATTAAAATAACCTGATTTTGAAATATTTCTCTTACTAGGGCTACTTCAGAAAAGTAACTGAAGAAATGTAATTTTCAGCATGCTGCTTTGAGACTTTTCACTGCTCTGCAGCTCTTCTGTGCTAAAAATTGCAATCTTTATAGCTTTGCAAAATGAAGGCTTTCAGTCTTTCAGTGAGACAGAAGATCTTGCCATGGTAATTTCTCTATCAGATTTGCAAATGATGGTCCTTTTTCTAATAAGAACCCCTAACTATTGTCCAAATAGTCTCTCTTTTTAGCCTCTGGATTGACGTAACTTCTACATGGAAATACAAAAATTCTCAGTGGCAGCATAATTTGAAAAATGGTATTATTACAATGTACTTCTAAGTTTGGAAATACTAAAAATGGTCCCACAAGAAAAAAACTAACATTTAGAAATAAGATAGCCAAAGGTATATGAGAAAAACAACTGTACCCTTCACCCATTATCACCACTGTGCAAGCCAAGGCTGCAGAGCTCTCTACAAATGAGAACTTAACTCTGTGTAATTCCATGTCAACTGCTGCTGTCAGGAAGTTTTACAAAAAGTTACAAAGTAAGTTTAATACTTTAAGGAGGTATTTACAAAAATTGTAGTTTTTGTAAAAAAAAAAAAAAAAAAGAGTAGTGAACAGAAGTAATTTTATTGTAGCTTTAAACATTCAGCAGGGGGAAAGCCATATCTTCATCCATTTTTCTCTCTTGCAGCTCCCCCATTTTACAAGCTATCCCTCAGGTAGCCTCATAAAATGCAAGAAAGTGTTCATTCATTACAGGTGACAAAACCTCTCCTATGCAACATGGAAGTTTTTACAAGTATTTATATTTCTGAGTGCATGTGGACAAGATAAATATCACACAGAAGGTGGGAATAGCCACGTAATGCACTGGCAGGAACTTTTGACAAAATCTCCTGCTCTCTGCCCATTTTTCTCCTTCTAAAGAACACATATACTTTTCCCATAAAATTATACTGACATAGATATCAAACAGATAAAATCCTGATGTTGATGATTTTTAAAAAAAATCTGAATTGTCAAAGGATATGCTGTGGGGACCAATTCTGGGTAGGCGACAATGATCTAGTCATTCTCTGCTCCAAATTAAAGAGGCAAAAAGTAGAAACCTTTGCTTCATGTCCTATTTCATCCCATGTAAGTCTGCATTTTTGTCACCAGTATTAAGTTTTATAGTTTATCATTTTATTCAGAAGACTGGAAAAAACAATCCACACATCTGACTGGTGTCCCTCACAGCTGACTGGAGTCTGATGGCTGCGATGGTTTACTGCCTCTGAGACAACTAAGTGTGGTGATCATTAAAATTAAAATAAAAAGCGTAAGATGTATCAAAATCTGAGAAACCTTCATCTTTTAGTACCTCCAATTACTGATCAACTGGAAACAGTAAACTAAACTGAGGAAAGGCTGAGAGGAGGAAGTTTTGCCATGGGTTAGATAGTCTGTTTTAGTCTACAAAAATTATCTATCCATTGATGACTATACCACTCTGCTGTATGTTCAAAATGCTCTATTTCCATGATCACCACACTGTTTCTGCACAGTTCCTACTCCAGATGCTTGACATTTCTTTCCATTATAAAACTTCTCACATATAAGAAAAAGTTAGCTAAAAGAAGTATTTAAAAGGCAAGATCATTAATTACTTTCTCAGTGACAGATTTTTAAAAATAGATGATCTATTACTGCAGTAAAAATTAACCCTTGCACACAGATAAATACCACCAAATCGAAGAAGAGACACAGAAAATTGTCTCATCTTTAGTTGGTACTAGGTACCAATGGGTACCAGTCATTTGGGAGAATGTGGTCAGTAAGAGGAATTTATTTGACTGCAGCAGGATGGATGTACTCATTGTAAGACATATACAGGCATAAACCACACACACCAAAGCAGCATGCTTCAAAATGACATACAAATTCCCTCATACTGGCCGACTTGCTTTAAAAAGTGCAACACCCTATTCCTGTTCATAACTGTAGCATGTATTGAATACAACTGTAACATAGTTGCTTTAGATTTATCCTCATTAAAGACAATCTGAATTACAGTTTGATAATTAACCTCAATCCATACTCAAAAACTTGACAGCCGCGTTTTAGCAGTGTACATAAAACCTCAGATTAGTACAAATTACCAACTGAAATCAAAATCACTCCATGATGCTAAATCAATCGCTGTACGATAATTCTACTCCCCTGTGGCACGTTTGCACAGCATCCGCTTCTACAGAGCATCCACTCATGCCTGAATTGGCCTGAATCTTGTGCCGTTATCTCAGATACCATTAGGCAAGGTTAATTCTTCATGAAGACGTAACTGACAAGTTTACAGAAATGTGTATTATGTATCTCATACTACTGGTGATTTCATCTAACATCTAGGTTATGTAACTACATATGTCTATTTTATACAACACCTAGGTTTACATACAGTAAATATTTATTTCATGGTTAATAAAAAAACTGTAATACATGGCTATAATACCAGTGTGGCTTATAAAGTTTTGAGATCCTCTTAGATACAAGGCAGAAGAATGATACTCCAAGTGCCACATTTTATATACAAGAATGACCTATTACTGCAATTCCTTCACGGCCCCAAAGTTTTATGACTATCATATGCTACCATTAGAAAAAGTCTTTAGCATTAAGAAAATTATATACATGGTAGAGGTATAACTGTAACGGATCACATGCCTTATGAAGCCCTGAAATTCTTCTTTATGCATTCCTAAATTTACAGAAAAATAAATGAAGCAACTTCAAACAGATGTTGCATAAATATAATCTAGATTTATAAATTAGTAAAGTAAATATATTTAGAAAGTGGAATTTTTTTCATTTCTTATTTCAAAAGATTTTTTCTTAACCTCTAAATAATTTCTTAGATATACCTCTCGAAAGACACCTAGTTTGTCAAAAGCATTCAAGTAACTCCCCTGGCTGTCCCCCACTTACAACAAAGCAGAAGGGACTTGTTTTTGTTTGGTTGGGTTTTTTTAACTTGCCTTTTAAGATGTCAAGCTACATTTTGGCTTCACTCTGACTTCACATAATAACAGATGAGCATTTTCAAAGGTGTTCTAGGTTTCAGTTTTCAAAATATGGGTCCTGAATTTCAGATTAAAGATAACTATTTGTAGAGATTATGTATTATCACAACAGATTGTTATATCAAACATTCCTAATTAATTTTTCAAGAAAATAAAGATTACAAAGAGATGTTAGAACACCAAAATGTAGGTGAACAGTTTTACTATGTAATTTAGATCATCTGGTTCACTTCATGTAGCTTTGCATCTTGACTAACACGAGTTTATTATGCATATTCATACATGACATGCACATAATTTTTTGCATTTATATTCACAGCTAATCAACCAAAACATTGGCAGTAGAAAATTACTTTATGGGAGTGGTATGACAAGTTCCAAGTCTCTCCAGTTTTTAATTATATACTATATTTTTACAGTACTCATTTTTACATTAAAGATTTTTCACATTACTGGGTTTCAATTCTTTTAAAATATTAAATCACTCACCATTTATTTATTTCTGTGAAGTGGGAAATAAAGCACCACCTAAATTCTAAGTGTGGCTTGTTCATTTTGGAAGATAATGAACAGCTATCATTCCCAGAATGCTACTGCAGTGTAGGAGCATGAATAAAGAGACACTCAAAAAATATGCAATGAATTTACAGTGAAATTCCCTGGTGTTCTATTTAAACAGGTGGATACGTGAGATCATGAAAGGTCCTATTTATCCTGTTTAAATGGTAGTACAAAAGTTAAGGAATAGTTTAATTTTCAAAAGATGCATTCCATAAGGATAATCTATGTTGCAAAAACATCAATAGGAAATTTTACATTAGTGATTTTTCACACATTTAAATAACTTTGCATAGTTATACAAATCAGAATGAAGCCTAATGGATATTTCTGACACGCTAATAAGGAAATAAAGCATCTTTTGCCATACTAACCTCTTCACTTCAAAAGGCTGTGGATGTAGTCCACAGCACACTTTAGCAAGATCTTATTTTTCTCTGATGATCAAGTAATTTATGATAGATGTTTCCAAAGGCAGGGTTGTTACCTTCTTTCCAACTGTGACCTGGATTTGCACTGCTTCATTCTTGTACACAAATTGTTCACATATAGCTACTGAATCTCCCTGCAAAGGCAATTATACCCAGATTTTTGGACTGAGAACTGGACACACCAGCTCTTCAGCCCCCATGTCAAATCATAACCCTTATCTAGCCATTACAGTATCTCACAGACACAGCACATGCTTCAAAGGAAGACAGGTTCATGAAGAAGGTAGGAGAAAATAATGCCACAACTTTCCAGGATGGCACAGCGATGCTGACTGTGACACTACAGCTGCTCCCCATCAGAGAGAGATGAAGATTCAAACAAGCATTGAGAAAGTGCTGCAAGAATGAAAAGGAAAACATACAAGAGCCTCTTGCTGAAATACAAACCAACAAATGCATTGTAACAGAAAGAAATACTAAATTTAGGCACTAGCCCAAATAAAAAAAAATAAAATATCTCATTCACTTCTCAATATAAACTATTTAGATGAACTATCAAGCTGTTAGATGTACTTGCAAACTGTTTCAGGCTGTTCTCCTTAAAAAGCGAAATAACATCCTGAGAAACCAGCACTGCTAGCCTTGAAGAATGATAGTCTATCTATCAAAACAGCCTTAATGAATAAGAAAGTATCTTGCAAAGCTGGGAACTTCAGAGCAGATGTAAGATGATCGTATGATATTATCACTAATGTAGCAGAAAACGCTATTATTAAGGAAAATAAGATCTTACAATCTTAAAGCTAATTGACTACTAAAAATATTGAGTGTATACATGACCCCTTGTAAAGCATTTTTTTAAACCACTTGTCTAATTCAATACATAGATACTGAAAAAAACACGCCACAGGAGAGCATATCGTTCTGCTTAAATACCAAAGTTGAGCACCTGCCTGGGCTCCTCATCACTGCTTCTTGCGGCCAAATCAAGTGTACCCCTTCCCCTCTCCTAACAGCTATATGCATCTATAGATCACATAAAACACACTTTCAAATAGACTTTGATGATATGCCCATGAATACAAGCTTGAAATCTGACACGTTCAATTCTTTGAGCCTAAGTACTAGACGTGTGAAGACCAAGGGAGCTAGCCCGGCTTACCACCGCCCACCCGCTGCCCTGCCCCATGCACCGGGCAGGGCTCACACTTCCCCGCTTCCCTTCCTGAGCATTAAGTCACTTTCCCAATGGCAACCCTTGCCTTGAAGTCTTTATATTAGACTGATTCCTATTCACTTTCGTATTTCTGAATCCTACCGGCAACTGAAACACCGATCAACTACTGAAAATCTGTATATTAATACATGATTTAGAAAAAAATCTGTTCCCTCAAGAGAGCTGTGGAATTCACAAACAAAGCCAGTACAGGAAGAAGGGGCTATAATTGGCACAAGAGCAAGGATTTCCCACATTTTTATCTAATTTTACCTAATTTAAAGATTTTTTTTTCAGTTTAAAGGAGCAACAGCCAAGAAAGCATTTTTCCAATAAGAAGAGAAATAGCTTTCCTTAGTGAACAAATCTACAGTAATTGGCTCTGTAACGTGACTGAGTTTCAGAAAAAGCCATTCTGTCCATCGTCCTCTGCTGGCCTTTGGCTGCTTTGCTTCATTCAGCCTCACATTTGTTTCTTTATGAACTCCAAAGTTAATTATTCCTTAAACTACTGCAGATTTTCCTGTCACAAAAAACACTCCATAGGCAAAAATATTTCTAATCTTTCATTAGTTTGTTGCTGCCTTTTTTTTTTAAAGACTGAAGATTATAATTATTGTTTGGAGGGCCAAATGAAGTGTTGGCACAATGTAGTAGAAGTGAGAAATGAGCTTTTTGACATTCTTCAATGGATGTAACATTAATGTAATATGATCTGAATGAATAGTAGCTAATAAGCTAATGCTAAAACCTTTCTTAAATATTTGTAATCACTTTCTATAATATGCAGCTACATTATACACTGAATTTCCAAGAAAGCATGCACTCATGTTTGCACAGGATCAACATATGGCACAGTAAAGCTTCTAAGTTTCCCAACAAATGAACAATTTTAAAACAGAGTACAGAATGAAGATGATTTAAAATATCAGTCCATAAAAGACAAGTATGAGACTTTAACTATGATATTGGAATTTACTTTACAGCAGGTATGTTCCAAGACTTCTTAATGGTGATGAATAACTGTATTCAATTTAGTCCAACACCTCCAAATTCTGTCTACACAAGGATGAAACTAAACATTTTAAGACTTCAATTTAAAAGAGCTTATCTGTTCCATTTGACATTGAAATTCCTATGTAAGGTGAATGAACAGCGATAAAGAAGAATCTAACAAAGGATCAACTACGGGGTACCTTAAATAAAAGAGACCAGTTTCCAAAAGAAAGGAGAAAATATCCAAGTCTGTATTTATTCATGTAAGTGACCTGACATGCATTACAGTCATTCTCAAATTTGATTTTGCCAGCCTTTTGTAAACGAATGGAAAAGACCGTAAGAAATTACCAAAGGCTTGCCTGATTTCAGATTAATAGAGGAGGACAGTAAGAAACACCTGTCAGTCACTTCAAGACAGAGACTTTCTCTTTGTGAAGGCTACTACAAAACAAGCTGAACACTAACAAACCACAATGAGAGTGTTTGGCTTAAAAATAAAATTGCCTGGTTAGGAGGCAAATTATTTTCAAGTTTACTGTATCTGGTCTCTTACAAAGAGACAGAACTTCTAAGAAGGGAGAAAAACCTTTGAATGCTTAATGAATTGTTTTTTACTACTTCACAGCCAGTCTCTTAGAAATTTCTCAAGAGCCATCCGGTTAAAATCACAAGCCAGAGAGATACTGAAGATAGCAAAGGCACAAGTGTTACCTGTAGCTATTTTAGCACGTGCAATCCTTTGACTGTACATACAGTATTTCTATAGCAGATTTTAGTTTTAAGAAACTTACTTGCTCTATCAGATCAGTCCGACTGCAATTCACTGACATGCTACAAAAAGGAGTAACAGCAATAATGATAATGCTAATAAATACAAAGCATTTTAACCTAGTTACTCTATTTATTAATCTTAATAATGGATATTTGGTTATTAATACTTCAGATATTAAACATCTCTAGGCTTACAACCCTTTTCTTCCCTAATGGAAAAAGAAGGAGGAAAGATGGAATTTGAAGAATGAAGCATTAGCATGATCAGACCTGACTTCTGGATCTTCTGAAATAAGAAATATGTTTTACAATCTCTGATAATTTTTCCAAGAAGATACCCACACCTATTTTTAAGATCTATCTAATCTTCTGTTTCTCCTAAAAATAGCCGAGACATCTTTATGGTTAAAAGTGTAACTAAAATGATCATGTTCTCCTAAAAGGATCAGGATCAGAGAGGGGGCTAAGTCACCCCCTGACTACCTCTGCAGGGGAATTTAGTTTTTTGAAAGCTGTGATGCCATTAGAGAAAGGGAGGTGTAGGGAAGTATACTGAGGGCTGGAACACAAGCACAGTCAGTGAGCAGAAGGCTATTGAGCAGAAGTCACTGAACAGGAAGTCAATATGCCCGTGAGAGACAAATAGCCAAAACGAAGGTGGAAGGACGAGACAAGCAATGTTTAAAAAGAAATAACCCCACAACTCTGCAAGGTAGCCTGACAGAAATAGCACTTCTGAGAAAGGCACGAGCACAGGGAAAAAGACCTGCTTCCACCATGCTAAGGATTGTATGGAAAGATTCCATGTTCAACAGTTGATCTAACTTTCCTTCAACCTGGAGAACGTAACATTCAAAAGGCGTTACAGACAGTAAGAGTGCTGCCTGGTAAAAAGTCTAATTAAATAGTCAAAAACAAGGTATGTAACAGTAAGAGCCAAATACATCCATACTGCACTTGGGATCCAAAGTCAGATCAGCAACCCTTCTCCACCTTCGGCCTGCTAAGAAACAGAAATATTAGGATGAACCTTTGTGGTTAAAAACACTGTGCAGAAGCTTGAGACATCTGTTGTGAAGTGGTAAAAACTGAGACACCTATGAAATATCTTCCCACTTTGTTTTTATTTTTAAATTCCAACATGAGACACGTGAGCTGAAATAAATATTCACTCATGAAGATATGAGTCAGTAAATTTATCCCTGCCTTCAGAACACCCATCTTTCTGCAAGCTGATATAAATGACATATTGGTTCTTTTTGGAGAACAGGCTGGGGCTGACCTGCTGGAAGGCAGCTCTGCGGGGAAGGGCCTGGCAGCCCTGCTGGACACCAAGGTGCCCGTCAGCCAGCAGTGTGCCCGTGGGGCTGAGAAGGCCAGTGGTACCCTGGGGGGCATTAGGGGCAACGTGGCCAGCAGGTCGAGGGAGGTGATCCCCCCTCTGCTGTGCCCTGGTGAGGCCGCATCTGGAGTGCTGTGTCCCGTTCTGGGCTCCCCAGTACAAGAGAGACAGGGAACTGCTGGAGAGGGTCCAGTGGAGGGCTGCAAAGACTATTAGGAGACAGGAGCATCTCCCTTATGAGGGAAGGCTGAGAGAGCTGGGCCGGTTTAGCCTGCAGAAGAGGAAGACTGAGAGGGGATGTTAACAATGCATGCAAATATCTTCAGGGTGAGTGTCAAGAGGATGGGGCCAGGCTCTTTTCAGTCAGGACAAGGGGCAATGGGCACAAATGGCAACACGGGGAGTTCCATCTGAGTATGGGGAGGAACTTGTTTAGCTTGAGGGTGACAGGGCACTGAACAGGCTGCCCAGAGAGGCTGTGGGGTCTCCTTCTCTAGAGACATTCAAAACCTGCCTGGACACGACTCTGCGCAACCTGCTCTAGGTGAACCTGCTTTAGCAGAGGGTTGGACTAGATCATCTCCAGGGGTCCCTTCCAACCTTGACCATTCTGTGATTCTATGAAAATAGAGAGATAAAGAGCAAAAAATTAAGAACAGACTCACAAGGCTTCACGTTACAGTTTAAATACTACAGGATTTAAAAAACTCTTAAGTGTAAAAGTGAAAATCAACTTTGTTTTCCCAGCTAAATTTAGATCAATTAGAAATCACTATACTCTAATAGGAAGCAACTAGTTTTGGCCACTGCAGGTAATCACTGTACTCCGGAAACCAGCAGCTGTAAAAGGTACTGTAACAATACATCATCTGGCTCACTTATGAGGTCTGTTGATTAACAAACTCAAGGCCACACAAGTATTCAGCAGAGGAAAGGGGGAAAAAAAAAAAAAAAAAAAAAAAAAAGGGAAAAAGAAGAGGGAGTAGAGTGGGTAATCAAACTTTTCCAGCCTCAATGTTACTACACAGTGCACAGAAACACATGTGAACATTCCACACACTGGCTTCAGTCCAGGCTCCTTCTCTGACTTACTACAATGTCATATTACCACTCACATCAGCTTAAAGCCATTAAAAACCATAAAAGGAACCAAACTTCCTTAACACAAAAGTGATTTAAACTCTCTGTGACTAGGAGTTTTGAACAATGACAGGTGACTTGAGACACAAAACCTTCAGGCTGGCCAGGATGATAAATTTAAGATAACTCCACTCAATGGTTATGTGCTTGCTGACGATCAATAAATAGCATATTGAAAGGGCAGCAGTACTGCATTCCCAAGTAACTCAGAAGTGAGGTTAAACATACAAGAAGAGGTCAAAAAGTTAGGAACCTTGAAGAAAAAAAAAAAAAAAGAAAAGACATGGCAGTATATATTAAAGCCTATCTTACGATGTTCAGCTCAACAGAAAGCTCAGGTAATAATTTTTTAGATTAAAAAGTACACTTTTAGGGCATTTTTATGAGGCCAAGCCATAAATAAACAATATAAATGCAATATAAAGCATTTTAAGTACTTAGAAAGACTTGCATCATTTGAGAATTTTTTTATTCCAAATATCTATCTAGCTATCTATCTATCTAAATTAAATACAGTCTGTTTTGCAAAGCTATATACTTTTTTCTTCAAGCCATATGATATTCAGATTCTTTTCTCCAGAGGAATTCCCAGGCATTTTGACTGACTACCTCCAATGGAAACACTCAACACTACACACCAGCCAACTCCCGAGTGGATTGCCACGTTCGCTTTGGGCCAGCTAAAGCAGGGCAGTGTTTGGAGGAAGCTGAGTGAAAAGTGTTGTTATCAACTAGAACGGCTGAAAGCAAATATTGTCATAATTTGAACACAGCTAGAAAACAGCATCCTTGCTCTGTAAAAAGCACAATCTAATTCATAAGAACAAAAGTAATGTAGATTAATTTTATAACATTTATTTAAACAATATCTAGGTCTTACAGTAGTCCATTAACTCAGTGCACTCAGAATAGTAATTCCGCACTCTCTCATTTCTTGCCTTATGGGGGTAAAACCTGTGAAATTATGAGTCAACACTTACGAAGAGATATACTGTATGATAGCATTTTGTTAATAGCCACTTATTCTACTAAGAATTTTTAAAGGATCTAGCAAAATTATACATTCTTTCTATAATTCTACTGTGATTTGTACCACCAAGCAGTGACAGTACAACAGTATCAGCAACATGCGCATAGCAATAAACCAATATGAAATGATGAATTTCAGCACCACTTACTAAACACTTTGAATAAGTAATTCTGATGTGCATGGTAAGATTTAAAGTACGTTCATGTCACTGCTAAAAGGCAACACTGCAGTGAAGAAAAATGACTACCAATTTTTGGCTGCAAGAAACTCAAGGTGCACATGAAAATCCTTGCAAAGTTCTGACATACTCTCCAAAATAATGTAAAATGTTTTATGTTCACTGTCACTATGGGGTATACAAGGAACTCCTTATTCCTAGAAGCCAAGACACAGGAGTGAACTGGAGCTTTAATTACTGTTCACCTTTAAAAATGGGGCCACTAGTTTAAATGAATACTAGTAACTGCAGAGCGTAAGCCATAAAGTTATTTTTGCTTATCAGCTGTATGGACAAACACTGAGTATTATCTAAATATCAATCAGTCTTATCTACAAGCTCATCAGTATTTATGCATGGTTGTTAGAAAAACTTGAATTACGTCAATGTGATTTGCAACTAAGTCACAATCCTTTCTTCTTTGACTCTAATTTTAGTATAGCAATGAAAAAAGTACCCGATTGCCTTCCTGGAGTTAGAGATATTTAGAATCTTAATTTAAGATCAAAACCATCAGAGACCAGTTGTACCCTCATCAGAAAGACATGTCTGACTGCTTGATCAGATTTGTTTGGAGCTATTATTTCTATCTGCGAAGAACAACATCTGATTTTTCCAAGTAAAAAGGGATTTGTTCACTCTTATTTTAATAATGCACTACAGACAGACCATTAGATACAGGGTAAGCAATTAATTAACATTCTGCAGTTAAAGAAATAAGTTTTTTTAATAATAAAAATGTCAGCCACATATACCTGTTCTACGCATTTGTCATAATGCAGCTTCCCCTCAGAAAAAATGAGGTACAACTGAGCAGCATAAACGTTCTAACAGTGGTTTAGCAAACAAGGAGCTGTCAACTTTCAATAAGCTATTATTCACATCTCTTTAATCACTGCCACAGAGTCGATTATAAATAGCCTCATACATTTTTAAATAAGGTCATTCTGAAATGAAACAACAAAGAGGGTAGTAAATATTCCAGTACATAAGCAATTTAAATTCTACAGCATAACAGAACTGTGCGTTCTCAAATATTCAGTTTAAAGAAAGCTAACAAAAACGTTTATTAACTGGTGCAGTGTCAGGTGAGATCAATAAACCAGCCCAATTATGTGACAGTTTGCAAACAGATCGGAAATAAATGAAACTATTAAGACTTGCTCATAAAAACAGCTCTAACAGCATTATTTACAAATATACAGTAATACAGATTAAATACAATACATGCACTGCATTAGTAAATCTACTATGCACAGATTTTACCCAAATATGAAACAGTTCCTCTGTGCTTTCCCAGAAGCAGAACACAAATAAACAACTTACATAGAACCCTAATTCATATGAGACCCCGTTCACTTTTATTGATATTTTAAATCATTAGAAATGAATACATAAAGAAAAACAAGGAAAGAACTGCACAAGTAGGAATGAGTTCTTATTTTTCCACTCTTCTGAAGTTTTTCTCAGGTTCAAGATTACTTCATAAAAGATATGACCAAATAAAGCTATTATTAAATCTTTACAAATTAGGTTATGGAAAAAAGATAAAAATTAGAAATATTTAGAATTATGTGGATTTTTTTCTCAGAAACATTATAATTGAAGGTGTTGACGGCAATTTAAAGAGGTTAATTTAGCACTACTAGAAAAAGAAAGAATTAGAAGAAAAGAACCAAATAGTTCCCCAACTCCCTACTGAGTTGTTACTGTGATAGGTACTGTATTACTCTCTCTTATTACATGTTTTGGTTTTTTACCTTGATACTTGTCTTTGTAGATAAGACGCTTCCCTGTGGTTTTCCTAAATCATGGAAGAAACACCTACTGATACATGCTGCTGTATCTGCCCAAATATCAATAGTCCTTATTGCTCCACTGTGAACAGTTCATTCCAAAGTAGGTTCCATGTGCAGGGGATCCCAATACTGTCCCCCACTGCCCCTCCAGCCTTTCTGAGGTATTTAACCCAGTTACAATTTAAGGCTCGCTTATTTCTTAGGTTTAGCTCAAAGCCATTTTGAGTGTGAGGTGAAGTTTATTTAGTTCACAGGTTGCTGTGCATCTGATTCTTAAAGAAACTAACATTTCACATGAGCAGCAAACACACCTAAAACGTCCTGGCTAGAACCATATTTTAATGTTGCAATGTCACGTTGAAGTACTCATGCATCCAGAAAGACACAGGAGGCGTGAGTTCCTTCTGCCTATACTCGGAGTTGGCTGTGCTCAGAAGCTGTATCCCCATGGCACCGTGCCTAACCTAACAGCCCTGCTGCATCCTCTTGCCCTTTCATGCTCTTACCACAAAGCAAGAGTGACCTTCCAAGTAAAGGGCATTCA
The DNA here is from genome assembly GCF_023634155.1 of Falco peregrinus. Taxonomy (NCBI): domain Eukaryota; kingdom Metazoa; phylum Chordata; class Aves; order Falconiformes; family Falconidae; genus Falco; species Falco peregrinus. Next base: position 48,393,513 of record NC_073725.1, on the reverse strand, counting down.
GGTCAACTAAGAACTTCATAATAATCAAAACATTTATCTACACCCAAAACATCTTAGAAATCAGTGTAAAGGATCCACTGATGGTTTGCTCTCCATCTTTTCCTACAGTAAGGCAGCACTGCTATTCTATGCAGCTATACCTTCTAACTGAATTCCCATTAAGCAAAGCATATTACAGCAGCTTATGCAGTGAATGGATAACATTGCAGCTGACCACAACAAGATCTCCATAAAAGCAAGGCATGACATCTAGAAGCAAACTTTGCTATCTCAGTTCCCAGATAACACACAAGTAGAAAAGGTTCCGATGTCAACAAGCATCTCGGAACATGTTCATTTCTACATTAGGCACGTTACTTCTTCATCTAGTTCAGTGCCGTCTCCCTCACAAAGCCCTTACTGAATACTTAGAAAAGGAAAGCCACCAACAAGAAGTTGGGAAATAGCTTACACAAAGAAACACTCTTTCTCAACCTTAATACCACCAAAGTCTGGTTCATGGCCCAAAGCTCAAAAACTTGGTTTTCTTAGGTGTATGCCCTCCATCTACCTTAAGTTCCATACCACAACTTGTTTCTAATAGCTAGGAAAGTATTCCAGATACTTGTTAAGTTATATTAATTGACCTTTTTTTATAAACCTATGTTAGGGAAATGGATGAATGTCTGAATAGAAACTCATTTTTTTTCTCCAGAAATATGCACTATCTTACATGCTCTAAGTGCATCATCTTCTGTTGTTCTACATTTATTGATAAACCACCTCTGATTTTTCCATTCATTCTGTTGAAGACAGTTCTTCTATACTCCCTTCCTAACAACTTTTTGTAATGACAAAGCCTCTTACATGCTGTTTACGCTATGTCCACAACCAGAGTTTTCTGGAAGAAACAGAGTCAACTATACGTGACTTCTTACTTGTAGGAGCATTTTGGGGGGGTGGGGGGTGCAGGTAGGGTGTTCATGTTGTTCTTAATATTGAGAGGACATCTTCATTGAGTTATCTGCAACAAAACAGAAACCTTTCTTCTCATTCGACATAAAGCTAGGCTTATAACGTGGTAATTGTAAGAAGTCTAGTGTGCAGCAGTTTCAGTGGTTGCTGCAAGCAAGTCTCATGACAGTTTGCTTTCAGTTTCTTCACAACCTTGTAGAAGCCGTGGAGGAATATTAAGTTCTGATAAACAAAAGGAAGAATTGTGACGTTTCCTGCCATGGTGAGAAGAGCATAGTTCAGATCCACAAAGCTCAACAAACTGGAGAGGTGACAAGTCTGAACTGTGAAGATGTTTCAGGACAAAGCTACTCAGCACTATTGTCAGAGATCAAGAAAGCTGCAGTCCCATAATGACACCCCACAAGAACGTATGAAAGGATCATGCAAATGAAACGGGTCAAATCCCACGACCATATGTACCAATAATGATGCTACATATCCCCAATACTGAAAAAAGCAAGTGCACCCCAAAGTACAAAAGGGCTTAGAGGAAGATGAGCCCCAAAACCAATGAAAATCAGTAGAGACATAAATCGTAACAAACCTATACCTGTTATTTGTATTCATTAAAATCAGAGGTGACCTCTATGAAGAGTAAAAAAGAAAAATAAGTTTTTTCACAAAATATAAAGAATACACATATACATACATATTTACACACAGATACATACATATAAGTAACTACAAAGTTCTTAACATCCTTGAAAAGCACTGCAGTCATTTGACAGTCAGCTAACCCTACAGGACACACACACACACCCCCCACACCCCCCAGCTTCTTGCTGTGATTGTAGTCTAACCATCTGAGCTAAGAACAGAATCAGGAGTGGAAAAGGGAACAACGAAACAGAGAAGATACAACTCATCTAAGAACCAAAAGAGTTTAAAAGAAACCCAACTCCCACATGGTAGAAGAATATTACTCAATATGTTAGGAACACGACACAGTAAGTTCGTAAGAATGTGATACACATGCACTGATGAAAGTAGCACAATGGCCACGCCTATATGAACTGTAAATGAGAATGAAAAGCAATACTTACACAGTAAAAACTTTAAAAACTAGCAGGTGGGCAGCCCACATGGGATGAAATCTCATCCAACTCAATGCAAGTCTAGTGCTAACATTCCAAAGAAGATCTTAGAGCACACACAAACAGGAATCTGAACGTGAATATGAGTTCACTGCAACAGGAACACTGACCAAAAGCACAGCCCTCCTTTTATCATAATATAATACAATTATTTTTAACTGTATAAATCAATGCTACTAAATTACCCTAACCTATTCAAGATAAACCTGAAAAACACACCAGCTGGTCTGCTGACCTGCTTATGAAAAGCCCTGCTTCATTTCACTCTTCTGACTGTCCCTGATTCAAACACTTCCCAGCCATCTTACCTGCTGATAGCACAGTTCAAGCCAAGCTCTTCTTATTATCAATAACATATACTTTTGCCTTGCTCAGTGCCTAGCTACATTCTTATAATTAATTCGATACAGTTTAATAGATACACTAATGCAAATTACATGGAATTAAATAGTTTAAGGGCAGGTACATGTCTCCCAGTTGTGATGCAATACCTGGATTGAGATACAGTGTGTTATCAATTACACCTTAATACACTCATGCTCCATTGGTTATAGCATCCAAGGAATCGGTAGTAAACAACACCTAAAATTATGTTTTGTTTATTTATTTTCTTCTTCAGTGGCTATGCAAACAAAGAATTTCACTCTTTTTTTTTTTTTATAGAATATATTCGGCGTATCCAATGGATACCTAGTGTACTCTGAGAGCCGTCTCCTTCAGGGGAGGTGGGCTGCCCTGTAGAAGTGCTTATTTCTCTCTAAGCCTAAGTGGAATTAATGTAGCAGTAGTCCAGATTTCAGCATCTAAAATGCTGAGAACTAATTAGCACAGGTCACTCTTGCCCAGTATAATGAGGTACCTAAGGAAGAATATACCTGGGAGAAGATACCTGGCAATCATCTGAAAGGAAACAGACAATTTTAGGGTTAAGTTGTGCTTGAACCTCCACCCAGGAGTTGGCACATAAACAATGTTGTATCAGCAAGCTGACATAACTTCCCTTGCACAAAATCCATTTGGCTTTTGGTTTTACCCATTTTTCTCTAACATTCTAATTTAAATATATTTGGGAAAAGATGTCTGAACTTCCTTAATAGTGCAGAAATTATGAGTGCCACCTGCAGAAAGTAGGGGGTGACAGCATCACGGGAGAGCAATCCTGGCCAGGTTTGCCTCATCAGGAGCTAAAGTAAAAGGCTGAGAGGATCAGAAAACTCAGGCATGCTGTACACTGCACACAGAAGGGCCTATCTTTGTATACAGACTTTCTGCAAGCAGAAGCAAGCTCCACCTGCCCATGTTCCAGTATGGTCTGATAGAAGCCAATGTCAAACCAAACCCTTCATACATGTCGCAGCACCGTGCCAGGCCCAAGCAAAGCCATCTGCTATTTAGCTTGGTTTATTAGTACAGGTGTGCTGCCATAGAGAGACAGATCACCTATTTCAAACTAATTCAGAGCAGTAGTGCAGGCAAATAAAAAAAAAAAAAAACAAACCCAACAATCAACGTAACTAAGAATAAGCTCACGAAAAAAAAAGAAAAAGGAAGCAAGATCAGCTACGAGCTCCTCAAGCTTGCAAACAGCAGCCACTCTTGCTGCAGGTGTCGTACCCTGAGCAGAGAACTCTTTTGTTAAGCCAAGTTTGCCGCTCCCTCTTCAGGTAAGTTTACTGCCTGAAAGAGATGAAACCAGCATGAAGGGAGTGCTCAGTCTTATTTCTTTCAAAAATTGTCAGTGTAGTGTAGGAGGAAGCTTAATTTTGTCCAGCATTCCTACCCTTGTTATCCCTCATGAATATATTAATGCTTGGGTCCCTAATCCAGTCACGAACTGCTAGAAAAACAAGTGGGAGAAGCAACAAAAGGTTTAAAACATATTTAAAAATGAAAGAAGGTTTGAGCATCCTAACGTGAGAGTAATACAGGACACCATTTTTCTCATGTTTCTTTGCTGCTGTTGTATAACTAGGAATGAAGATTTTAAAAGAAAAGCTTTGTTTAGAAATTATGACACTCATCAGAAATAACATTTTATAAAGCCATTTTCCTTAATCAGTTGAGATAACACAGATAGGAGTCTTACAATCCTATTACACCTACTCAAACTGTCAAAGTGCTCTTCAAAAACACAGTCCTTGTTTTTATTTTCTAGTTAGAGTACAAGCAGAAAATAGATGTTTGGAAGTTCTAATTTAGGTGAGCCTTCGGTGCAGGTATGATCTGCAAGATCTCCGTTAAACAGACCTGCATAGACCTCTGACCATAATTTAGTTTTTCCCACACATGTAAAATGTTTTCCTCAGTAGTGGTTGTTGCCATACATTTCTGTTCAGGAAGCCTGTAGTGTTTTCTTACTGCATTTTGCATCAGTGATTCCATGAGTACATGCACATAGCGACAGAGGCCAATACGCCTGAACAGAAATACGCAGTGCAATACAGCTGAAGAACTAACTAGTGCAGCACCAAAGGAAAGGAATTCCTCTCAAGCTCAGAGTACTACCTTAATTGCAATGTCTTGTCTTCTAAAGCTTAATTTGCTTGCTTTCATTGTTCCCTACTGTAAGTAACTAAGAAGTGCTCAGATTCCTTCTGGATTTCAAGTAGTCTGCTTCTTTTGCTTTCGTGTTTATGTCTACACCACTGACACCAGATGATGTACCAGGTACAACAGATGTTTTATCAAATCCCTGGAGAAATGAATCAGGATAACAAAAGGATACATTTTATGATAACATTAACTTGCTGCAAGGTACAACAAAACAAAAAGGTGGCACCTAATCTTCAGTTCTGAACTTGGCTTTTATGCCCTAAGCAGGAGCTAACCTCAGCAGCTCAGAAGCCATCCCGCACAACCGGCCGCGCTGTGGACATGGCAGCCCACATTCAGCTGTCCCGTCACACGTAGTACGTCTTCTCTCAGCTTACCAGCGGGGAATTTCCAAAAGAATTTGTCGTTTACCCTGCTGAGCAAAGGAATTAGAATGATGAAGAAAGGATCAGTGACAGAATGGCTTAATGTGGTTCTTGCCAATAATCTGAAAAGATGAGCCAGTTGTCAGAAAGGATCTATGGGAAGGTCCAATCTGCTTTCTAAAGTCATTCTGAATTAGCTACACACTGATGCAGCTGGTAGGTCTGTTGAGAAGGAACATGACAGGACATTTTTTTTCTACTCTCTTATTTTAGAAGTTTTATATACAGAATCACAGAATGGTTTGGGTTGGAAGGGACCTTAAAGATTCATCTAGTTCCAACTCCCCTGCCACAGGCCGGGACATCTTTCACTAGACCAGGTCGCTCAAGCCCCATCCAACACCTGGCCTTGAATGCTTCCAGGGATGGGGCATCCACAACTTCTCTGGGCAACCTGTTCCAGTGCCTCACCACTTCCATAATGAACAATTTCTTCTTTATATCTAATCTAAATCTACCTCCTTTCAGTTTAAAGCCATTACCCTTTGTCCTATCACTACATGCCCTTGTATTTTTGTGCAGATGAGTTTGTTTTGTTAGCCTCGTCCACTTACACTAAAAATTGTTCTGAAGACTATCCTTCTGCTTCCTCTAGTGACATTTTTTTCAGGAAGTACTTACATGAAAACTCCTCCTCCCTCCAGGTTAGTTCACCAAAATCTGTACAGAAAAACCTTATTTCAAATGTCCTATCAAAGCAAATTTGAAATAGTCACATTTAAGCAAATGACACAATAGACAGGTTTGCAGGTAAGAAAAAAATTTCTCATAATACAAAGTCAACTTTAAACTTGAGACTAAGAATTGATTTTGGATATTAGAAAAGAGGAAGTAGAAAGGTAAAGGGAAAGTAATTTTCGCATGGTACCATGTGAAATTAAAGGTTTTAAGAAATGCTTATACATTAGCTTCAGCTCTTTAAAAATACGTTCTAACTTCAGAAAGTTTCTAAAAATAGGTTAATAGTAAGAAATGCCAACAAATAAATTCTTCCTCCAAAGTCAATGACAAGCAGTTAACAGATCAGCAGCCAGAAATGTGCCATCTGCAAGCTATGCCAATTAGATTACTTCCGGTAACGTAATACCCTCTATTCCCCAATCATTAGATCTTTCTTATTTCATCTAACTTTGAATAGTATCTCAATTGCACATTATAGTTACAAATCAACATCAACTCCATGAATCAGAGCATCTCTGCAGGAGTGGTTGAACGTTGTACACTGCACACCCTCTCCTTACCATGCAGTCCACCTAGTGAATACACAAGATGTGCCTGTAAATTTCGGAAACAAATCATGGTAGCACTTACAATTTTGAAGTCACAGGTGAGAGACCACAAGAAATACTTAAATTTTCAGTAGTTAGGAAATCAAAACTCTCCACAGTACTGCTCTTTAGGTGTGACAGCAATTTCAAAGCAAAAAGGAAACCATGACTGTCACCTAAACAGGTACAGTCTTTACAGCACTTGCTAGGAGCAACTGTGCATTCAGTAACACAGAAGTCATTTCAAGACTGAAAGAAGTTTCTGCAATGAATAAAGGAGAAACAGAAATGGTAAAGCATTAGCATGTGTGTGACTAAAATAAGAAAATTCGACATTTTGTCAAGGACACCTTTATGCTTCAAGCAGAACAGGAGATTGATCAGTTTTTACTTGTGTGTATGTTCAAAAATGCAGAATTTATATAAATATCTTGTAATGCTTACCATTTTTTGTTATACTAGAAAATACATTCATGAGCTTCAAAGAAATTAATGTTACAGAGATCTTACACCTTCTGTTCCAATGTTAAATTGTGAAAGAGACTTTGTTAATATACAGACTCATTTCTGTTGTCCCACCACATTTGAATGCAATATCCTTAAGATGATTTCATGATATCATCTGACATCAGGACAGAGGGGAAAAAAAAGAAAGAGTAAACACCTGCATATTGAAACCCTGAGACTTAGCTCATTGACTATCTGTGAAGAGTCTGGTAAAAGTACACTGAAAGAGTGTGGCTCTTGATGTGACAGTAAAACCTCACATCAGCATATTTGGGAAAAAATAAGGTTTCAACCATATTATTTGATTACAACAAAAGGATCCAAGTGACAGGCCTAATACCTAGAAGTGTCACTAGTTAAGGATTTCACTTATAAGATAATTTAATTGGATCTAATTAAGTTAAATGGTATAAAAAAAAAGCTGGCTGATGGTAGGTCCTACCCTCTATATGCACACCACCATTGTGACAGCAAACCTTAACAGCTGAGAAACCCTCCCAAAACGATAGTTTCTTCTACCACTTAAGTTTAATATCTTAAACCTAAACTACAAAGCAACATAAAGCATACTTGAAAAATAATGTTGCATTAGAGATTCAAGAGGGAAACTGATCACCCAACTGATCACATTGTGTATCACCAAATGATGGCATTTGTTGGACTGACAGGTGGACATTCGCTGGACGGCAAGAACAGAAGGGGTTTCTGCTCTGCCAGTTCCTTCACCCTCTTCCACAGGTCTGCCAGCCTTCCACCCCTGGCAGCAAAGGATTCTTTTCCTCTCAAACCTTTAAAGTTTTATTTGTTCCTACATTTTGCTATGAGAATAGGAAATCACTAAAGCCTGAATGAAGTCTAAGACATGTTACTCTCCTTCAAAGCATAAGAAAATAGATACTATGGGTGAAGAAACAGCTGGACAAACTTCCCTGATAATGGAGTAGGCAGCATGCTAAGATGAAGTAAGCAAAATGCTCTTTACTTTTGCTTCTTCCAGGCCTCTGGCTGAGCATCTCCTCCAAGACATTAAGTGGCTCTCAGCAGCAAGATGGGTATCAATTTCAAATGCAAGTAGCTTTGCCTGTGTTCCACTATTCATTCACTGAAATCTATGCTGTCCTGCTCATTGATATTCTGTCCAATTTCTAAGTTTTTAATTAAATTAAAAATTACTTTCAGAATCTATTACATGCACAAAAAAAAGTGTTCAACAGCCTTTGCTAGGCCAACAAAATTGCTATAAATATATGGGTGCTCATTTTTTAAATGAAGACAGAACTCTACATCAGAACAAAGAACCTGCATGCCAGATCCAAGGAGTTGCTGACAGAAGTGCTCCTGGAATTTTCAATATTATTAATATTCTGTTTTCAAAACAGCAAGACGTAATTCATATGTTGTTCCTTTTCATGTACAAAGCTATTTTAACACTTTCTGGTTTATTATAACAATGCATTAACGTCCTAGATACTTATTAAAAGCAAAATCATGTAACCAGTTGCTGTGCCATAGCAGTTAGGTGACCAAGCTGTACCTCAGAACGACATGAAGCTGCCTGAAATTTCAGAAGCTAAAAATAGTCCACAGCTTAAATCAAAACAAAAATTAACGGTATTAAACAATTTTTAGTGTGTGAATAAAAGAATGTCAAATCTAGAAACATGTACTCTAATTTTGATACTGTACTAAATTCCCAATTTTAAAAGACGTGATCAGACACAACTGCTGGCTTTGAGATGAAAAGCAAAAAATCATGCCTGTGAAAGGAAAAGAAAGTTAAAGCACTCTTAAGTTTTCATTTTGTTTTTATTTAAGACTCAAAACCTACCTTAAATATTTTTTCTTTATGTCTGTGCTACATTTCCCTGCTTTAGTTAAGATGTCTTTAGACATTGACTTTTTGGGCTTTTCTGCAGGACAGTTTAAACTACTGTTTTCAATAAATGAAAACTCTATTGTTTCAAATGTACAGTTTCCAGGGTGTATAGGATAGAAACAGGACAATTAGAAGGAGTAAAGCCATTAGTTTTCGTTTTACAAATCAGTAACATATATTTAAGGTTTCTGCTAACAGTATCTAGGAAAATGTATTAATGAATTTGAATTCATAATACAGTCATCTGCGTTGTTCTCAGAAAAGTTTCAGGATCTTGAAATTGAATGTTGAAAGCCACTGGCAGATACCCTCTGCATGGCACGTGATACACCCAGCATACAGTTATAGGGATTAATCTGAAAAGCATCAAGACTTTTAGAAGACATAAGAGCGGACTCAGCATACAAAAATAACTCAGCGTAGATTACATAAAAAAACATTATCAGCATAGATTACATAAAAAACACGATCAGGAGTTAAGCAAAGGTGATTCCACAGCTGAGGTGAAAATAGTGGCTCCTTCTGCAACTTCATGTTGACTCCCTAAGTCATGTTACTACAGTATTCACTTATAGGACCACCTGCTATTTTTCCACGTGACTTGTGTCTCATTCAGTGAACAAGACAGGCAATGCTCTCTCACTAAGCAGGTAGTCAGATTAAATTTGTGCAGGTATCACTGAGCGATCACTCACTCAGTCCAAACCTTTTTGTGTTCCCTCTTTGTATCCATGTACTTAAAGATCTTCACAACATCACTCTGACAAAAGAAAGATTCGGCTCCACTTGACAGAGAAAGTAAGACCAGACTTAAAAATTAATAATAAAAAAAACCCTCCTGGAAAACAAAGTCCTCAATAAGTTGGAAGTTCAATTTGAAGTACTTAAGTCCAAGTTTTAAAAAGTATTTATCATTTTGACAGCCATGTGTATGTGCAGATGAGAATTTCAACAGAATGCAGCTGCTATTGTGAACACCAAGTGCTTCTGCTGAAGTGACCTGAGCAGCCGCTACACATCCAGAGCAACCTCTGTTCACTGACCACTAATGAGGAGCAGATGTGATGGAAAGTACACAGCTATAATTAAAGACCATCGTAACCACTACTGCTCCAAGTATGGAGTGGCCATGCTTCACGTTTTATGTATGCTCTTCTCCTTCAGCTGGTGACTGGGCTGATCTCCTGGGTCCTGGCTGCTCTGTGTTAATGACTGCAATAACTCAGCACTCAGACTGGATCTCAGACTTGCACCCTTCCTTTCTTCTCATCACTGTGAGCAATGTTGGCAAATTTATTTTGGCTCTCAAGAGTTTCCAATCAGAGACCTGAAACAACCTTGCACTGACATCTTTAAAGGATACTATTAATTACATTCTCAAGACAGATATGAAGGAATGCAAAAGTCTGAAAGATAAAGCTGTATAGGATTCTCTGGTACTTTAAAAGCCTCTGCAAACATTTATGCTCCTCATGTCCACTCAAACTCAGCCAATACCAACCCTGTCAAGGAGCCGCAACCTGCTCCTTGATTGTTTCCTTAGAGCCTTCTCTTCCCCATCAATTAGTTTGCAGGTTTCCTCTTTACAGTTCCTTTTCATTTTAACCCACAGAATTCAAACAGGTTAACGTAGTATCAAAGTAACGTGAAATAATTTAATATTCAATTAAAAAACACTGTGCCAAGCCTTTTCTCAAGTGCATACATCATTGGGCTGAATTAAGGTTTTGCAGGCAGTTTTCCTACAATTTTTAAAACCTTTATTGTTTTATAATTTTTATTTTTGATATCCCAAGATTATAAGCAGTTAAGGAAATCATGTTAAACGGAACCACACTGATGTCTGAGGGTCAGCAGCCAAATCTTGCAAAGCAGAGGTTTTTTTCAGCTATGGATTCAATTTGAGAGATACTAAGGATATCTAAAAATGACCATTTGGGGGGCTTCTGAAATTTTAAGAGCTATTCTGATTAGTAACAGAAAAAATAATTGTATCAATTAACTATTTAAGATGGAACATACCTTATTTAACAACTCTCTGATGATAACTAAATCCTAACAACAGTACATGTTTATAAAATGCATTTAAGGACCCTGAATTTCAAATACAGCATCATTACTAGCCATATTAGAACCTTCTTTCCTGACCTTGAATCTGTCATCCTTTTGTAACATAGAGATATCTTTTTTCAGTTAAAAAGCAGATGAAAATCCTTAATCAAATTTTACAGAACACTGTGTTCAGAGCTTAAGACAAATCATTTGCTCAAATTTCACTTCATCAAACTTTGCAAGTCATTCCACAGCAAAAAGGAATTTTTAAAAGAGACATGCACGCTAAGGTGGAAATGCAGCACAAAGTCCAGTGTGAGTACTGAAGTTTTTGCAAAGCAACAAGAAAAAAAAAAATACAACAAAAACAAACCCTTGCTTTTACAAGGTAAAGGGTTACCCCAGTGCTGCATATATTTAATACATATTTTAAACTATTAGGAGTTAGTTCTAAGATTAAATCTCAGTTTGGAACTGCTATTACGAGGACAAGCTGGTGAAGCAGATGTTTAAGAATTGAAAAGAACAGATGAGGGCAGTATAGATTTTTGTCAATTAATACTTCAGAAGATAAGGAAATATTTACAGCTATTTTTAGCCACTGCTTCCTGCTGTTTTCCAGACTTGTAACATTTAAATCAAAGTGCCACTTGCAGGGTAAAACTGCAGCTATGACAACTTTCACAAGCTGAAGCTGTTCCAAGGAAAGCAAAAAAAAGTAAGACGCCAAACAGGATCCTTCTAACTCCTCTTGCCTAAGTGATCTGTGTTATATCAGCTTATGTTTGCCAGGAAGGATCTCAAAGGGTCATGGTTCATGGTTTCAGTACTGTAATGCAGAACTAAACATTGGAAACCAGAGGAAAGAGAGTATCAATTCCTACAGGTTAAAGAGGGGGAAACAAAAGGAAGAAATAAGCAGTGTTAAAAAAAAAAATAAATTAGCAAGATTTCCAAGCAGAACAGATTAAGTTGACTAGTCACCATGTTACTTAGTTAAAAATGCTCTGTATTTTTTCTAAGGAAGTGCACTAACATATATTCCGTTTCAGTTTTACAGGTGGACCTAATTTAGAACAGCATGAAACTGATAAATAGGCAAAATCAAATGATCGATTTCCTCAAGACTGCTTGTTACTCCAGTTGTCACATCTAATTCCAGCTCATGTGTCATGCTAGGAAATCCTAAGTTACTAGCATCAGGACAAGGACATTTTCCCTCCCAGATTCATTGAAACCAGAAAGATTTTTTTTTTTATTATTTTTGTTACAGTCTTAAGAAAGAGGTAGAGAAATCCAGAAAAGGAACAGTCTTACATATCAAAGGCAGAAGATAAAAAGTTTTGCCAAGTATTTCCTATGTAAAGGCACATGTTACTTGTCACCGGAGGACAGTTTTGCTTACCAAAATTAGATCTTTGAAGAGTTGTAATTATAAAAAAAATTGCATACACACATACAAATACCTCTGTATCTGTGCATTTAAGGGGATAAAACTAAAAATCAGTGCACTGAAATGCTAAAGTAGTTTTATGCATAGTGAAACCTGGGTAAAAGCAAGTGTAATTCCAATAAAGGTATATAGATGCAACCACAGCAAATGGCTTTTGAATACTGCTATTGGCTGCTGGTAAAAAGCAAAACTATGTTAATGAGGTTGCTAAAACAAAAGGCTAAACATGGAAATGAACTTTCATACATCCACATCAATATAGAAAATGAAAATCTTTGTAAACATTCACACATTCAGTGCATTTCATAATAGCTGTTTCACATTTACAGAGCTCTAACTCAAAACAGATGTAATTTAACACATTAAACAAAACAATTCTGAAGTGTGTCACAGTTCAGGTAGAAAAATTGGTTGTTATCCTTTAAAAACAAAGTAAGTGGCATTTCAGGTAATTTACTAATATATCAAATAGCTATTATTACTGTTGGTTTGCCACTAAAAATCTCTCCCTTACGAGCAAAACCCAGTAACTTAGAAAAAGCAGAGTGAAATGCAGAGTGAAAACCCAGAAGATCTAAAGAGAAAGGCAATGCCTTTACATAGGGATGATGAGAAAACTTCGTAGAGTGACATAATATAGCATACTAGATCATACAGACAATGTTCCATAGAGCAGAGGTATAAAAATCTTTCTAGCTTGACTATTAATGTATCAAGAGATTTTGATTCAGGAGGTTACTGGAGCCACAAACTGCTGAATTTGGATGGTTTACTGTTCTCCTTGTTTCATGCTGTTCCCTTAGCATCTGCTATTAGTCATGATCTTTCATGTTTTTCTCCATTTATGGAGAAAAATTAAACAGCCCAACTGTTACAGTGGGACAATATATTAAATAATTGACAAGGTTTGGAGGCTGAAAGATGAACTGGACGGAGACACCAAGCAAAGCAGCCCTGCCTACACCCACTGATCCTTGACAGTGTCCAAGGAGGTGGTGGATGATGCCAGTTGTGCTCTGCCCAGAAATGTGAGTCCAGGAAGACTTGCCTGAGATAGAAGATTGCAAGATGTATGGCAGCCCTCAACAACTGCAGCAGAGACATATGCAGCAGGTGGGCTAGACAAGCAGCATGAGATCCACCAAGGCTAGCTAAACACAGTCCACAAGCTCTCTAGACTTAGTGCCACCTGCCAGAACCAGCACATGGCACAGTAAGGGGGCCTTCAGGCCTGCATGCAGGGATGATGACTGTACAGCAGGTTCTCAGTAAGGTTTCTCCCCACTCTCCTGATGACCTAGGGGGATCCAGTTGCTCTGAGAAGCTTTCAGGTTCTAAAGTGGTTTTGGTGGAAGACTGGCAGCTCTGAATAATCTTGGAAAAGAACTCTTGATACAAGGGTAAAGAGCTGCTGGTCACATCAGAGCCCTCAGACATGACGGAGGAAAGCCCATGCCAGAATGCTCCATGCAGGAAAGCCTCCACCACACAGGAATCTCTGTGGAGCCTGGGAGCAGAGGGTATGAACCTGAACACAGAAGCAGACCAGGTCCTGTTTCCACACTCCATTCAAGGGGGACCTCGAAAACCATACAGAGAACCAGTACAGGATACTCACTAGCTATATCCTCAGTCTGATTCAGTGCGGACAGCTCTTACAATCAGATTTGATGACTGAGTTGCAGAAAAAGATGCAACAGTTGTGATGAGAAATGAAAATTTCATCTTAGAAGACACTGAAAATCCAAGTCCTAGACCAGACTTTATCAGTTTGGCTCTGGTTGACTGAGTTTGACTCTCTCATCGCTAAGGACACAAGAACAAAGAGACAGCTGAGGTCAAGAAGCTTTAATTATCTTGTCATCACGGTTGAGGGACAGCTCCCTCTTTTAACAGGCCAGCAGGGAAACCAAGGCATTTGTTGGTATTCCAAGAGAACTGTTTAAAATTAGGCAGGATGGAATGAAATTTAAAGATTGCTCAATACTCAAGCTGCTATTAGAATACCATATTTTCACTTGCTTATAAAAGTAACATCAGCCCACTTTGTTAAGGGTTTTGACATACAATCTAATTTGAGGCAAATACTCAACACAGAGCTTATCTGTCATAAAACAGCTCCATTCATTTCAAGAAACTTGGATACAGGATAAATTTTAAAACCCGAGCAAAATGTATGCGCACACACAGAGAAACCTCATCTTCGAGCCTGGTGCTATCTCTACATTTAATAGAAGGAACTAGATATGTTTAATAACGTGCGATTTACAGGGTAGGAATTTGCCTTTGCCCCCTAGAGTTGGCCTAAAATACATCTTCAAGGCACTGTGGGAACAGGAAATTTGTACACACTGATGATATAAAAAAGGCTGAGATCCACAACACTGCACAGTAAGTCTCAGTAGTTTTTTTCAACCTTATCAGCTAAGATTTCTAAAAACTGTGGCCACCCCCCCATACTGTCAGGTGTCCGCGTGCTCCATTTTCCCCAGAGCATGACTTTCCAAGTTACAGCACCCACATGGTTTTATCTAGGACACAGACACAACCCCAACAACTGAGTATCTTTTGTGCATCAACATTATCTGGCAGAGTACTGCCACAGTGGTACTTTACCAAGAAAGAGCTTTACGATCTACCTTTAATAAGCATAACTTCAGGGATAAAGCTGGTCTTTTTAAAAATGGATTTTCCTCACAGTTTTAGCCCTTTGGTTAGGTAAGCACTGAAAATACAATCCAGAAGCCAGAAAGTTTCTCCTATGCTTTCAACTACTCTGCTGACACCTAGGCAACATAGAAAGGAAAATGTGACTAGAATGCAAAGGGCACGACTGAAGTGAGGGAAAGGAAAAAAAGTAGATTATAACAGATCTGGTGAGTGGGAAGCTGCAGGAAGCTGGCAAGGGAGGATTTGAGCCTACTTGGCAAGGCCAGTGGGAACTGGAGGGAGGGTCAGTGGAAAGCCAAATCAATTGGGCAATGAGAATGGAAGACAGAAGAGGCGATTGACTAGAAGTCTGTAAGAAAAATGGTAGATAAAGGACTAACGAGCAGTTGGATAAGGAGTGAGAATGGGGACGCTGAGAAGGTGGGAAAATTCTGGGAACAGAAGGAAAGGCACAAGCAGGGGCTACCACCAGAGCTGGGAAACTCTGGGAATGCAAGGAAAGGGACGTGGAGACACCATCACTGGTGCTGAAAGGCAGCAGGAAGAAGGCACATTCATGTGGGTCTTTTCCTGTTCTCCTGACAAGACACGTGAGGTGGGTGTACAACAAGACAGAACAGATCACAAAAAGGGGGGAGGGGGAAGAGGTTCAAGAAAGAAAATAATGGTAGTCGGAGAAAGGCAAAAAAAGAGAAGGGAACTCTGTAAGCTTCCATGAAGCTACTAGTACAGACTGAACAAAGAGTATAATCGGTACGGGAACTCTGAATAATGCAGTTGGGTATCATGAACAAGACTAAGACAAGCACCCAAAGATGGACTGGGGTAGGGGGTGTGAAAGCAAGGTAGAAATGAGAAATTTTTATGCTCAGAGCTGCAGGAGAAGCAGCATCTGTGCCTTCTAGAAACACTTTTCCAGAGCTTCTACTGGAATGCATAACTCCTAAGCGCTACCTTTCTTCTCTTGGCAAATACTATACAGCTTCCTAGCAAAACATACCTTCTCCTATTCTAAGGTGGTCAATGTAACCAGTAGCAACAGCCCAAGCAGTATAATTTCTTGTGGAATTTAAGGGTTCACAACCTGCTGATCAACCACACACAGGCTGACAGAATGAAACTGAAAGTGAAAAGGTATCAGCTGAGGCTGTTAAACTCCACTTCTCCCACCCCATGTGAAAATAAAGTAATGCAAAACCATTATTTGCGTGTCCCTTCCCACCAAAACTATGGTATTATTCAGTGTAGAGGATGCACTTCCACGGGGAAAGAACAAGGATCTGTATGTGACTAACATTTTTGGCTCATGTACTGCAGAATTTGCAAAGTTGTGAATGACACAAGGATTGCAGTTAAGAGAGTCTCTCAGCTGATATAACCGCATGCTATTCCTGTCTTTGCTACAGAGTCTCTGTTAACACCAAGAAGGCCATTCAGATCAAATTTCTCAGACCTTACTAATTATGCTACTTTCTCAGTTTTTCAGATATCCAACTTAATTTGCTTCTAAAGCAAACAGCTACTAAACAATCAGCTGCAGCTACAGCCATGGGGAGCTGTTCTTGGTATCACACAGTATTTCTGTGTTTAAGTCACAAGTTAAGCAGCTTTAAGTACTGAAGTATCGAAAACCGCAAGAAGTCACCCCAAACTGATGGAAAACCTTCCCTTTACAATCCTGCCTCACAGAAGCACTGTGAAATGAGACAACAGTTGTACAGTCTTACAAATGCTTATTTAGAAATCATTTTTATTTCAGAATAGCATTGAACATTATACTGTAAGACACAAAGAAACGTGGAACAGTAAGGTGGAAAACTGTTGTGACTAGCTTTCTGATAGATATATAACACATTACATTGAAACTGGAGTTCTGCGGAAAAAATGCAAGTGATCAGGAAATTAACTGCAATTATCCATACACATACCTGCACACACATTCACCAAGGAACACGCGCATCTGTGTTTGAAGGAGAAAGGCAGAACAGACAGCAAAAGTAGTGAGATACAAATTAACTGTGTAGTTTGCCATTTTTTAAACCTTGGCTCTCACTTCAGGGTTCTTTTCTCTTTAATAGAACATCACTCTCAAGTCCTATAATACAATCTCCAGGTACTCCATTTGCTACTGTACTTCCCTCAAAGCAAATTACATTTTACAAGATTTGGATATCAACAACTAATTAAACCCAAAGTGGTAAATTACGTTCACAGCCCACTTAAAACATTAGAAGCTTCTTTTGCTGCTAAAGTTTAATACTTAAAATTACCACGAAAAAGCCACCAATTTTTAAAAGCAATGCTTTTCTGGCCAGATGCAAGCATTTGTTTCTTGGTTACAATATCCAGAGACCTGCAAAGGCTGAGAAGAAATTAATGCTACGCAGGGAATAGGTCATCTCCTCTACCTCTACACTGTGAATAAAAAACGGGTGATGGTGACTCACTTTATATGCATATCAAAGGCATGACTAAGGATGAATTTCCCTGCAAAATATAGTAACCCTTTGTCCAAAATAAACTTCAACACCTGTCAATCATTTCTAGAGAACAACTATAAATTAACAGAATTGCTGACACGTTCTCTCCTTTGTTACATGCATTCTCATGAGGTGTATTGGAAAAGCTTGGTCTTAAAGGTTTGAACCAGGTTAAAAAAGAAACCCAGGGGAAGACTGGAATCCAACATGCAGTATATATTTAGAGTGGGTGTGATCATCTGAAATAAAAATTTCCATTTCTGCAGTTGAAGACTGAACAGAGAATACAATTTAAAATAAGTCTTCTCATATAAGAGGTAACAGAAAAGGGAATGTCTAAGAACGGTATGCATTGTATTGGTCTTGAAAAACAAAAGATTTACAGCAACAAGATGGACCCTCTGGTGTCTGCAGCACTCTGATTCAGATGAACAGTCACTAAAAATCCACTGTTTCCATTTTTAATGTTATGTGTAGTCTCAGGGGGAAAATTTGATTTGACAGTAAATTAATCTGTTATTTTGGTTCTTCTTATGAGAGAAGTAATTCTGTGGTAGCAGCAACTAGGTAAAGCAACTATATTGCAGGATTTTTCTTCCTTCTTGCATTACACTTGCCTCTTAGATCGTAATTTTTCCGTTTATTGTTCTTTCCCATTCTGCACTGGTTTTTGTAACATACTCATTTTAAATTAGATTATGCTGGCTACAGACTTGATGAAATGTTGTTGATATTTTCCCTTTATGTAATTTGGTAAATAAGATAATCTGATATATAAAAACTAGAAAAACCTTTTCAGTGTGCCAGCATCACAATTTTGGTTTAGTTTAATGGTGTGCTATGGTATCCACAACCTTGGAGATGGAGACTAATCACAACTGTGGTAATCAGAACCATTTGCCCCAAATAAATACTTAAAACATAAATCTAGGCTCTAAGAGAAGTCAGGAGTTTTTCTACCAGAATTTCTACCATGTTTCACTCTAGTTCCCTCTCTCCAATTCTCACTTTCTATGCTTATGAAATTTTTCTTAACACTGGTGACAGATAGACAGTTTACATCAGCTGATTTTGTACCTTCGAAAATAGATTTTACATACTTGATATTGTAATCAGCTGTTAGAAGGCAGTAATATTTAGTTCCAAAACTTAAGAGCAAAAAATTATGAAATGGCAATTTTGCTTTGGCCCAAGTCCAACTGTCTTCCAGTTCTGCTTTCTATTTCTCTCTGTATCTATATTTGCCATTTTTAATTTTCAGACTGTCATTCCACCTCTCTTGAACTGTGATTCTACTTCTCATACACCTCTTGTTTAAAACAGTGCCTAATTTATAAGAAGAAAAAAAATCCCACAGTTTTAATAGTACTACTATAGCACTTGACTTTTTACTGCCTGAATGTCTGTTGAGAAATACTGTTATTTATCATGTTAGATTTTAGTCTCTCTGAAAGATGTGACAACTACCTGTTCCTTTGATGCATGCATTTGGAACCACAGATCAGCTACTTGTCCTTTATAGTAGGACAAATACTCTGCTTCAGTATTAGAGTTTTTAAATACACTGAATTTCATTTGTCCTTTTTGCCTTTCTAGCATGAAATCTCTCTGCAACTCCACGTCACTTTTGTTTGTATGATCCTGAATAACTTCACATCATTAGCAGAAATTATTCTTTTTACTATCCCCCTTCCAGATAATTTATAACATTACTAGTGTATTGAACTGCACAGATTCCAGAAGGGACACAAACAAATGCAGAAAACTGTTTCATCACCACTCCCTTTTTTTTTGTACCTTCAATTTGAAATGAATTTCTCTATCCACAGACCTTCCTTATCTCACTGCAGACTAAGATTTAAGAACCTTAACAAAGGTTTTGATTAACCATGTCAACTGCATCCCCCCTGTCCACCTGCACTGTGACTCCTTTGGAGAAAGCAGGAGTGTGCCACCAAACCTGCTGGTCTGGAGCTCTCTGGACTCATCCTGGAGCTGTACTCTCCTTCCCAGCTGTTCCATACTGAAGCAGTCCTGGACAATATGACACATGCCACAGATAGCTCCGCTCTCTCATTCTCGTGTAATTCATGAGGAAGACTATGTTTGATCTGGGGGGCTGTTGTTCATTTTGCACACACCCCACTTCCAAACTCCTAACAGCGTGTGTTAAGGCAATTTCCTTTTGCAAGGGAGCAGAGCTGGACTGAAGTGAACATGTCCAACGTCCTACACCGTGAACAGTTACCTAAAAGCACTGCTTTTTTCTTCTGTGACCTTATTTTCTTCAAGTGCCACTTCCATACATTAATCAGTATCTACTATTACAGCAAGCTTCTTGTTTCTGATGCTTGAAAAACAGGCTTTAGTAGTTTTCAGGCACCTTGTAAATTGTTCCCCAAGCTCTTGTTTTGGCCTTCTCTTTGGTGTTTTTTGATTAAGCCTACCAGAACCCAACATACTTTCTATTCCCTATGCTCGGCACCATTTCAACTTTGTGAGAGAGGGCTATCTTCCTCTTTCTGCAGTTCTATTTATTGCATCATCTAATCATACAAACTCTTGATCTTTCACGGAACTCAACCACTTGCAGGTTACGTGGCAATGTCAAGGCTTCAAGAAAAATCACACCACTTGCAGATGACTCTTTCTTTTTTTTTTTTTTAGGGTTACAGGAATATTCTTACAAATATTCTTACAGACTTCCCAGTTGTGTGTGTGTGTGTGTGGGGGGGGGCTTCAACACAACTACAAAGGACTTGTTTTGGACAGTTGCAACATCCCTGCAGGAATGTAGTGCAGTGTGATTGCTGTTAGAAGAGCTCCTCAATAGCAGCATTTCCAGTATCTTAACTTGGGTTCAGCACATTGTTTAGGAAAAGTCAAAACCAGTTTTCCTTGCAAGCTCCCCAACAACCTGGTCCGTGATATTTTTGCTGTCTGATGAAAGTGTCAAATAGTGTACTGGGATACTGACAACTTCTTGCACAAACTTACCATGCTCCCTAAAAGGAGGACCAAGCGTGTCTGTGGTCTTTCTGGATTCTGACAGTCTTACAGTGTATTTTAAAAGGCAGGTCCAGATCCTTCAAATTATATTATCTATGAATAAAATCACTGCAGGCAATGATTTTATTGTGACCTTGATGGGACAACAAAGTTCAACTGGGGACGATGTTATTGTGTGTACGTGCATATATTTACATACTAATGCCAGAGCATGACAGCAGCCTGAACTGAAAACTCTATCACCCCCCTTCAGCAATCACAGATTTTTGCACTTCTACAGCTCACTTGTGTACTGCATTCTCCACTGTAAGTACATAATTAAATACCTAATAATTTCCCCCCGCTGTATACTGTGCTAAAAGATTTTTCAGTTTGTGAGAAATCAGAAATGTTTACAAGCAAATTAAACATTACTTCAGAAAACAAACTGTTTTGGGTTAAGTTTGGGCATTAATAAAATTAATTTATTCTTTTATTAATAAAAGCACAGTAAATATCTAAGATGTCTTACTGCTGCATTTTTCTTTTTTCTTTTTCAAGTCATGTCTGCTCTTGAAATACGCAACTATAATTACATCAGAAATATCTGTGGTAAGGTCCATCTGCATTCAATGTTTTCCAGGTCAGTACTGACTGATGGGAAGTCACAATGACTGAAATAGAATTTTGGGAAGTAATAAGCTCCTTATACCAACAACACTTGTATATATATCATATACATAACTAAGTGATTTCAGGATCAACACATTGCAAGCATGTTTAACCTGAATCCTACAAGTGTCAAGAAGTATTAAGGTCCTGTCACCCAGCAGAGATACACAAGTTTCCATGTACACACGAAAAAAAATCCCTAGGGACAGCTGTATACAACAAAAATTCTTATCAATAGCTACAGTCATAAAACAAGAATTACTTCTATGCATCTCAATAGTGCTCACTGAGATTAAACTGTAACTAACATAGCCCACCACCTTTTCCTAAAAAAAGTTTAAAGACTAAGCGAAAAAATGTATTATCTACTGTAATTTTTACAGAACTTAATTTTCGGATTTTGTTATTCATATGTATTTAATAATTTCCTTTGGTTTCTTCAAGCCATGAGATAAAATTCGAAGGGACTATTTGCATCCAAAAAACAAAACCAAAAAATCCCCACCCAAATCAAAGCAATTTTAAGGTAAATTTACATTAAAATTAAAGCTATTCACAGCCAAATCTTGAAGTTTGTATACAACAAGTATTTCATATCCATTTTGACAGGGCATCTTGTCAGTATAGCTGAAGAAACTCTGAATTTTGTATTTTCAAATATCTGAATCATCAAGGCTTGAATACTGTACTGAACTCTCAGGCAGGTAAATATTTTTAGTAGCTGTATGAATGTATAAATATGAAGAACTATAATGTCTTCATTAAACCCCATAATCCTCATCAGAACTACTATTCATCAATCCCATATTAGCAGCAGATGTTTATCATACAGAAAACTGTAATATGATTTCCAAATGAAGAAAAGTATTTTCTTGATAAACTAGAAAACACATTAGGAGAACCTTATTCTACTAGATTTTTTAAGTTGCCTTGATACTACCAATTGGCACCACTTTTTTTCCTCCCACCTCTGAAGTGTGCGTTTTCATTTAGGGCACTTCTAAATTTCACAGTGATTAAAAGAAAATTCCATTAGAGTTACAGCTAAGTCACTAAATAAGGCAGCTGATTCTGCTTGATGATAAACACTGGTAATTGTATCAGCTTCAATGGAAATTATAGATGCTCTCCAGTCATGAAAACTAGAGAGTAGCTTTAGACACACACACACGCACACACACACACAAAAGGTTAAAAAAAGTTTGAAAGTTGACCAGTGTTCATCTATTCTATGTCTTCATTTTTTTTCGCTGGATCTTGCCACTAGTGTATCTTTTTCTTTTCCTATCAGCATAAAGATTTTTTTTTCTTTTTTTTTTTTTTTTTTTCATTTTAAACTAATGTTTTAATCTGAGTTTCCCATGCATTTCAAACATGACATGCAAGAGTTCACCAACTACTGCAGTGAGGAAGGAGAAACACTGCCAAAGGCTGGTTCAATGGAAATTAGTGAGCATCGGGCAGGGCAGTGGGCATGGGAAGGACAGGAGTTCCATCTGTGATGGAGGAAAAGTCTCACTGGCTAGTTAGTAGGGGTAAAGCTGCTGCAGAGCACAGAACAATGGGTGTGCCATTCTGACACGGCAAAGCAGTATCATAATAAGAAAATAGCAGAGAACATTTGGCCAAGTCCAAGGTCTTGCCACAAGTCCTATACCAAACCATCCTGTGGTCTTGCTGCACATGTAATCGTAAGATCCTAGCTCTGAGGTTTCAAATGTAGGCCATGGAACATCTGATATGGTACTAAGAATAGGTGAAACTACTTATTATGCACACACACCCCCCCTCAAAAACCAAACCACAAAAAACCCAAATCTAAACCCCCTACAAGACTGTACCTGATTCATGCATGCATAGAGCTTGCAGTTCAGGACAGAAGACTAAAAGCCTGTTGTTAATTTCTGATGGGCTTTAGAATTCAGAACTATTAAAAAAAATAGAAAGAGACAAAATGAATGGAAATTGATCACACAGGATTAAACATTACAGGCAGCTTATGTTAACTTCACTGTGTTTCACTGGCTAACCAGGAGACAGCAGAGACTTAGGACAAAATTGAGATTCTCTGTTGACAAAGTCAAAAGAACTCTTACTCACAAATAGACAATAAATATGTATTTTATCTTATAATAATCCCATCTGATTAAGATAGTATGATCATACTCTATTACCTTGCTTTTTAAAATATAAAATATCCTAAATATTTTGGCACTGAACCTTTGCTCATGCAGAGGTTCTTATTCACAGATGCTTCAAAGTCTCCTTGAAACTTTTGTCTCTAAGTTCAGAGTAACATGCCATTCTTTTTAATATTTTTTTTTTAAACTTAATTTTGACTCTTTTATCTATTCTTGCTTTTCATTTACATTTCATTTGCATTTGCTAGCCATGTAATTGCATAGTCATATAATCAGAAAATTCATGCAATACATGCCTCAGCTGTATTGTACTGCTCTTTACTATTCCTTATTAGTGCATGTTTTGATACCTGTGTCTAACTATTTAAAAAGATAGACACACATATTTAGTAATACTTCTTTACCTACTGCCATGAACAGCTAGTCTCTTTGATAATGGTTTCTCAAATATTTTTGGTTCCTATCTAAACACCTGGAAGCCACCAATATGCCATAGCTGTGCAAAATAAATTTTCATCTTTCATCAGAAAGCAAGAAGGAAATAAGAACGCTGGGGTTAAAAATCAAAATTTTTAGTTCTCAGGATTTGCTCTGGATTAATTCAAAGGAGAAGAAGGAGAAGACTGATCCTTTTTCAGGGGTCAGGGGTTTTCCCTTTCAACTTGCATAGATGGAACACAGAGATCTTTTGCAGTATGAAAAGTTGTAACTGGGCATTTTATTAAACCATTTTATGAAGATTTAAAAACAAGTTAATAATAGAAAAGTATTTTACAACCAGAGGTTAGGACCAGTTTCACAAAGGACGCAGGAGGGAGGGGAAAGGGTAGGAAATAAAAGAAATGCTTTAAAAAAATGCATTTGGCTAAGGGGACAAAAAACCGATGTAGATGCCACAGTGGCATCTACATCTTCATAAGTGTGTAACAGGATTTTTGACGGGCTACTATTCTTTACCTAGAAAATATGGTAAGTCCCTTCTTCTACCTGACCTTTCTGATTTCCTTTGAATTGCCTTATTTAACTTTTATCTAGCCTCTGCACAAACATGCATGTGGAGGAAGTGCACAGGTCACAGAGACATACTGATGCATAACTCAAATACTGAGGTACGTGAAGTACTTTGAAGTATTAATTTTTTTTTACTCACCTTTAATAACAAAAATGTAGGACAATACTTAAGTAGAATAAAATCTGTTCATGTACATCATGTACATATTACACACAGGTATTGACGATATGAGTACTGTGTATACACAAACTCTTCTCCTAAAGGACTATTTACTTGCTATCTGGACACAAATCAAGCAAGAATTAATTGAAAAAACTGGATGCACAAAGCATTTGAAAGCAAACGGTGTCTACAGAGTTCTACATGCAGAATCCAAAACTGCAATAGTTATAAAGTTTTACAGAAATTCAGAGAAAATATATAGACATGACCTGTGACTTCCCAGTTACAACACAGCAGTTACTATTCCTGGCACTAGAATGTCTGCATACCACCTCCATAATGCATTGACATTAGGAATTGGCCTCAACAGTTTAGCTCCTGAAACTATTATACAAACAATATCATGTGCATCTCCAGAAGGCTGAACTCTTAAAAGAAAAAAAGAATGTCTTTTACTTTCAGTATTTTAACATTAAAGCTCAGCCAGGGCCTGATCAGCTTGAGTGCTTTTCTAGTGTGAACTGATAACGGTTGCTTAATTACCTAGGATAAACAACATCTGCTTAAAGAATTGCCTTACTTATACTTAATAAATACTACTGCTACTTAAGTTTATAATTCCCAGTTCTTAAGTATTTCACACTGCTCACATAATCAAAACTGCAAAACAGTCCCATCATTGACGTTCTCAAAGTAATAACATGTTCTAGTTTTAGGAAGAAAACCAAAAAAAATATTAAAAAAAAAAAAAAAGAAGAATTTACTCAGCACGCAGCCAAAAGGACCAACTTGAGAAAGAGACTTTCTGAAGGAAGACATCAGAGTCTCAGAAAGCAGCACCCTGATACAGACACAAGCACATACCATGGCAGTGTTTGCTGTATCTCTGCATAGGCTGAGGAAAGACTTGCATAAATATTTCCACACAATTCTCTAAGTAGGTCAAGACAGTACAGTTAGGTACAATTACTCTTTGAAGCAGCTTGAAACTTCCTGAAGAATCAGAATTGAATTTTTTAAGCATCTTAAAATAATGAACACAACTTGCACCCAAACCAAATTGGAAACCATAAATCTGTAAACTACAAAACATTTAAAATATTTACATATTTTATATGCAGATAAGTAAACTGTTGACTAACAAATTCCCAAAAGCCACATAAGCACCAGAACTCCTTCACTGTAAGATCAGCATGTGAACAACTCTACAGCTTTGAATCTGATGAAAAGAGGTAAGTTATCTCTCCCCCTGACCTGTAGCCTCTACTTTACTAATAATTTATTGTAACAATAAATGGAAAGACTACAGCACCTGAAGACTAAAAATACTGTTTATAATAAAAATCCCTACACCTGAGAACTGATGTAGGAGATACTCCTGCAATGTTTTCAGAGATGAAGCTTTCATCCTTGCAGAGATGGCTTAGGCATCTAGTAGTACAAATTTTCGATTTGTCTTCAAAAAAGTTTTCTAACATCCCCCCAGCCCCTCAAAACCTGTAATCCATGCAGATAAATCAATGTGAAGAGCTACAAGGTTTGTCTGTGAGGGGGGGTGGGGGGTGGGGGGAACTGGGGAGGAGGGGAGTTATAAACACTAGTACAATGAACAGTCTTCCCTTAAAATGGATAAGGTACTGAGCCAGTGTCATACTTCAGAAGTTCTTAGGTTGCTTCATGTTATTCCAGTTTCAATTATTCTTCCCGAGCCCTGTGTAGGGGGTTATTGCCTGGATCAAGTTCATTGCTTGTTGCCGTCTATTAACACTTGTAAGAAAATGGATTATGAAGTTGTAAAGACTTCTATCTATGGAGCAAAATAAAAATTAGCTAGGGTTTTTCTCACAGATAAAAAGATATTAGATACCACGGGGGGTGGTGGGGTGGGGTGCGCAGGGCAGGGAACAGACAGACAAGCAGCAATGAACTTGTTCTGAGCAAAGGCCAGATTCCTGTCACAGAATCTTTCTGTTATTTGAAAATGAAGATGCTCATCATACAAAGTTAAGACTGGCAAAGCACTCCATCTCCATTTAAATTACATCCTAAAATGTTATTCCTTCAAGTAAGTTTATCCTTCAGTAATTTTCCTATCTTGGGGAGCAGAGAGAACATCAAGCACTATGTTCTCTATACAACTCCAGAGGAAACTCCAGTTTTCAATCACCAACAACTTAGCTTTGCACTGAATGCCAACACCATCAGCGCCTTGCACCACCTGCTTACTGCTGAAACTTAGTATGTAGGACCATCCTAAGATGACATATTTTTCTGAGTTTTATTTAATTTACTCAAGCTTAGACATGCCTTTTATTAAAAAAGAAGAATAAAAAGAGTAGTAAAAAAGACTTTTTTTAAATAGGTAAGTTATGTGCGTACAAGATTAAATAAATACATCCGTATAGTGCAACCTGCATCAGTACAAATGGCAAATCACAGGTTCTGTATCTCCTAAACACCCCACAAGAAAGATGCATTCAGTAGCCTTCCTCCTGAAAGACTGATGGCAGGGAGGAGACTTCCAAATAAGAGATTGTGCCTGTACCTGTTCATTCAAGACCTGCTGAAAGCCTCCCAGCATATTTCTTCTAAAAAATGCTAGGTGAAATTGTATTAATTTATGATACTTATGTCTAGAAATCATAGGAGCATTAACACTTCAGCTAGACAGTGTACCACTGATAATTTTGGGAACACTGCTAAGATTTCTCATTATAAAATTGTTTTCAGTTTGTAATATTAAAATATCGAGTATAAAAATTCAAGATTTGTATACTTTGTTGGGTTTTCAGTATAGACTTTTCAGTTTACTTTGGTTCTTACAGGCGCAGAGATAGACAACAGCTGTGGGGAAAAGTATGAGAGTAGTGTATCTTGTTTTCAGCTTATGCCAACAAGATGCCCACAGACTCAGGGAGCTGGTAATTTGTATATTAAACGCACACACAGAGTACACACAAAATTCCTTCACAACGAAGCTGTATCCAGAAAGAGAGGGCAGAAAGCTAACGCTTTACGGCTCCTTTTTGGACAGCTGTGTATTATGAAACAGTATTTAGGGAAATATGATATTCCCTTACAAGACATTACAGATGAAGTGACCAAAAGGGAGAAACAAGAAGTAATTAAAAAAAATTTACACTGACAGTTTGGAGCAGAAAGACTTCCCTTGACTCTCTGACAAGTTTATAATCTCCAAGAAGCCAACCCAGGCATATCAGAAAATCAGCAAAGAAACTGACTTACACTGGTTGCTCACAGTCCTGTCCCACTGCAATCTACCCCTTTGCCCCAAATTCCACCTTAATTGACACATGAGCCTTCTGGCAATTCTGTTTATTGCATTTGTATATGACCTTTATAAATTTCAGATCTTCTCATGTTCAGTAATATCACCCTGACCATGCATTTGCCTACTTGGTTTCTCTCCTACAGAGGGTAAGCCCATCTCCCAAACCCTAAATCCATGAAAGACACATATGAAAATTTTTTAAGCAACAGTTTCATTTGAAGTTTTCTTAAAAATACATTAGCCTTTACATATCTCTACAGACACATACACATATATATGTATGTATATGTATTTTTAAACCAGCAACTGTATGGAGCTCTTGTTTAGGTTGCAAGTTATTCTGTGAGGAAGGGTTGAATGACACACTTTGCACTACAATCCAAAACTGCAGACTTAACAGGATGCTCATCTGGTTGGTTTTTTTTTACCTTTTCAGTGTAGAAGTAGAAAACTAGAAGACAAGAGAGAAGGCGTGAACCCATAATTCAGAAGTTCTCCAAAACAGAACCTGTGGTGAAGCAGGTATATCACTCCTCCTCACATATTTATGGAATAACTATTTCTGGCTTCATGGTCATTATCCACTGAATGTTTAATGATCTTCAGGAAAGCTGCATGGCTTAATGGCAGTAACGTAAGAGAAGGTCCATCCTCATTGACTAGGGCACTGCTGGCACTGACGCTGTCCCTAGCCCAGAAACATTTATTTGCGGTTGGAAGATGTAGCTATAACACCACAAATAGGAGGTAAATGGAGAAATAAAGTTCAAGACCAGGGTCATTTTTAGATGATAAAGGTCTTTTTTTCTGATTATTCTCCCTAGCCAAATGATCCAACATTTTAATCTGATCCTAGTTCCAAGCCTTATAGGCTTATAGCTCATAAAAATACCAATTAAGGATACAAGGGGGAAAGGAAAGCCCTCAATAACAATGCTAACTTGAAAAACACTTGTGGAATCATTGTTTTAAATGCAGCCTGTTTGGTATACAGTTTGGCTTAAAGTGTTCAATATGCAGTATGAGCAGCCACCAGGATCACAAAACATGGAAGTTATCTTTCTGACCCACTTCTGTGTAACTTTGAGCTGCATAATGGCACAATGACAACAAAAGGAGTCAAGCCCTCTCTTTCACAAGGATTCTGGCTCATTTCGTATTTGTTAACAGGCTCAATAAATATCTGAAATGGGACTGGAAAGCTATGCTAGCAGTCTGACATTCTTCCCCACCCTTTTGTCCCTCCCAGTGGAGGCTGGCAGGGTTTATTGTTGCTCTGCACAGTAGAGTAATAGGAATTAATGCCATCACTGCACTGGACTTGGAACAACTTTATTTCAACACATTTTTTAACATCAGTATGACAACAGCATTGCAGAATCCCTTAACTTAGTGTACAAAACATCAGCCAAATATTCTCATTTATTACTGCCTGTTATTTTCAGCTATGACACCATTAAACCCACAGATATACATCATAAATTTCTGCCCCTCTATTAACAGTGAATTTAGAACATACGTTACTTTCTACATGATTCTGTGTTTTAAACATTTCTACACACCAAACACAAATGCAATAACTGCATCCAAGTCTGTCCCATAGAATTATGAATGGTTTGCTACATGTGTTCACAAGTTCAATTCAAAATATGTAACTTTTAAAAACTCACTATGTTGGTGGCAATCTGAATTTGAGATCATCTAGAGTAATGTGTGTCCAACCTGTACATTTGAACCATTCCCAATGACAACCAATTATAAACAAAATTCCACAAGCAGAAACGCATCAGCCTTCTCCTGTGGAAGTCCCGCAGCAACAGGCTATTACAAAGCAAAACCTAGGAGCTTCTGTGCCAGCTTGTACAGGGCAGAAAGCATGATGCAGCAGTTTCCATTAACACCAACACTTGCACACATCCTGCAAGAGCAGAGCCTCTAAGTAGTTTACAAGGACATTCTGTAACTTGTTCAACAACTGAGGTAGATCCAGCTTTCTTTCCTGGTTCTTCCTGCTGTGTTCTACATGTTGACAAGGGAGGTGCAAGCAAAAAAATGGAAGCTAGTACAAGGGATGGTAGTAGTTTGCACTGAGATACACAGTTCATAGTCTGAAAGGCCAAGCAGAACAAGTGCCATTTCTCTAGTTTTCTTTCAATCTCTTAATTCCTAACAGAATATTTTTGTTTTGTTTTAAGCTATTTAATTGTAAGCACTTTTTCTTCTTTAAACTCACCTTTTATGTGTTTATCTGTTTTGTTTAGTGCAGTTGCTAATTAGTAACTAGAGAGTATCTGGAAACGTTACAAGTGAGCATTAACTTGAAAGAAGCACAAACATATGGATGAGAAAAGATTACAGGCAGCTGAAGAGTAAAGAGGGAGAATGACTCAAAACTTGTAAGAACAAAAAAAACCCACCAAAAACCTCACCACATGAATCTTATCACAGGAGGACCTTCACAAAGTATGGGACAGCAAACTGCTACACCTATATGAAATACTAGTAAAGCTTAAATCTCTACTTCATGCTGCACTTTATCACCCATTGACCTGCTCCACTGAAAATAAAACGTGTAAAATTTAAGATTTAATCAAACTGCAACCGTTTATGCTTTTCTGGTACAGTGAGAGCTAGTCATGCTTTATTAAAAATAGTTTTGAATAAATTCAAGTTGTTCTTTATTCAAGTAAGAGAAGTGCAATAGCACTTGCTTGTGTACAGCAAGTGCAAGTGCTCAGGAAGGATCCCAAAATGTCTGTCCTTGCACTGCTTTTGATGGTTTCCCCTGAAATATAAACACTTTGTGTAGCTTGTGATACTTTCTTCAGGAACTTGATTTGCAACAGTCAGTTGAGATGAATATGTAGTTCTACACTTCTCTCTGCAAGGACAACTGCCTTTTTAAGAGATAAAATTCCTATAGTAGGCTACAGGAGACATTGTTCTCATCAAGATGCTATTAACTTTAAATAACTGCAAAAAGACACTTAAAAAGCTAAATAGTTAGATACACAAGTATAGGTTACCTAAACCAAGAAGATGCCCAGGTAGATGATGAAAAGCAACAAGCATTACATATATAAATCTGTAACTAAACACACACTCGCCCCCGATGTGAACAGCCTCCCAAATAGACTGTATATTCAGCTTTATTCAACACATTTAGAAATTCAGACACCAACTGCCAATAAATACCATCACTTGAAGATCAAAATCCCATTCTGAATTGACTAGATGTTGGAAGGATCATCTTTTATCCTGTTAATTCCCAACTTCCCTGTGAACAATGCAACTTACTTAAATACATGGGTGTGCATACCAGGTTAAACACTAATACCCATGCATACTAACAGAAGTATCAGAGACAGTGTTTGGCAAATATTGACTGATATGAGGAGTTTTTTATAGATAAACCAGCATCTGTTTTATGGAAATGGTCTCCCTTTCCAACTTTTTTAAAAAAACCCCAACAACAAAAAACCAAAACAAATCCCCCAAACCTCAAAACACCACCACAAAACTAATGTTAAAATTGAGATCAATATATTTCAACTTTGAAGGGAGACAAATAGAAGACTGCAGTTTAAAAAAAAGGGGGGGAAAAAAGGTCAAATATAAGTCTGAATTTCAGTATCTAAATTTAAGTATTAACCTCCATTCTACCCTCTCCTGCTTCTTATCTAAATTAGGAGACACAGATCATCACTGTTTAAAATGGAGCTACCAAGTCCAAACCCAGTTAATTATTTCAGACACGCTGTTCTGTGCTAACTAAATACCATACGGACTCTCTTATTGGTTTTACACACAACCCTACCAAGTCAGCAGGCCCCTCAGCTGAGCGCCCAGGACAGTGCAGTTACACATCAAGGCCATCTCCACACATAACCACAACAGCAGCCCGACACTGTTAACACTTCTATACCTCGCATATGAAAACTCCTCTCACTTTCAGAGTGTTGTAAATACACATTATAATGACCCTAAACCCTTGCTGGCAGAGTAAACAAAACATTTGCAGCAAAAGGGGCTGCTACAATGCACTTGGATGACTGACTAATGAGTCAGGCCCACTGAAGGCAGCATTAGTCTTGCTGGGAGGCTTTTTCCTCAACAGAATGACAGTCTTGTCAATATTGCTTAAAGTCAGGCCCTTCCTCTCTTCAAACTTCCCTTATGGAACATCACAAGATACAAAGGGGTGCTGGGTTTGCATGGCAAGGTTTTTTTTTGGGGGGGGGGGGGGGGGGGTACAGGAGTGGCTTCTGTGAGAAGCTGCTAGAAGCTTCCCCCATGTTCAATGGAGCCGATGCCACAGGAAGGACCTCACCCTGGAGCAGGGGAAGCGTGTGAGGAGTCGTCCTCCTGAGGAGGAAGGAGCTGCAGAGACAATGTATGATGAACTGACCGCAAACCCCATTCCTGTCCCCCTGTGCTGCTTGGGGGGCAGAGGTAGAGAATTTGGGAGCGAAGTTGAGCCCTGGAAGAAGGGAGGGGTAGTGGGAAGGTGGCTTTAACTTTTGGTTTTATTTCTCATTATCCTACTCTGATTTGATTGATAATAAATTAAACTAATTTCCCCAAGTCAAGTCTGTTTTGCCCATGAAAGTAATTAGTGAATGATCTCTCCCTGTTATCTCAACCCACAAGCCTTTCCATATATTTTTCTCTCCCCTGCCCAGCTGAGCAGAGTGATAGAGCAGGTTTGGTGGGCACCTCACATCCAGCCAGGGTCAAACCATCACAAGGGGAACGCTATTTTAACTGTAATAGGGGGCCCATCTTCCCAGAACACAAAGATCCTCTAACTTATTAGGACACAGACCAGTGTAATTAGTTCAGCAACCTCCTTGCCCTCTAAGAATAGGGGACTTGCCTAATTTGTCCTGCTTCCCAGCTCTACTCCCATCCTAGATGGGTAATCACTTACATACTCTTTCTGCCTCTTCAGTTAATAAGACAACCCCTTACACCGTAGAAACTAGTACTTTGGCTGCTTTTCACCCAGGAGTTCAAAAGCAGGCGCCCATCACAACTGCAACTTCAGCGAACAGAAGACCAGCTGGTAGAAAAAACATGAATTACAGCTTCAAACCTTCATTGAGGACTGCTAGCATTAATTTAATTCATAAGCTGGAGTCTTAAGGACAAGCAGAAACTGGTGGGCACAAAGGCCTGGGGAATCTCTACAGGCATGGGTGCTAGCATGATGTCAAGTAAGCACAGCTCTGTTGTGAGACTACACAGTCTCCTGCAGAAGCATTTTTCTTTCATGTATTGAAGTGGCTTAGGATGGTACTTGAAAGCTTGACAAACACAAACTATTACAGCTTGAAGAACTTGGATAAGCTGAGTATTTCTTTTAACTTCCAGAACAACTACACTGCCCAGCCTTCAATGACCTTTACATGTACTAAAAGCTTTACAGCTGACAGACTTGATAGCACAAGTATCTAAAGTTATTAATCATTATAAATTCAATAATTTTTCTGTTTGGGTACACTGTCATTATTTTTCATCCTGCACAGTGTGAGAAAAGGTTATTAATACAAACAGACACAAAAAAGTTCATACATTTCTGCATGTGCCTATTTTCATATAGCTCAAGCCAGAACATTTCTGGATGTGGTCTTGCTATGAAGGTCTAGATTTAAAATCTTGACAGGTATGATTTAGATACATTAATACCATAAAAGCTTTAATTATACTGACAAAAGCTGCCTTTCAAATTTACCTTGTTCAGGAAATACTGTAACACATACTACCATAAATCACTATTTTGCTAATATAAACTGAATTTAACTTAGAGGCATCCACAGTTATTAAGAACACCACTCCTAGTTATGCCCCCAGTATACAGTTGTTCTCCATCAAGAGTATTACTCTTGAGTTACACAGTAGTTCACAAAATATCTGCAAAACATTAAGAGGAACTCACTCCAGCTCAGTACTTACTCAAACCATGAAAGTAAGTTGTTCTGACTTCTCTTCTGAAACTGCTTTCATGGAGTTAATTGATATGTCTTCTGATAACCTGTGTCTTTGTTACATCAGGCACCTCTAGAGCATCACAGCTGGATTTAACGCTAGTAAAAACTATCAATCAAATTTTCATTTTGCATTTCATTTGGTAAATAACCTCGTTCAAGTGCTTTAACTTTAATTTTTAGGTGATCAAAATAAACAAAGAACAACATTGGAAAAAGTTTAAAATAATTATCATAAATTTCTTAAATGGCTCTGCTATAGGAATTACTCTCAACAGCTCCAGTTCATCACCACCCTTATAAATAAACAACAAAGTTAATTCCCCCATCACTTTATGGCAGCTTGAGTTGAACTTAACAGTACATTTACTTATGCTGTTAGCATTTTCTCTACAGCCTGGGAAGATTTTACCATCTCTTGCATGTGCTTCCTTGAGTAGATTGATGTTAAACACGCCCTACAACTTTTCTCTGAACTTTCAACAGAGTTATACACACACTGAGAATGAACCAGGGTAGCCTAGAAATTGTAGTTCACCAAACCCATGTTTTAACTTCTGATAGTGTATTTACCTGAAAGGATCCTGAAGTCAGAAATAAAAATAGTCATCAGCTAAATACTGCTAAGAAGTTTCTAACAATTTCAGAGACTCTTGATTTAAAGTAATTTGGCCCATACTACTTCTTAAAATGGCAGTCACAACATTTGTTATTATTAAAACCCACGGAACAAGCAGTATAGCCAAAGCAGTGAGCTATTTATGAGGCTATTAATCAAAATGCAAGTCAATGTGAGGAGACTAACAATAAGTGAAACACCTTCAGATCAGGCCTTTGAAGAGCTCTCCATATAATTCTCTAAAGCGACACATGAAACTTCCTCAATCTCTACTGTAAGAAGCTGGTAACTATCTTTGTTTACCAACAAAACAAACAAGTGATTCCACATTAACCTACATAGCACTTTTAAGGACTATATAAAAATGGCAGTCAAAAGCAGCACATAATATCCTAAACATTAGACAGGTATGTTCTTGATAAGTACAGAAAGCAGATTATCATTATTGTACAGAATTTTCCAGAGTAACACAATGCCTAACAGCCATCTGCTGTAATGAGCTCGATGTTGCTGACAGAACTCAGAGGCTGCAAATTACCTGAATGGCTCCAAGTTACAGAGTTATAGCCAAAGGCACAGCAAGTGAGAGATGATCTACATAAAGCGTTGGTCAAATTTAAAAAAAAATAATAAATCCAAACAAAAACCCCAAATCCCAAACAAACAGAAAAACCACCCCAAAACTAAACACACACTCCTCCTTCACCATCAAGTAACCTTAAAGCCAGTGTCTATCATTTTGCTGGTAAACTATTCATTCAGAATAGGAAGACACTGATTACCTGAGCTAGATAGCACCAAAAACTGAACACAAGTACTGCATTTGAATCTAGTGACAGCACAGGAGTCAAAGACACTAGGAAAAAATGAAGAGGAGATTTATTTTCATTCATAGGATGGACAGACTCTTCGTCACTACTGTTCTTTCAGGGCAGTAAGGAAGAACAAGTGTGTAATTTGCGAGGAAACAGTGAGTGTTTACTATGAGGACACAGACCAAACCTCCAAATGCTTCAAAGGAGACAGTTCCAGCAAGGTTAAAAGCAGTCACCTGTTTCACTTTGTCAGCAAGCTCTTTACCCACACTTACTACCAGAGAAAGAAGAAAGAAAAAAAAAAAAAGGTGGAAAAATGACTAACAGTAGTGAGATTCATGTGGAAATATTGAAGTGGTTAGCTAGAAAAAGCCAGGCTTCCTTACAGCTAGCTCAGATGAGCTCAACTTCTGCCCCTTGTGAAATTTCTTGAAGAAGAATGTAATAAGAGATGAGCAATTCATTTCTTCGACCAGGTAGATCAAGGTTATTAAAGATAGTTGGTTACAATTACTTTAAAAGAACACTTATCCTTCAATACCATGCTTACTCTTCAATACCCTGTGGCATGATTATGCAAGAAAAGAAAACCCCCTACTTTAAGTCCTCCTCATGATTTGACCACGCATCATATTTGATGATTTCACAGAACTCTGGCCGTGGTATGCTTCATCCTTTAAATTATCAGTTTTTATTGTTCAACATCAGGCAAGCCACAAATTACCCTTTTTCAACATAAAAAACATAACTATCTTATTTCTTTTAACTTGAGAACAAAGGTAACAATTGAGAATTTTCTGAGACATGGTGATTTCTTTCCTGTATTCTTGCTCAAGATGCAAAGGCTGCTCTGCTTAATGCATTTGAAAGAGCCACTGTAAACCTAAACCCAGGTTTCAGCTACTGTAAATGGCAACTCTAGTGTACATGGCTGCCTAGGTGAACTGAGATAGGTTTCTAACCAAAGCAGAGGCTAACCAGCAACAGAAGTGTTATCCTCCATCCTCAAGAGCTGCTAAGGAGCAGCAACCAACTTGCCAAATTGAATGATTACAGGTAGCTCAGAGAAACACAAAGATTAAAGAAATAGCATCCCTTCCTAAATACACACACACACACACAAATAGTCACATAGAACCCCACCACTTGCAGGCCTATACATTAAGACAGGTAACATAAAACCCCCTCAGGCTACGATTATTCAGTCCCAGATGCATCTGATGGACATAGCTATATGCGAAGAACTCCAGGAAAAACATATTAAGTCCCATTTTAGCCTGCCATAGAAGACTGAGTTCTTCAGTGCACCTGGAACCAACTTTTATGAACAGGCTGAAAGCTGCTTTAACAAGTGTTTGAGTGCTGTACATTCTACATCTTGCACAATGGAAGTGATAAACAGAATGTATATTTCAATTATTTACTGAAAACATCTGTCTAATCCAAAGACTCAGTTAAACAATACTGCACAAGCAGTTTGTGTGACCGCTTAAAATGTTTCACACCCTCCAGTTATGCAGAGGTTCTGGACAGATGGAAGCAAAGCACTTGCGCCCCTTTAATTCCACAGCAAAGCCCATTCAACATATACACATACCCTGCACAGGGAACTCCTGTTCTCAATACACATTAGGGCACCCACACAATTTGTGTGCACATACTACCTCATGCACAGAAAACAGATACAAGACAAAACTCTGTTCTACTTTTCTAAATTAAATCCTAAACCTTAAATATTAAACTTGGAGCTCTGCATCTGTAAGTGAAGAGAAAAATTACTATCAGGTTAAATTCTCAAGTTGCTGCATGAAAGGTGCTAGACAAAACCCCATGTATCTTACATTGAAATTCAGACCTTATGGTTAAATATAGATGAGTTTTTAGATTCAGAAGAAAATTCTATGAGCTTTCTTCTGCTGAGAACTAGAAAATTAAGTAGCAACAAAAAGAGACGTGAAAACTTGATTCCAAATGTCTAAAGATGTTGGTCTCTGTCCACCAGACAGAAGTTCCTAAACAGAATTTCTTCCTCCAATGAGTTCATTTAAATAAATTTTGTAAGATGAAGATGTAGTTACCATGCAAAAAGACAAAAGTTTAATTGTTTCTAGATTCCCTATTTATGACCTCCTGTGAAACTTTAAACAAGGCCATTTCTTCAGGAAATGGTGCAAAACCTCAATACTTGCAGAAGTGGTTCAGGACACATCCCATCCCCTTCAGAAGCATCATTGTTCTGAATTAAAAAGCTTTCAGCAAGGTGTAAGTAGTCAATGATCCTACTAGAGTTTTCTTAACAGAAAATGGATGCAGCAGTGGCAGCCAAAAAAGCCTAACAAAAAGGCCCCATAAATCTCATTTTTATATAAAGTCAGAAATACTCTAGGACTTTACTAACCCCCCCCAACTTTTTTTTCTCCATCATAGTCAGAGAACATTCTCCACTTCTTGTAAGTTTGTGTCATAGCTTCTGGATCTTAAGTGATAAAAACATATACTGAAGGCCATAAATTAAAGGAAAAAGTCTCAACTTCCTCAAGGTATGAAGCTATCTTAAATTTACCTTTTTAGCCTGATATTAATCTTCAGAGTTTAAAACACAGTGAGGGCAGGGAAAAAACAGACTTTTAAAAAGAGTTTCCTAATATTCTCTTGGTGTAACCCAAATAACAGGCTGATGTCTTTCAGAAATTACCTCCTTGTAATAATGATATTCGAACAGTCTCATAGTTTCCTCCAGCACTCCTTGCTCCCAAATTCTTAGATGCTTTACATGGTTTTGTTCATAGAGATATAAAAAGGATGTTACTTCCCAGCATACATGAAGAAGCATGCTCTCCTGGAACCTAGACCTTTAGGCTTTTGGATCTTATCTGCTTTACTCTAAAATGCAAGATGACGCCTTGCACTATTCCCTGGGAGAGAACAAAGGCTTAAACACGAAGCCTATCAAAAGCTGAGCAGGATTACAACAGTGAAGAGTCACAAGGGCTACAAATATCCCATATACTTAAATTTTCCCATCGTGATTTGTTTTGCTATACAAGGATCCTCAGTGCAATGGAAAATACAAAAGTCCTTTGTGCAGAGGGCAAGTGTAGCTGAAATAGTGCCAAAAAGACTGACAGGCTTTTTGCTCCATCTGCCTGCTAAAGATCACACGAGCAATCAGCCAGCTGTCTCTACTGTTGATCTCCAATACACAGAAGTTCCTGAAAGACACACAGAAGTCCCAAAACCCCTAGCCACATGCAAAACCACAGCAAAGAAAATGTAATGCTGTTCTCCAGAAGAGACTGGAAGACACAGGAATCAACAGGAAGACTGCAAAGAATTCCAAGCAACTTTTTTTTGTTGTTGTTTAGCAAGGACGAGAGGGAGCCTTACATCATGCTACAGTGACAAGTAATGGTCACAGCAGTAACTCAGCATTTGACTAGTGGTGGCAGTACTCCTACAATTAAGGAGATCCAGCATAACTCTAGCATGACATTAAAAAAACAATACGTGCAAGCCACCGTTTAAAAAAGCAATTATTTCATAGATTTTTGGTAAATGTTTTAGGGTTTGCTGGTGAAGTGGCAACAAACAAGTGAAAAAATGCAGCAGTTGGGGGACAGTGGGAGATGCTCGCAAGAAAAACGCTACTGCCATCTATTCCTGTTGCAGTACAACAGAGTATTAAATAGGATAAATACATGAATATAAATGTAAAGGAAATCTTACAAATTTATTTAGTCCCACCTCTATAAAAGCATATTAGTCCACACTGTTTTCACATGCATAACTGAAAGATATACTTAGCCACTGGGGGGCTCTTAATCTGAAGATGTACATATTGGCGCTCTACTCCAAGTATTTTTCTTACCTTTTCAGACTTGAGAAGCACAAACTGTGACTCTCCAGCATTCACTTAATGCTACTATTACAGTTTTATCTCAAACTTATATACATGCTTTGCTTTAAAATTAATCTTATCCCCTACCCACCAAAAAAATTAACATAGTTATATGTCATGGTATCACAATCTGTGGTTGTATTTTTTTTTTTATAAGATAGAAGAGTGATCCAGAGTGCTGAATGTTAATGATGCTGAAATTACGTCTCAACACTTTGGGAAAAAAAATTTGCTTTACTTTTTCCAAACTTATATTCAGTTTAACATACACTAGCAGAGGAACATTTAAAAAGGAACACCAAGATACAACCCAGTCTGTTTTCTTAACCCCCTCAAGTTCCTTATTTTTCAGCTGTAGCGGCTTCAGACTCTTTCTTTGCCACCCAGTTACTGGAAATCAATTTTTTTCTTGGTAGTATGTGCCACAATTGCATGTTTCAATACACAAGGAAGTGCCAGCTTGTCCACTACACTAGTGATTAGAACTGATTCACCAATATTTAATACAGACATAGCTTGGCAAAGCCTCTCAAGAAGCTCTATTTTAAATTGTGAGTTCAAAACAGACATTGAGACAGGGGAAAAAAGAATTAAGACATCCTTGATGTTGATAATTAAAGAATTTTTCAGGCATTCATTAGGCAAAGGATTGCCCCAAAGGAAAGAATGACATTTTTAGATAAAAACCTGAAGATATCTATATTGATACTGCTCCTGAAATGTTATGCATGACTTGTAAAATTGATCAGTATAAGAAATAAGAAGCTAAGATACAAGTTAAAAAAAACCCCACTCAACAAATCACCAGAACAAACAAAAAACTAGAACCCCATCAACCGTGCTTTCAAGTCTGGTAGTAATACTTCATTTACTTTTTGCTACAAATTAAGTTTCTTTATACCACCAAATGCGATTAAAATCTCTCAGTTAAAGAGCAGCGTGCCCAGCTAGCAGCATGATCACTGGCAGTCTGTAGAAGTATCTTTTATCTGAAGCTTCCCAGAAGTCACTACAATCAGAAATGCTTACAAAACAAAACAAGTATAGGGCTAAAATGGATTTGGTAAAGTTTGGTAAAGACCTAGAGGCATTTTTTTTCAAAATTAATCGTACTCTCAGAAACTTACATGAGTCGTGGATTTGGGTACTCGCATGGAAACAGTTGTTGCCCTTCTTTACAGGTTACAAATCATTTGTCTAATCTCAAAAAATTTGTAAACCTAGGTGTAGATACATGCATAGGGTTTAGATACATATCTTTACCCAGTGTGCAATGGCTGCTGACCTCAACTATTTAATGAGGGTCTACCTGGGAGTTGTTAAAGGGTAACAAATCAAACAGTACAAAGTGTTTGATGGAAGAACAGAAGCCATTTAAAAGCATTAGATTCGGCATTAGCTGGGAGTTCCAAACCCCTAGTACAAGGGTAGCCAAGAAGCACAATGTGAAACCAACGACAAGATAAAAATGAAACATCTGCAAAATTCTGAGTGAGTGAATTACAGAATCACGGAATGGTCAGGGTTGGAAGGGACCCCTGGAGATGATCTAGTCCAACCCCCTGCTAAAGCAGGTTCACCTAGAGCAGGTTGCGCAGAGTCGTGTCCAGGCAGGTTTTGAATGTCTCCAGAGAAGGAGACCCCACAGCCTCTCTGGGCAGCCTGTTCAGTGCCCCGTCACCCTCAAGCTAAACAAGTTCCTCCCCATACTCAGATGGAACTCCCCGTGTTGCCATTTGTGCCCATTGCCCCTTGTCCTGACTGAAAAGAGCCTGGCCCCATCCTCTTGACACTCACCCTGAAGATATTTGCATGCATTGTTAACATCCCCTCTCAGTCTTCCTCTTCTGCAGGCTAAACCGGCCCAGCTCTCTCAGCCTTCCCTCATAAGGGAGATGCTCCTGTCTCCTAATAGTCTTTGCAGCCCTCCACTGGACCCTCTCCAGCAGTTCCCTGTCTCTCTTACTAGTCAAACACAACTTTTTCAGATTCATGTCTTTGGAACACGCAGGGGTAACTAAATTTTTTTCATAGAAATCACATTATTTATGCAGAAATATGGAAAGTCTAAAAGATACTGAGTTGCTTACAGTTTGAGCCTTCGACTTCTGAGCACGAATTAGAATTTTATTTGGACATGGACTATGAAGAACCACTGTATATACTTCTGCCCCAAAACTTAGAATCATAGAATAATTTGGGCTGTTAGTCAAATTTCCACATGTGCTGCTATTGCCATCCTTCCCATGGCAGAACGTAATAAAGTATTTTATTGTGACTGGCTGCAACTAAGAAAAAAGGATTAATAAAATAAGAAAGAAAAGTACAGTATGTTGGTTTCGTATTTCTGATGCAGAGGAAATTTTTTTTGAAGTGGACTAAAGTCTAACCAAAGGAGTTTAGCTCTTGCTGAAGTTGTTGGGTTTTGTTGTTTTTTTTTTCAAAGTCACAACTCAAAAGTTGCTTCCAGTAAGCATGGTGTGTTAATTAGTTTTTAAC
Source organism: Falco peregrinus (assembly GCF_023634155.1). Classification (NCBI taxonomy): domain Eukaryota; kingdom Metazoa; phylum Chordata; class Aves; order Falconiformes; family Falconidae; genus Falco; species Falco peregrinus. Next base: position 48,352,054 of record NC_073725.1, on the reverse strand, counting down.
AGGTCATAAAAGAGTCATAGTTCATATATAAAGCAATTTAACCATTCACTAAAATCCTATTCAATAGGCAATGAAGCTTAACAAACTGCTTTTTCCAGAGGTCTAGCAAAGACAAGTTCCAAACACTCCTAAAGTGAAAACGTACACGTTGACCTTTGTTGGCAAAACACATCCAACATGGAACCTGATTCAGCAGCCAGACTGATTCCTTCTTTCAGCTGTGTTATGCTGCACCCCTCCCCGCAGCCAGCAAATGGAGCATTAAAAATCAGTGTCAGAAAACTTAAGTGAATTTTTCCACAAGTTGGCCAACCATAAAATGTATTTTCAGGAGGAGGAGGAAGCCATCATTAACAGTTAACATTTACAAAAAGTTACTGCAAATCTATGTGTATTAAGCCAGCCTCAAATCCATAAAAGTCATGACTTCTCCCTCCCCCAAAAGAAGGGAAGCAAACAGAAGGAAGATGAAAGAATGGGAGAAGACACACAGGGAGAGACTCCCTTGAACATAATAGCCAGTTCTTAGATTTTTGAATCATATAAATCCAGTTGCTTTAATACAGCTGAATATGATAAGTGTTAAATTTGTCTGCTTGCTGAAAATCTCATATTAATATTTTATTCTGTTACGTAACACTTCCTTCACACAAAGCTAAAATCCAGAATCTTACACCTTTATGTAACACAGAGCTTACAATGCCCCTCCACAACCTTCCCCCACATTTCACATTAAATTAAGATGAAACCAGTGCACCTCGTACCTCATCCCATAGGACAGACTCCTGTGCCTCCTCACATGCCTGCTTCCCTGGGCACCCCTCTCACTGCAGCCCACCTCCCTAGAATGGATGCAGCAGATCTGAAACACAATCCAAGACCACCCCTGGCTGAATCTACCCCAAAGACTGGAAAATATTGCTATTTTTCCTCTTCACCCACAGTATGATACAGAAGGATATAAGCAGTTGAGGAGAACACCCACTGCACATGGCAGTCGATTAAATTACAACAAACCAATACTTACACAAAAACGTCTTCAGACCAAGTGCGTGCAAGGGAGATGGTTGTAAAATGCACACAGTAAATGTTTTTGAAAACACGGTTCCTCTTTCCAGCGCTTTTCTGGTTGTACCTAATAGTCATCCCCTTCATTGCTCTTTGAGTAGCATGACGGCAAACAAGGCTATCAGAGGAACAGTAAAGCCTACCACCTCTCAAGACAGTATTTATTGACAGTTACATATATACTTTCCTTTAGGGTTTTTATGTTGCCATAACACCTGGGATCATTTCTTCAATGCATCATGGAGTCAGGTCTTTACAAGAGACTTAAGAGCATGACTCTGCTTGGTTTGAGTTTGTCTTACTATTAGCTGAAAATAAATGACAGTACTCAAATATTAAAATGTGAGGTTTGCTAGGGAAAAATACAAAACCCATCTGGGCCAAGAAGCAGAAAACATCTTATTCCAATACTTTCAATTCTTGCTGAGGGTTGCTGTTCCACATTCAGGTTTATAGTGTTTGTTCAAACATGGTACGAGTCCCTCCATTTGTACGGGACTGCTTTCATTCTGCTTTTATCAACTACTACTCCTTCAGAAAAAGCACCACACTGACCACCTGTACTTAAAGTACGGTTTCAGATCATTCTTCCCGTTTTTCTTAAGCTCCTTTTTAAAAAAGAAAACAACTCAGAACTGATTTTCTCCCCTTGAATTAAAGCACAGGCTTAAGTCACATCAGCTCTCCTGTGACCAGGCCACTTCCCAGAAGCCTGAAGCTTCAGGCCTGGGACATCTCACCTCCACAACCCCTTATATCAGCTATGTCTGCCAGCTCCTCTTCATCTTTTCATATATAAAATAATCTTTAAGCAGCATATGGCCTTGACTATGCGTGTATGTCCTTGCAGGTTGAGGCTAAAAGGGTTACAAGGCCATTTGTCAAGCCATATCACATTTCCTCCACGCCCTTCCTCTCCTGAGTAACCCAACGCTGCTCACAGCTACAGCTACATGCAGAAGCACGGCCATGACTGAGCAAAGGCTATTATTTGAACCTAGCAAAATATGCCGATGTGCATATAGTGAATCACAGCTATTAAAATAAGGGGCATGACACAGCAGAAGTTAAATTGATGAGAAATTAACAATTAATCAAGCTTGAGGAGAAAAGCCTAGTTCTACAAAATCACAGATTTATTGGGGTACAGCCCACAGTTCTTGCATTTGGCCAGTGGGCTAGACAACTGCTGAAGCCACGGCACACCAGTGCAAAAGGGAGGTCGTGCTACACCACCCCTCTGACTCACAGGTGAGGAAGCCCATGCTCTACACGCTCAAGAATCCTGTTCTACTCTGTGCAGTGTGAGATTCATAATCGAAAGGCTTTGCCGGTGTAATACAAGCAGCCAAGCAACGACCCGCGGAGACTTCTTAAGAAAAGGACAGTTCTAATAACATTTACTGGCTTATCTCAGTATCTCCAAAAGTGTTACAGGAAAATCAAGAGTTTTGTCAATATAAACTTCCCCATTATTCATGGAATTTTTACTGCCATAGCTGTACTGGTCACAAGTCACACTGCCACATCTCCTACCAACACCGCTCGAAGCACTGTAACCAGAATGGGTTTTCAGTACACTACTTCTTGGCTTTGGTGTCCTTTCTCTGAAGTGCAGTACTGCTTTGGGATGAGGTATCAATGGATGGCTGGAATGTCAACTTCTTCTCCCCCATCCACAGCTTCAGACAAGTTTTCTGTACTTCACAACGAAATCCACCTACCGAGCCCAACTTCTTCCCTTCTAAATAGTGCATTTGAATGAGATAATTTCATATATCAGCAGAAATCTCTTCAAAATAACACAATAAATCTTTATATTAACAGAATAGGGATGACAATAGTAAGAGATCACAACAAAAGCTTTACTGAGAGAATCACTCTGTTTCACATAGGTCAGTGAACAGCAGTATCAGGATAAGGACTTTTTCCACCTCTAGACCAGACACCTTTTGAGAAAAATAATAAATTACTTCTTTGTATATTTAATTATGGTTGAGGAAAGTCTGTGGATGCTTCCATACTGGGGAAAAGGTCAGTAAGTTTCAGAACTTGAAATGTACAGGTATTGCAACACTACAGAAAGGAGGAAATCCATCTTGTTTACTTAATACCTCTGAATCTGATCATTCCTAGATGATCTACAGGAACACTGACTGATTCCAAGTTCATTGTAATGATTAGGTACTATACTGTGAAAGAATATGTTGAATAAATCTGCTTACCTATCTACATAGGTAAATGTGAAATAACTGGCTTCATAAAGCAACTTGTGAGCAGCTGGCTGTGTTTCAGAGCTTTTTGTCCAAATACAGTGGTGGCCTAATGCTTGAGAATGCAGAAGCAAAGAACCTTCTGTTTTGAAACCCTTCAGAGCACATGCCTATTTGAGGCCGTGCAACACACAGCAATATACATGCTGAACAATGAGACATCAATATGCAGCAACAGATTCTGGATTTAGAACCTATGCTAATAGCTCTGTCCTTATTTCTTATTCTAAGTGACTACACAACACTACTTGGACAACCAGAATATATGACAGTGTCTACTCTCTTGATCTTGCAGAAAGTTAGCTCTGAGATGCCCTAAAGGAGGGGTTCCTCTCCTGAGACAAGACCAAGCAGTTATCTGTAGAAAGTGCTCTCACCTTGGGACATGACACCCTTGGAATTGCTTACCCTATTTCTAATGGAAACGTTTGAACTTAAGTAACAGAAGCAAACTACAAAACTTGGATTCAGAAGATATTTCTGTGCAGAGAGTTTGTCACAATTGTTAAGTATGCCATTAAAAGCATTTAAAGCACAATAAAAGAACCACAGGAATGCCTGCTCAAGATAAGGCTAAGTATCATACCTACACCTCAAGATGTTAGAGTTCAACAGCTAAAACAGACATAACTTCACTTCTCTGCAGTACTCTCTCTTTTCTCCGCTAACATCCATAAAAGTGGCATAAGTTGGAGGAAGAGCAGAAAACATCTAAGAGGCCACTCATGTCCAGATTATTATTGTCTGGAAAATACAGTCCTTCGGTGCTTTTTGTGTATGCTGAAGAGGCATCCATACAAATACTACAGAAATGCCAAAACATAACCAGATCAACTTCTCAGGATTGCAATTAGCACTGCAGTAGTCCTCTCTACAGAGAGTATTGATGGCACAGTATCATAGGAGTCAATTACTGATTTTGCCTGTCTCACTCCAGGGGTAGACTGGAAGGAAAAGACAGAGGAAGCACGACATGCTTATACAGTGCAGTAACACAAAAACATCACAACATTTCAAGAAGTTTGGTCATTTTAAATATAATTTATTAGCAAGCTGCACTACAATCCCCCAAAAGCCACTAACACAACAAGATAACAGCTTTCAGTTTTGGATCACTGGAAGTACAGCAGCAAAGTTTTCTTTGCCAGTTCAAAACACAAGTTGCACTCTTCATTTACAGCTCACCTCATGGATAACAGTGGAAGCCTTCAAATAGTGCCTCTTGCCATGCCTAATATATTTTGTTGGCTGTGCTATTAATTAATATAACAATAACATGTGGCAACCTGGAATCAGAAATAGCAAAGCTAATACCAGTGATATTTATTTCTAAACGTGAATACCTAGATTCTGAAACCCTGAACTACTGAATTTGAGTCTGAACAGCTTCTTACCGCCAGCTAAATGCCACACATCTTGCCTGGAAATGAGCTGCAAAGCAGACTGTCAGACATCTTCGCATTAGTTCGCTTTGTGGTTTGTTTCATCTATTCCAACCACATTTTAAATTCAGTTTGGTTTGGGATTTTTTTTGTAGCTCAAAGCTACAGAAATACTCTTTATGGGACTTTTCCCAAACTCCTACACATTGTAAATTTTGGGCAAAACCTGCATTTGTTCCATGTTTTTCATACTGGTTACACAGGGGGCTGGACCTATGCTAGTGCTAACAGTTTTAGGATACAAAATTTTTTTCCTCTGCCTTAACATTCATTAACTTTCCAAACCATGCCTGACAGTTGCCTGCTTTCTACATTGAAAAACTGCTACAGCTCAGGGCATCAAAAACACTGCTAAGTATTAAAAAAAATCCTTAAGGCTACTCTTCAGAAGTTACTCCTCAGGAAACATTTCAAACCTACCCAAAAACTGTTTTGAAGCTGCTTCACTTGACTAAACTCTCCTAAAGTAAGTGTAGACTCATACAGGTTTTAAATGGTCCCTTATCTAACTGCTGCTTTGGTGGTTCAAAATACCCACTGGAAAATAATGACCAGCTGTCCAGATTCCAGTAGACAACACAGCAGGGGTCTTACTTTACCAAAAATTTCATTATATACCTCAAAGGAAATCACTGACAGATACGATAATGTTGTTAGCAATTAATCCAGTTACAGGACAAGAGATACCTATCAGTTAGCAAGACCGTTGTTACTTAATTTTTTATCTTGATGCCACAGCAGCAGGAACTTGCTGCTGTTACTTGGCAGCAAAGAAACTACTAAAATACTGAAGTTGTAAGCAACAGGTTTGCTTTTCACTTTAAAAACAACATGCATTTTCCTGACCAGTTCAAAGCAATGAGCAGGTACTTACTTACCTAGTGCAAAGACACTCCCATTTAAAAAAAGAAAACCAACAGTTAACAGATGTCCCTGTCCATAGCCCTTCACACACAAATACAATACAATTCTACATGATTATTACAGGACTGTTCTGAATCATTAGTGATGTTATCGAAAATGTTACTCCTGAGCACCATCCTAAAATAAAACCAAAGCTGAATTTCATATTTGTGTATTTGGTATATTCATCACTTTTAGCAGTTTATACAGATCTTCTATACCTGCACAGCTAGCAGAAGCTTCTTCCTGCTTCGTCAGTAATTAGATTTAGACCACTGCTAGATCTAAACACCCCAGTTAGGTTGGTGGTTGTGGGAAGACTGCAGCGAAGGGGAAAGAAAAGGAAAAAACCCCACACACTTCCAGAAACAGTAAGGTCCACTTGGGCCTCACACCCAAAAAGCATCCATCTTTCATTATCTTTGCAATATAAACAAAGTGAAATTGCAATATAAACAGTGAAAGAGAACTGCAAGAACTGCGGGGCGCGGGGGGGGGGGGGGGGGGATGGACGGGACATGACACACGACAGAGAAAAAAAAAAGGCACAAGGAACTATTTCATTAACTCAAGAGAATGTTTGGGATTCAATGGATGCACAGCCTGGTCTAAATTTGAGTTGAGTTCTTCTAGCATAGGTCACAGATACTTTTTTTTTTTTGCTGCACCTGATCAACATCTCAGTGCTGGAATTATACCCACAGTTATATCAACTGCTAACATTGATTCAGTTCAATTACTCTTACACACTACTGCAACAAGAATACACTAGAATAATCACATTCTCCAAAAGAAGGAATAAATCTAACCGATTTACAAATCCTAAAACATTTTCCTGTCATTTATGTCCCTACACTTGGGACAGAACAAATACATTAAAATCCCCACAACATCCAAAACTTGAAGATATTTTTGGTTTCTACTTGTTGAAAGCACAAACTTTTAGCTGAGAAGGTAGAACACTCAAAACTAAAAAGAAAAAAAAATTAAAAAAATATTAAACTAGGATAAATTTCCTAACGAGATTCCAACTTAAACAAGATGCAGTCATGGAAAGCCTATGGTACGTATTGTGTGCGCCACAGTAGACCTGAAGTAAAACTGTTCTTTTCCACAGTTTATCAAGTTAGGAAAGAACCAGATTTCCTGAACCAAAGTAACTATAACTCTGTTGCTTGCCACAAATTAGTTTGTAGCTGTGCAAATATGATTGACATAGTAGCTCTTCACTGACTTCTGCAAAGAGCTATATTCTACGCTGAACAAATTTGTGCTGCATGTGAATATTCCTCATCAGGTAGCTCCTCCTCCCAAAAAACTCTGTTCTGTTGCATTTTCAGGAGGATGATATTAAGTAAAGTTATGAAATAATACTTGTTCATATCCAGTAAAGCAGATGGTTGATCTGTGGGGAGTAATCTCACACAATATTACTGTCACCAAGTAGAGTCCTCCAGACAACTCTTGCACAATATAGAAAGCAGACAGGCTCCTAGGGCTGGCAGCATTTCAAAGCTGAGCCTGGCCAACACCAGTGCCATTTGCCAGGTGTGCCGTTAAGGGTCAGGTTGGGCTCTGTTTCTAGAAGGCCAGGCACCTCAAGTATGCTGAAGCTCAGGGTTCATAACCAAAGAGCACACACATACAGCAGAAAACCAGCCCAGAGAAAAAGCAAACACGTTGGATCTGTTGCACTGCAAGTTACGTCCATTATATGCTGGCTATCAACTGCACTAGCAAGAACCTACAGAAGATTGTATTCAAGAGAGGAATGGGGAAAAGATGATTTCACATCACCATCATCACCACTTTGCAAAACAGCTGTCATCTACAGAGTTGCAGGGACGCTGGCTACCAGCATGGTTCCTTTCTCCTTATTGACCCACTTGAAACAGCGCAACTGCTTTTCTTCCCTTCTAGAAGATGCAATATCTAACAAGGGGCAGGGAGGGGAGGGGCATAATGGTGGCGTTTGCTCTGCACAGTGCTATAAAAACTGAAATTGCAGCCTTTCTTGGCAATGGCAGAGGTTTAATGCATTGGCACATGAGCATGGATCAAACAATCACTTTCATCAGTTACTCCGCTCAACAGCAGAAAAGATCTGCAGCATTAGCAATGCATGCTTTCCCCTTCTGCCCAGTCAACAGCATGTCATGTATAAAGCTGGCTTTAAAAAAAATACTCACACATCTTGGGGGGGGGAAATAATTTTGTAACAGAAGAATGTTAACAGTACACTCACTCCTTGCTGAGTTTTTAGCAGCCAACAGCAACTAATACATTGTACTTAAGCAATGGGACTATCTATTTTTCTTCCCAATACAACAACCTGGTTGAAGGAAATTTGGGACACCAGGTGTAGTCCAAGAGCACCTCCAGCTTACTGTGGGCAGTCTGCTGCACATGACTAAGAAAGTGGATCTGGCAGCACCTAGCCACCTGAGAAAGTATAGCCAGGTGCATTGTTCAAATACTCAGAGGTCTGATATTTGAACACATAAGTAATGCAAATAATCTACAGTTCTACCTGAGCAGAGGTTTTACTTGCTGTTCTCCTGATAAAACCCCCAAGAATCCAGACATCCTCCTACAAGCCTTTAGACATCACACACAACTCAGTTGCAGAAGTGGTGTAAGAATCAGTTATTAATTCACTTCCTAATTTGCCTGTTGGGGCAAATAACAACCCCCTAACACCTCCCAGATTTCCCCAATACTTTCTGTGGAAAGCCATCACAGATACCAATGCTACTCAACTCTTTCACAGCAATGTATTTTTGCCATGGGAGAGAAACACAGGCATACTCATTTTAAGCAAAGACACCATGGAGAAGATATACAGTCAAAATTACCATCTAAATATTTAAGAAAAAGGCTGCATATATTCTCCAAACTTAGAGACACACTGCATTTGTGTTATCTCAACTAAACTGCATCTGAGTAAGTTTTTCTTAACTTTGCTTAAGCAACCAGCATTTGGAAAAGTTTCTCAGAATACAAACAGTGGAAATTTTGTATCTAGACTGTATCATTTACAAATGCATATAGAATTGTGTTCCCCTCATCCCTGGTTAAAAATTATCTAGTTTGATACCTTGGCTAGCACAGATCACAGAAGTTTCATCCATCAATTTCAGAAGTCTAGAGTTTCTGGTTAATCTGGAACCTACCATTTAGAAAGGCTTTTTAAGACCATTTAAGAAATACATCTATGGACATCACAAACCAACTTTTGGTAAACTCCCCAATTTTAACTGTATTTCAAGATCTAGCATGTAGAAGCAGGAATTATGCTAAAAGTAACTACTGAGAAGCAACATGTATCTGCCTCTGCCTGCTAGAACTACCTAACTTCAGCTTTCACATCTTCCTTGCTTTGAGCAGTAAGACTTACCACAACTTTTCCTATCCTTCTTTCGGGTAAACGCAAACTATGCTTCTTTATTCTCAGCACTAATAGTTTGATCGCAATTTTTATGCAAGTTTGGGGGGTTTTTTGGTGGTGGTGGTTTAGGGTTTTTTGCTTGTTCAGTTTTGTTTTTATTATAAATACAGACACAACCTTTCCTGTGTATCATGCTATGCTGGCTACCCTTCTGAAGAGCTGACACAAGAAGCAGGCATGATATTCTAGCTCTGGTCTTCACTAGTGACATATACAACTACAGCACCACTTCCTTAGCATTTTCCTGCAAACAAAGTGCCATTTCTGAGAGTCCTGGAAGCTCACAATCAGTTAGCCACCACAAACCTCAATGTCTTTCAAGACCACACTTTCTAAGGTATGCACACATTAACAGCAGTGAGCAACTACAGTCTGAAGAACTTTTAAGTGTTTTCTGTAATTACACTCTAGCTGAAGCTAGCTATTCAAGACTGAAATCCCCAAAAGGTCAAGATGAAAATTTAGCAAGTGAAGACTCATAAGTAGATAATCTCACTTACTGCTACATATTGGACAAATTCTTTTCAGGCCACCAGTTTCTTTTACATTACATTTCATAATTCATAAGAATTTCTTCCTAATATCTAATCTACATCTACCCTTTCTCAGTTTAAAGCCATTACCCCTTGCAAAAAGTCCCTCTCCAGCTTTCTTGTAGGTCCCCTTTACATACTGGAAGGCTGCAATAAGGTGTCCCTTGAAGCCTTCTCTTCCCCAGCCTGAACAACCCCAACTCTCAGCCTGTTTTCATAGCAGACAGGCTCCAGCCCTCTGATCATCTTTGTGGTCCTCCTTTGGACTTTCTCCAACAGGTCCAAGCCATGGTCCACTTTCATTCATCACATTTTTAGACCATTGAAAGAACGTGGTGAATGTTAACAGATCTTGTGTAACTTTAAGAGATTTTGATTTCTACAGAAATAGATTAATAAAATGTTTAGTCCATGAAACTATACCAGTTCTTTTCAGGGCAATTTGGAGAAATTAATATATAGCTGCTAATATAGCTGTGTGCAGATAGACATAGTTCCTCTGTGATTTTAAATCACCTGAAAATTCTCAAGTGAAAGCCACTACACAAGAAACTGACACAAACCACTGTTTCAAAGTAGACAGATCTTACTCTGATACAATTATGGAAAGGAAGAGAAGGAAGCACAAAGATACTTGTCAGGCTGCATGAATTTGTATCTGCTGAACAAGGCACCGAAAAAAACCAGCATGAATTTTGAGACAAGGGAGTTGGTCTCCTCCCAAGAAATCTACACCTGAAGGGATGGTTCAAACAATCCCATTACTTGACCTCTGAATCTGAGATTGTACAAGAGATGGTTACAAGCTGAATTCCTACAGGATACCTACTGCGAGTTTGACCAGTCCACTGATCTACTGCAATGGTGCAAACCTATTCCTGTTCAAACATAAGACTCCATCTGCCTAAATGAAGTCAAAGACTATAAAGACAACACCATACAGTATGAACATTAAAAGATGGAGGAATTTCAGCTGGAGCTTTGCACAATATAAGAGACATGAGCAAAGCCATCTATCTGTTTAAGCACCATTCTTCAGGTTCGCGTCCGTCCATCTGACCATCCATCTCATTACCTCACTAGTTAAAGTACAGAATGTATCCTGTGGATAGTGAGCACTCTCAATACTGAGGACACAGCAAAATCCAAGCTGTCTGCACATCTGGAGAGATGCTCTCTGGCTATGAAGAAGCCTTTAAAAGGGAAGTATTAATATAATAGGAAGAAAGAACAAGGGAGCAAGAAAAAGACATTTTTGTATCTAAGTTGCTCAGTTACACAATTGACTATTCCTTGATCTGAAACAACTAGTAATTACTCTAACCACACTGAATTCAAGGCCATTGCACTGAAAAATTCACTGCTATTAAAAAAAAGAAAATATATAATCTTACTTCTTCACAGTGACATCTCACGCTTCAAAGCGGCTTTTCCAATTACCAAACCTCCCTGCTGCAGTGCCCCACACATCAGTTTCACTTGTGATCATCAATTTAGTAAAAAAGCACTATTTAAATCATCAACAGAAATCAACATTTTAAGTTAAAAGCTAGTTGTGACCAACTCTGATAGCACATGCAACTGAGTAAGAGAAAACAGAACAATTTCATTGCTGTTTCCTAACAAGACTGCAAGATAGCACACTGAATGCAAGATGCTCATTAATGTCCCATTATGAGATAGAAGAAACCTCACTTGAGTCAGATAGGTCCAGCTGGAGCTCAACACTAAGATGTTCTGAAAGGAGTTGCATGGGTCAGGGAGAAGGCAGGATGCCTGCTTCCTAGCTGAACTCAGATACCAGTCTATGAGTCCCAGAGAACTGTAAGATACTTAAGATCAGACTCCTAGAGAAAACATTGAGACAGGTATCATCTTCAAGATGTAGCTTTTAGCACTGTGGAATTTCAACCATTATTATAATTTTTGAAAGAAAGTAACACAAGAGAACTCACAAGAGGAGTTTTATCAGCGACAAAAACCTCAAACAGTTTTTCAACTGTTAGAAACAAAAACACTGTTAGGGTGAGATATAGCTCACAAATAACAAAACCTAGATTTTGTGATTTATACATCAACTAGTTACCCAAGTTCCTACTATAATCAATAGTATCTAAAGAACTATTTTGCTCATCCTAAAGTAGATACCCATGTTCAGTTAGCTGAACAGCTCTTCAGGTCCACTGACTAGGTCTCTGCAGACTATAATGGGAGCACAGGCAATGAGCTCACACCCTGGCATCTAAATTTAGGTGCTCCAGTCTGTGAGCCAACCCTACAGTTTATACAGCCAAAGCACATAGGCATGCTGATACGCCAAACATACACACGCTGTAAGCAACTGCTGGGAGAACAGTCCTTTAAAAAACCCTTTTCCAGACAAGGACTCTCATGAGAAAATGTGAGTCAGTATAAGAAGAAAGCCTGCTAATAGAGCACGAGTTGAATTCCTGAACTACGTTCCATACAAGTTTCAGTCTGCACGCAAAGCAAATGGCTTCTAGATATGCATAAGGAGGGAGAGATTTTGCCCTACAAAAGTTGTATTCAAAAATAGCAACACATCTGAATGATTTCCCGCACACAACTGGTCAGGGAAAATATCCCTCATTCATGAACTGTGTGAGCAGGGAAAGGCTGGCAAGAATTTCTCTTTTTAATAAGTAAGCATTATAGTTGTGCCATATTTTTCACCAGCTGCCATATATAGGTATGTAGCGCTGGACTTACACACTAGAAAACCAGATAAATAAAGGTTGAGTGAAAGAAAATTGTTCTTTAAAAAAAGAAAAACCCTACACCACCAAAGCCAGAATTTGAACTAGGGCATGCTCAGACACTACAATATGACAAAGTACCACTTCTCTGAATTGCTGTAAATTGACCACTTGTTCTTAATCTGTCCCAATTGTGAGACAAAATAAATACAGAGGATAATCTCTGCATCCTAGCCTTCCATAGATCCACTTGTTGACTGAGCCAAGGGCCACATCAATTGCCTGCCCACAGAATAATGCTGGGACAATGTATTTGACAATTATGCAGGCTAACCACCTCCTCTCAGTCCCTCAGTATCACAGTCACAGAAAGGACAGGAGAGCAAAAGTACAGGCTGCATTCCCGACCCTTGAGATGCCAACATCTGAACTACTGAGGTTTTGAACTGCACCCAGCTTTCTTGGTGACCAGAATTCTCCAGGTAGGGGATGACTGACATCTCTCTACAATACATTAGTTCTTTCTCCTTTGGGTTGCCTGTCAGCTTGACCAGGAATGATTTTCCATTAAGAACCAGGATGTAAAAGCATAGATTTAATGAAATTTGAGATTTGAATGAAACGTTGCCGTAAATAACATGACATTGATTCTCCATTATTCTGTCTTCCTGAAGTCTTACAAAAGCTGTCATTTCCACACCTTTACTAAGATTTCATCATAAACACCTAGACTAACACTTTCCCTAAACCTTTGCTTATGAGAATTTTATTCCCTTCATCTAATACTTTGTTAAGTCATTCCCAGTAGCAACCTTTCTGTCAGTTCACCTGAGCACAGTAACTATTTTGATTGCCCTGTATTCCCTCTTAGCTACTGGGATGGGATTGGCTCCAATAAAAAAACCAAACCAACCAAGAAATAAAAACCCCAGAAAAGAATTCCACAATACTAGCAGCGCTCACTTAAGTCTTTAGTAGTTGCTACTTAAGTAGGATCAAAGTCAGTCTTAAATGAACAAGTAAAGTAACTTCTTGTTTTCCTTTTGGAATGAAGTATTCTACAACATAACCAAATGATAATATTTAGCTAAAGCTCAAAGTGAGAACAAAAACCTTGGGGGTGTCAGTAGCCAGACATGCTAGAGGGGCTCAACTCCACTGTCCCCAGAGAAAGGGAAACCTGGGACCAAAACCACTTTTTTCATGGCCATTCATGAGGCCATTCATATGTTCAACACACATTCTTTAAGAGCTTAAAACTATAGCTGGACATAACGGCTTACTACAAATGTAGATTTCAGTACAGTTTGAAGGAATGCTTTGTACCAGTGGGCTCCAGGTCCCAGAAGGCAGGCTTTCCAAATTAGCAAGAAGATTCTGCAGTGTGGCAATGTGCAGGGGCAGATGAGCTGAAGGACCCCCATGTGGCAGGCTTCTGGTCAGCTATTCTGCCAGGAACTGTGGCTTTGAATGCATTTCTGCCCATGCTTTATGGCCTAAGCTACTCCAAATTAGGCAGCCTTTAGGGCAGTTTAGAGTTCATTTACTCCCCCAGGCACCTGTGCGGTGGTGGGAACCAGTAAGAGAAATGTAGAATCAGACATGTTGTTTACCTTCCTGAATTGTCAACTGTTGGTATCACTGAAGTATACAGCTCTCTCTTTAAACTAAACTGCATTTGCGATCAGCTGTGAAATCAGATCAGCAGCACACAGCTAGATTGTTTTGCTGTTTCCATGATGGATTTTTAGCATTGTGTAAGTTCTAAAAACAAGACTGCTTTTACCTCCTTTATATTCATATCACTTAAAAGAAATGCTGCTTAATAGCAGGTTTGATTGTCTGTTCCCTGCTCCACCACTAAATGACTCCCTTGCTTCATCTCTCTGTTGCATGCCTTCCCATCTGAAGCTGGCAGAACACTTACTCTGACCTTCATGGAAGACCCTAGAAGCAACTAGGGATGTACTACTTCGCAACTAGGTACAAAAGAGCAGGTTTGTTTCCTTCAGCATTGCTCCTCCAGTTCAGCCTTTTCACTTCACAGCTGGTAGAGCTGCCTCTTGAAATCCCACTTTCGCACCACTAGAAGTTAAAAAAAACCCCAAGAGAACACAGCAGATATGGCAGCCAATAGACTAGCAAATGGCAGCATTAGTTACTAGAAAACTTCCCTTAACATCTCAAGAATGAAACAGTCTTGAAAAGGAGAACATAAAGAAAAGAGAAACTCTTACACAGCATGTAGTTTCATAGCCTGACAGAAGAGGAGAGAGGCAGAAATAAGAGAAAAAAAGCTGCCATTATTTAACAGCGTAAGTGGCATTTTAACAAACATGGGAGGTTTGATTTAGCAATTAAAAAACCCTTGATATTGCAAAAGTGAACATTTGACTGTTGCCTTTTAGTTCTGATTAATACAGGTAAAGGATTTTATGGTATTATTTACAAGTACCCAAGATTAGTAGATGAGAGCTCAAACAGCTCTGAAAAGCGTGTATCAGTTTCACTCAACTGGGGCAAAAATGTTCAGAGTTTTGCTATACTGTAGAACAGTAAACATTGTGGCATATATTTGTAGGTGGATATTCTAGATATAACTTACTAGTTTATAGCCTGCAAGAGTAAGGGAGTTTTAAGATGCAGGTTCTTGCTGTCAGTATTGTTACACAATTAAACTAAGCATGCAGCAAAGATGCTACAGTTGGATATGTAGGCTTCTGGATGCAGGTTGGTGATGTTCAGGTGCATAAATGCAACATCTAGAAGTAGACTATGGCAGGTTGTGATGGGAAGAGGGAAAGCGAACAATCGGGGGGGGGGAACCCACACAAAAAAATACATCATTATGCTGCTCAACCTGTCTAAGATTCTGAGCAAGATTATGTTGGCGGTGTTAAACACAGGCACTAAATGTATTCCTTAAAGCAGCAAGAGATGATGATGACAGTAGGTTCCCCAGAACTACTCTCCTAGAGCAGTTATTGGTTGCACTAAACAGACTGGAGGTTGAAAATGTCTCTCTCCAACACAGGCAAAACTTGAAAGGATGCCGCTAACAAGGAATGAAAGGCACTACTGAAACCCCATCAGACTGCTCCCTAACCCCAAATATCTCTTTCTTCTGCCCTCTTGCCAGTGGCTACTGCCACCATAGCACAGGCAGCCAACACGGGCATAGGTCCAGGATCCCGCTTCTTCATTTTAAAATTACTCTGCTGGGCTGGAGCCTGTTAGTTCCAACTCATGTGCTGGGCTGTGACTTGTGAGGCTGAGGACTTCTTCAGTTGCTTCTGCAATGGAAGCAGAAGCCCACTCTGGGTGTCCACGTCCAGCAGAGGAGCAGAGCTGCTGCCCCTCTTCAGCCACCTCAGCTCACCTGTGTCAGGCAAGAGCAGCAGAGCCCTGCTCTCCCCACAGCACTTGTTCTGTGCCCTCTCCCAAGATGGACTGAAATAATTCAATTCTCCTTTAAAAAAAAAAAACAACAAAAACCAAAAGCCATCCAGCTCATCAGCAAGTCTTTGTGTGAAAGTGTTTTAAATTGGGTGCTGAGTGAAGCGTATTTGTTTTCATGCAGAATTAACAGGTTTTTAAGCCCTTATCCACTAAGTTATGAAAAGCTATGAAAATAGAAAGTAAACAGTGAAAGGTGTGGAAGAAGCTAAAGGGAACTCCAGATTTAACACAGAGAACATCAAGTTTCAAAGTTTAGTTTAAAAAATAAAAAAGAACACTCATGCTTTCATAATGACACTTTTTAGGTTTAGTTAAAAAAAAAAAGAGCGCGCATATCGTTGCTTAATGTTGCTTTTAATCTCTGAAGTTAGTGACGGCAAGTTATGTCCTAGTTTGGAAGCCTTTAAAAACCAACAAACCTCACCCTTTACTTAAAAATAAACCTTGCAAAGTTTTATTAAAAAGTGAACAGAAAAAACCTCCAAACAAGTGCACATGTAAGGTGGAAAATACTGGCGCATGTGTCAGATGAGAAGCGCTCACCCCACGAAGTGCAGGGCGTTCAGACAGATGTGTTAAGCTGTCTCAGGCAAAGCCTCAGAAGGCGCAGGGTAAATCTACACAAGCTGAAAACCCACAAGTCGGAGAGAAATTTCCCACAAGCCTCGTGTGAAAGACTGCCTCCTTATACTCAAGTCTTTGAATAGTGCTTTTCTTCTGAAACAAAGTGTATGAGGTACAGCGAACAAACTGTAAAGGTAACTAGGCCTTTTGTCATATAGTTCCTCCACCCACTTGTACTTTACCGCACAATAACTCGTTTACAGATTCAGACCACTCCAGCTCCACACAGAAACAATCCTGTATTGTGAAGTGAAGCTACCACAGGAGTAAAATCTAAAAATCCTACAAAAAGTCTGTAACAATCATTTAGTAGAACTCTACAGCTCTTCCCTTAGAGACAAAGGCTTTCCCAATTTGAATGGGTAATAACAGACTTAGTCACTCCTTACTTGAGTATGACTAATAGCCTGCAAAAGCAAAAAATACATATGTACTGTACAGTATATAAAGCTGTTCATCTCTTAAAAAGATGATTTGCACTGAAGCAAAAGACGCTGTAGTATAAAAATCCATGTTATTTACCCTCCCATCTCCACTGGGGAGAGCAAAGCACTATGTAACACAGACCCATTTCTGCATGTACTACCCAAGACAAGCTATTATGTGTTTGTTTACATCAGCAGATAGGTGCAACAGCTACAAAATAGCAATGGGTAGAACAAATAGCAGATCACACAGATCAACCAGCAATCTGCCTAGTCAGCTGTACATTAACACAAGTAAATAATGGGAGACCAGTTACACTGTTGGGAAAGTCTGGAAGAAAAGATGGAGTCTACCTACGCTCTACTTGCACTTTCACCTCCTAGAGAATAGTTAGTCCATCCCCCACAAGCCACTATAATAGAATAAAGATAAACGCAGGGATTATGCCAAGTTGACCCCAGGCTTTGTTCTTTCCCTCCAAGCACATTCAGTGAAAAGGTCTAAACACACATCTGATTTGACAAGCATTCAGATTCACAAAGAACGTGGTGAAAGTGAAATCATACTTGGGGCATTCATGGGTCCCTATGTCAAAGGTCATTCAACGTTTCAGCTGCTGCTTGCTAGGACTGAAAACGAACTAGTTTAAACTCCATCACCACAGACACTGACATATAGTTTGTGCCAGCCAAGAATATTTCATAGTGTGTTTAGCCAAATTTAACTCAGAGATAATATAATCTCTGGACAAAACATTTATTCCTCACAACTGTCTCATCTACATAAGATAAGTAATTTTCCTTTTTCGCCAGATTCTCGACGTCAGCTCACATAACTGATCTGCAGAATATTTAATTATATGAGAAAGAAGGTTTGAACAACACATTTATGTGGGCCCCCCTCCTTTTAAAGAAATAACACATCTTTGTCTACCTAATTAAAGGTTGACTAGTTGCTTCATGCTGGGGGGGGGGGGAAGTCACATCTAAATCAGCTAAACCAGAGTGCTCAAAAAGCTTTGACAAATAACTTCTCATTGATTTTCTCAGTTTATCAAATATTACTCGAGTCTTCCAACCCTCATTAAGGGCACTTAAAGAAGGTACATTAGAAATAACTTGAAACAGTAGCAGTTCAGGCAGCTTCAGGGCTACAGCAAGTGGGGGAGCAGCAACTGAAAACCTGCTGAGAAATAACAACAGTGCAGGAAAACAAATGTATTCTTCCAAAGCCTTTGTGAAGCTCGCTCTCAGCTACGGCCAGCACAGTGGTAAGCCCAGCTGTCGATTCAGCAAGCTGCAAGACTGTCACTCCAAAACAGGTCACAGTTCAGCAAACAAGTTGTTATTTGTTTTTACTGCAGATGAAGAGGTCTACTCACTAAAAAGCAGCATATCTGAGGCAATGTTTTCCTAGGAACAATTATGCCTTTATGTATTACATATAATATAGCATGTTGCTGTCAGCAGATACCAGTAGACTTCTTTACTGGAGAACATCTCAAACCTCGCTTTATTACAGAAGGTGGTTCACATAACAATGCTGGGTTGCCATTGCTGGCAAACAGACATGCTTCTGTCACTTGGTTAGCAACCCAGACTTCCCCAAAGTTGAATGGTAGGGCATCAACAACTCCTACTACTACCCCTAGCTCCTACGCTGAAGCACTTTGAGTGCATCTGCCCCAAACCAGCCTCTACTCCTTGAGGTTTCCACCAAAGGCATACAATTTGGTAATGATAGACACAGGACCCAAAACTGACTGGTTCTCAAGGAACTAAAAAAACAGCCCACATTTAGTGGGATGTGTGCCATTAGTTGCATTACATGCTCTTACACTCAGGCATCAATTTAAATAACCTTTGGGCAGAAGACATCCTTTATCCTTTCGACAAATGGAAAAAAAGCCTCTCAAGGAAGCAAAAAATGTGCTTGTTCTTTTTAGCTAAGGGAATTTGCCCTCCCAAACCTCCAGACGCCCAATATGACTTCTTCATCTGCACCTTTCCCCAACAAATAAGAAAGAATCCAATGGAAACAGAAGATTGACATCACCTCAAAGACTAAATATTTTGTTCCAGAGCCCTAATGCCTAAACGGAAACCTCCACGTAACAGGCTTTCCATGAGTGTCCTGCTTGCAGAAACAAGGGAAAAAAAACCAACATCAAAAATAAGGACACACTTCTAAAGGGTTTGGGACAGGAGAGATCATTAAAAAACTCTTGCTCTTCTTCACGTGATACTGTGAGGATGCCAACACAGACATCACAAGGCAAGGCATACCTCACTTCTCTCCAGATCCCTTCCGTACCCCAGTGAGAACAAAGCACATCGCTTTCCTAGTGACTGGCAGGTCGTGTTCAGGATAGTATGGAAATCCCTCCTACTCTATCAATCATGCTGTGTAAATGAACAGATTTTTCATGTTGGCACAGCTGCTTACTAGTTTTAGAACAATGAATTTTGTAGATGGCTGTGGTGGCTACCAGACTAAGAATCTGTGAGATACAGAGGAATAAGATTCAGTTTAAAAGAAAAAAATTAACATCAGAGGTATTGATTACATATCGGTATCATCCAAGGAAGCAAAATCAAAGTGCTTTTGCCTGTGTGGTCTTCCAGAACACCTTTACAAATCAAGAGGAAATCTCAGGACAAGTATGTGTGAATGAATCTAAAAGATTTTGAACATATGCTTCCTCCAAAACAAAGCTTGACGTTCCTTGTTCTGACACACTACAGGAAGATCTGCTGAATATTACATTTCAGTCTTTGCAAGTCACCCAAATTAAAGAGTTCCTAACTAACAGACAGTGTCCACTGAAGTACTCTGCAATAGTCACATAAGTTTTGCAGAATCGCATGAATTGCTCTAAGAAACCTAAACTACCTATTATTTACAGCAGAGATAATCAAAAGCCTTATTTAATCTCAGAAACATTGATTGGGCTTTTCTGATAGCAGTTTTTCCCCTTCTCTAAAACAGTCTTGCTTGGAACAGACGGGAAGAAAGGAGATGAAAATACACTGTAGTTCTGCATATCTTAAAATTCTGAAGGTCTTGGAGAGCTAGGTGAGAGAGCATGACAGAGTTCAATCCCTCATCCAGGAGGGAAAGCAATATTGTATTGACACTGACTTCTCCTAAGAGCTATTCAGTTCTAGAATGAGGAAAACACATGAGGCTTTCTAACATTTTTGTCTGAAGCACATCTAAGAGACTCTTCTTTCTATTCACAGAAAAAAAATCCCACAAACCTGGAGTCACCAGGATTCACACAGGGCCTACAACACAAAGGAAAGATGCCAATTAACAGTATCTCAGATAACAAAACCACATATTCTAACTCTTCTACTGCAAAAACACACTTCTGCTCTACCTATGGAAAACAACAGACAAATAAAACTGAGGTAACTATGTGGTTCTTGGCTGAACTAGGGATCAAAAGCAAATCACCGTAAAACCTGCGACCTTCCACATCTTAACACACTGCATTTGTCAAAGCTTAAGGCAAGGGTTGGCCATCAGGATTCACAAAAGCAAAACTGGGGGGAAGAAAGGCGGCATCTTCCAGGCCTGTACCCTTCAGGCACCTCATTTTGTGTCAAGCATTGTACCTTCACCTGCACAAGGCCTTCTGTAATTTCATAGTTTATGCATTAGATACTTTACAAAATAGATATTAAGATCTTGCCTCCTCCTCACTACAATCAGCAAACAAAAGATGATTTGCCCACTGGAAGTTTTAAAATATGTTGTATTTTGAGCTAAATCTAACAATAAATATTCTGAATTGGTTACCTTTTAAACCTGAAAATACAGATCTCCAGGTCTGAGATTTCTGCCCCACGCCACCTCAGGCACTCCATAGCTCTGTGGCTGGTGGCCATCATTATCATGTCCTAAACTCAGGGTCCTAGCTCTGCTGCACTAGTACTTGCCAACAAGAAACAACAAAGCAATCTTAAGTCTCAACCCAAAAGCTGTTAAAATTGAAAGATAACACAAGTTATTAGTACTAGGATTATATTTTACTAGTGTATTTTTAAATACAGAACTTCAACCACACTAGTTATCTGAAGGTTTATTTTCAAACTAGCACATACAAGACCCAGTTAAGGCCCTCCAAAAAGTCCAAAATTCCTGGTTGCAGTATGTCCAAAAGGGATATTTGGAAATGGTCTACAGCTTGGTCAGACAGACTGACATATCCTGTCGCTTGCCACTGATCAGGAGCAATCATACAAATTTAGGAAGCAAGAACAGTAAGTTTCTCCCGTCATGGTACAGCTCAACACAAGACTTCTTTTATGTATGTCTTGAAATAATTTAGTGAAGTTGAGCTTTCAACAGTTTTATCACTCTGTCTTTGATATTCTGCAACTTCCAAAACCTGTTCTGAAAACCAGCCATGTCACAATACTATAGTCATGTCAGACCAGGTCAGTCCAAGGCAGCAATACCTTTTTCCCAGTATGATGTGTGACTATAAGAATCACATAAAAGATGAGAATAGTTCTAATCTTTTTTATTCGTAAGTGCCACTTCCCTAAGCTGCATTAGAAAGCAACATACTGCTTTTAGTTGTGCCAAATCACAGATGTTGAAACATTTGTAAAATATGTAGCCACCCCCTTCCCCATAAAAGAGTTCACTTTCTTATTTTTACTCAAATCTCTTTGCATTACCTGTCAGCGACTACCTCCCCTTCTACCTGCAACGGCAGGAACTAGTGCCTTCCTACTGTAAACCACTGCCATCATATGGGGCAAGGCGAAAAACACCACAGGTCCTTTCTTAATAAATTAGCCTGGAACATCTTTTATAGTTGTTACCATCTACAGACTACCACTGTTAGATAGTTAACTAAGCTTTTGTCTTCTCATCAGCTTCCTTCCTAAGCAGCTACAGTCTTCAGTGCCATAAAAAGCTCATATTATCATAGAACTAATTCTGAACTGCAAAATAAAAATGCATGTAAAAATGAATTAAAACTGCTGTCAAGGGAGCAGCATCTGTGGAGCAAGTGGTCTTCAAATCCCCCTCAGTTATATTCTTTTCCTTGGGGGGAAAGACGGGCAGATGACACTTTATTGGAGGAAAAGAAGGGAAAGGAAGAAGTACACATTTTGAGGAAGGGTCTTCCCTTAAAGAAGGACAATCCAAGAGACGGGAAGAGCTGGTGTATAAAGTGCAGCTGAAAGGAGATCTTCAAGGGACACAGTCCATACAACAGATGGAATATACATCCTGAATAGCCACACTGAAACCTGGCAGCAGCTGACAAAATGAGAAAAATAACACAAAAGTTACTCAAACAGTATTCCCATTTTATTGATTACAAATCGTAATTTGTACATTTTGCTGCTAAAGCATAGATTTCCAGAGTCCTCTTGAGTTGTATCTACAGTGACATATTGAACAGACTCCAACAGGAGAGACAGACTGAAAAAAGTACAGGTTCAGAGGTTTCTTTAAAATTAAGCATTTTAGGACAAGTTTTGCATGTTTTAACAATTCCTCCATATTCTACAAATCAAATTGGTTTTATTCTGACTTGCCAGTTACTTTGGAAGCCTTGTTTATCAGGAGCTGTCTTCATTTCCCAAGCACACACAATTCAGGATGATCATTCACTTAGCATATATTAAAGTAGTGCACTTTTTTTTTTTTTGGGGGGGGGGGGGGGAGGGGGTGGCGGAGAGGCAGAAGCACCTTTCAGAGTTTGCATGTCAATACACAAAACAAAAAATCTTCTTGAAAGCTGTAACTGGAAGTGAGGATGGCAAGAGTAGCCACTACTGCTTACAGACACAGTAAACTAGGCAACTGAGGTTTTTTTAAACACTAGATTCTTATAGTGGGTAAGTATAGCTGTCAAAAATGTTGATAGGATTCCTAGTTATTTTTCCTGCTACTGTGCTTCCACACACAGACTTGTGCCTCTACTTGATTCAACTCACTACAGCTTTATATTTTTATATCCTCCTCTAACATCTGGATTCCCTCTGTCTCAGCCAGCCATGTTTCTGGCCCAGTTTCCTTCAAATCTGTATTAGTGCATCTTCCAAAAGACTTAATAAACCCAACACACTTCTGCAGGGCAGATTATATAATCCTGCAACTAATCAACGCACTAGAAAAAAAAAAATTGAAAGAAAAAAAAGCCCCACAAAACACAAATCCACACACCTGCATGGTGAAAATGAAACTGAGCTGTCAGGCTATTACTCCCTTCCTTCCCACACAGATATATAGCAACCAGGAACAGTAAGTAGTACATCATCCATTTAGCTCATCAGTGTTTTCCTGCTAGAAGGATCTTCAGCATTACTCCATAAAGCACCTAGGAATACTTTTGACAGTTGAAAAAAATTAAGTTTATTTTACACCCATTAACATGATCATAAACCAAAGGCTACTCTCTCCATCTCCTCAATACAGATATCCTCCATGGCAGGCTTGTCATTTTTTTCTTTATAATGGAGTCATTTTATTGTATGCAAGAAGCCTCAGGCATTTTGTACAGCCCATTACTCTTTGCTGCCCACATTCATCTGCTATCAGCCAGAAGCTCAACAGACAAAAGGAAAAGGCAGGAAAACAGGACGCATGGTTGTGCATGCGCAAAAACACTTCAGCTACAAAGTGTTTCCACAGTAGACCCAAGAACCAATAAGACACACATTTGATTGCAGTCCTGCTCAATGCTTCTGTGGTTGAAGGAAGTAGTGCAAGTTTTTTAAAGGTAGACAGGCTGGGAAGACATTTCAAAAACAACAACAAAAAAGAAGCAGCTTAATTAGGATGCCTACTAAGATACATTAAGGTACAAACTGGAAGGCTTTATTCAGTGAACAAGCATCCTGGAACTTGAAAAGTCACAACCATCTTTCCATTTTGAGGATTTGCTATACTAGACCTTCAAAATGCTTTAAAAGTATTGGCAAAAGTTGGAAAGATGAAATAAGAACTAAAAATAAGCAACTGTAAACTATTAGAACAAGACATTTGGCAAGTTTTCAATTGCAGCACTTTTCTTTTCCGAGCAGGTAAGAAAACAGCTTGGGTTTTTTTTTTTTAAGTTGTATATTCTTTCCTATATCACAAACTATTGTGATGATACATATGCAAATCATTTCACTGCACTTGTATTTGCATGTGCAATGTGATAGCAAGGAGCTTTAAATTTTTGGGTTTGTTTTTTTTTTTTTTAAACAAAAAGAAGAGGAGATTGGGGTAATCAAAAAACAGAGGCTTGCAACTTTATACCAAAATAAAGAAAATTCCCTATTTGCTGGAGTTCTTAACTACCTTATTTATTTTGTTTGTGAAGGAAAGCAGGCAGTACTGGCACAAGTTTTTTTTTAAGCATCATATCTACCAGCAACAGTTTGCATCATATACCTTGTAAGAATTTTGTCAGGATCATAAACTTCCATTGTGTGTCATGATTTTTATTCACCTAAGTCTATTTCTATCCTTTGCAGCTGTAAAGCTAAAATTGTCCCTCTTGTGTGAACTGGCTTAGCTCACAGAAACAGAAAGTCTGCCACTAGTTTGTCACTCACATGCTGAGGTACAAACCTGGTTCATCCTTGTAAAGAAGTCCTCCTCCATCACGTAACTACCACATCAGCTATTCAGGCTGATCCCTGAAGGCAAGATCAATCATGTGGTAAAACACAGAGAACTATGGCATGTTATATTGCATTATGTGTCACTGAACTATTTCCCTTTTCCTATGCTACAACTAACAATTCAATTTTACTTCTCATTTCTGTTTAAGTTATTATTCCATTTTTGTGTAGAAAGAGTCTCCCAGCATTTTGACTGCAATATAGAATTGATTCTATCTTACTTCCACTATTTGTTGGAAGACATATTTAGGGTTTTGGGAATCAGTCAATTTAAAATCTAGAAAAAGTACAAGGTAAGCTTTACCATGAAGAACAGAATGTCAGAATAGCCTTTTCCATAGAAATAGCTTTGTGGTTTTAGTATCATTACAATGCTTACGAACAACAGAACTTTACCTTGTGTTACTACAGGGAGCATTCAAGCCAGCCTAATACATTAAATTATTGGCTATAATAACTACACATACGTATGTCTACAAAACAAATTCCCATTGTAAGTGCAAATTCACTCTCAGCACTCAGTAGCTAGAATGTATGATGAAAACAGGTTATTATACCAAGGCATCCAACAGTCTGCCCCTCTCTATAGTTTAAAGTTGGCAAGAACAGTGTTTTCTCGTTGCCTCTGAACCACAGAAGTTCTGAAATCCCCCGTGAGTCTTGTCTTGCACGACGTGCAATTCTCTCCTGTGGCCATCTGCAGCACTTTTTCGACAGCAGCACCATCCCTGGCAGCACTCTGCAACCTTATCTTTCCCTCCCACATGTACAAGGTAAGAGGGGAAAAAAATACTGCATTTGCATATGTAATTATGGTGTAGCTCAGCAGTGAGCAAAAAATTACTGGAAGTTGAGAACAGATATGCCTGATGACCACACCTTAGCATTTCAAATGAAAACGCTTTGCAAGGAAGGGGAAGGGACAGCAGCAGGGAAGGAAGCCAGTCATTACAGCTCCAAATCTGCTTCAAAGTCCTTATTCACCACCTCACTCTCTTTGCAGGGTCAACTGTACCTAGGTCCTTCCTGTGAACAATAACACAAGAATGAATCCAGTAGTATGTGACTAGTTTCATTTCACTTCAATTTACCAGCAATACTAGAGGAAAAAACAAAACAAAACAGAAGACTGAACAGCTTACAGGTTCTGAATAGTACCTCCTTCTCCAGTCTAGAACGTCATGGGACTTAGATAGCATACAGGAGCTTAAGAGAAAGAGTAAAGCAGACTAGAAGGTGGGAAGAAGGAAAATCTGATGCATACCTGAAAGGATACAAGGCAGAAATTCCTCAAGGCATTTAGAAAAAAATGTTTACAACCAAGTACATTTACTAAAAAGGGACAACTCATCTCCTTTAAGTTTCTGGGCATTAAGAAAAATTATATTAGACTGGGGGAGGGGGAAGATGTTTGGAAACAAACAAAAAACCCAACCTGCTTCTTTAGGTCAAATTACTGGCTTAGCAAAAAATAACATAATCTCTGTAATTAAGGTCTGATTTTTCCGTTCTCTAGTTTGCACTTTTTCAGATGGAATAGATTTCCCCAGGCCTTTTTCAATCGTGTCACATTTGTGATGTTCTGTAATCTCATTTTGCTTTCTCCAATATACACTCTATAGACAGATGTCTCTACAAAATGGAACAGAAAACTGCCTTCAGTGTCTGTCAGTTGTCTGTCAGGCAGAATTTAAAAAGGGATGTTTACTGAAATAATGAAAACATTTCATATCACAATAACTCAAGTTGTTCCCTAGTGTTCCTGGCCCAAGTAGCATTTGATCCTAATGACAACAGATGCACTAGTTCTATTGGTAAAAATACCTTCTGTACCACACTGGACTTTTAACCCCTTTATTTCAAGTGTCATCCATGAAAGTCACTCTCAGGATCACGGTGAAAGGACAGCTTTATAATTTGTTTGTCTCCAATGCTCTTGCCAGCTCCTTCCAATGTTCCCCATTTAACACCCGAATTGTAGAGAAGCTAAAAAACAGAAGAGCTTGCAGAAAGACAGAGGATATCAGCATCAAAGCCAAAAACATATTTAAAAATAGTACATAATACTACGTAGTTAGTTAGATAGTCAAGGAAGAGTTATTTCTTTTCCGTCTGATACACTCCAATATTATATGGGGTTCCTAGCAGTTAAAGAAGTGGTTTTACATGTCCTTTCACTCAAGAAGGACTGCTACTCGTACTCGCAGATCCTAATTGGATAGGATGGAACGTCATCTCAGCACAGGATAGAATTTCTCTTTTTCATTCTCTCTCCTCAGTCATAATTGAGCCC